>NW_025936815.1:28727-570780 GCF_000764305.2 Hyalella azteca | reverse complement strand
AGATATACCGTCCTTTGACTTACACTTCGAACTAGCGTACAAAAAGAAGGCTTTCGGATTCTTTTTGGCATTTTTAGCAATATTTTTTTCGAAGTTTTTCACTGCAGTGCGACAAACTTTTTTAGCTTTATTTCGAGCTCTGGCATACAGGTTATAATCAGACTCGCTGCGAGTTCGTAAATAACACTTGTAGGCTTCTTTCTTGGTCTTTAGCCGAGTCTTAACTGCACTGGTCATCCACTGGGACTTTTTGACTCCTCCAAGCGTAATCTTGGGTACATAGGCATGAACTGCACAGACATAACAGTGTCTTTAAGAAACGACCATGAATCAGCCACATTCATGTCCTTAATACAGTTCGAAATATTCGCCGCATTCACCGTTTCACGGAGTCTATCATAGTCGCCTTTCGCAAAGTTCAAACGTTCACGCTTCCGAAGCGTCTTTTCTGCACAACACTTAATATTGAAAAACTGATTGGTGGTGGCTTTTGCCCAACGGAGCCTCGTGGCAAAGCTCATCTATCATGGATTCTTCACTAGTAAACACAAGATCTAGAATATTTGGGGTCTTTAGCCCTAAAATGGGTTGGCTTGGTGATGTTCTGGATTAAAAATGAGTCTCGTACAGACTTCAAGAACAGGGATGCTGGGTGATTCTCATCTCTTGGAGAAGATTCATCTGCCCAGTCTATTTCTGGATGGTAAAAGTCACCAACGATCAACGTATGCGACCTGCTGAATGACATGCTCGGTAAAAGGCTGTTTAGTACTTTATTGTTATCAGAGGAGCTGTTAGGTGATCTGTAAATGACCCCTATGAGAAGGCTATCTTTGCCTTTTAGAGTAAGTTCACACCACACTGATTCTCTAGCCGATTGATGCTCCGCAGATAACTTAACTTGCTGGGCCCCATAAGAGGTTCTAACCCACAGAGCTACACCTCTACTGCACTGCTCTTCATTTAAGTTATGAAAACAATCAAAACCTGGCAGCTGAAATTCAACAGGTACAATTTTCCCCCCGCGATTTTTAGGAAGTGTTTCTGTAATACAAATAATGTCTATACTCTCGTTTGCGATCACAGTTAACAGTTCACTTTTTTGTTCAAAACGGAATCAGAGTTCGTGTAAAAACATTTTAAAACTTTTTGTGCACTTTCACTTTGATGTATGCGGTTACTCCCTACATTATTTACAGGCCTTAATCTACGGACATCATTCCTACTAATTACTTGTCCTCCATCTCCTCTGACTGTCCTTGAGCAGCCGGTGTTGTCTTGGCAGCTTGGAAGAGATTGACCTGATTTTCCTTGCCTTTCCGCCTGATTCTATCCTGCCACTTCTTGCGAAATACCGCCCTCTCTAAGGGGGTGGAATCTTTCTAAACAACTAAAACAAGTAACATCAAAGTCCCATTAACGCCAGAAATTAACGTAAGAAGTTGCCAAGAAAGAAATGTTGGTTAGCGTCCCAAGTTAGATCCCTGTGCACAACACTCGATAGCTCGTACTCCTGAATCTGTAGCACGCACATACTGCCCAGGGGCCGGATTATCAAAACAGCCCCTAGGTACCCATGGTGACTCAAGACGTGTTGCGTAACTTATGTTAGTATTGCTAAATGCTAAGTAGACTATCTTCATACGGATGCATTGCGTAAACAATCCCGCGCAAGGCTACGTCCAAGAAGTTATGACCACCGGTCGGCCGCAGCTGCACAGCGCACTCAGAATGTTCGAAGAACGATCTTGTCATTTCAATGTCGATCTCCTTACTAGCGCATAAGTAGAACTTTATTGTTAGACCGCAATTGATAGAAAAATCGAGAGATCTACATACGTTATATACAGAACCGCAGCATTCAAACGATACAACGCAAAAATACATACTACATGAACGATCACTTTTCATTTGTCCAGTCCCATCCTACAGCTTCGCGGGGCACCTGAAAGTCGTACACCTCCCACCCTGAAGGTTAGATGATAACTGCCGCTGAAGCTGATCAGTGATCTGATCAATTAAGAATGAACTCATCTACTTGCAGTGACACGCTAAAGTAATGCATGGATAAATTACAGTTTTGTTCATATCTCAAGTTATAGTGAAGATTTTACGTAATCTTTAGTCAGTATATAGCTATTAGTACTACCTGTACTCGGAATATATAGAATGGATATCGAAAATAACGCCTTCGGTATAATGGCTTCTCGATTAGGTCAATTAATATTTGAAGAAATATGTAAGCTAGGTTCACCGACCGAGAAGGTAGCAAACCTGGAGGTGGCTGAGGCAGAAAGGCAAAGGACTAGACAGTGCAGGATTCTGGCTTCTCGATTTAGCCCACGCGTCATGCTAGATCCACCAATCAGCAGTGAACCACTCGCCTTCGTCCTCCTCCGGCCTTGCATAAAACCTGCCGTGAACGCACAGATTGTGAATCGAATATATGACTTCCGGGCATCGTTACATAACGTAATTTTACGTTCACTGCATCTTAGGTTAGGTTTCAGATAGCATAGTTCTGTTCCAAAATTTATCGTCCTTCGACGAGTGGCCGTTCGACCGAGGACTGGTTCGACGCACGGCCTGGATATGATTGTCCTGATGTTTTGAAGGCTACGTTCCGGAAGGCAGGAATCATGATGGTCCATTACATCCAGGGCAGTGGTGGTCTTCGGCGGGCAACCCGGCCTAGGTAGTGTCGGAGACTAGTAGACGCCAAATAGAAAGAGTTCTCTAAATAATACGGACTGCAGCTTTTCATTTAGTTTTTATCCGGCACAAGTGGTAGTTATACCATACAATGGTGGAATCCGGCATTATGTAAAAGCTTCTACGAGCAGTGCGCATTACTTTTACCTCAGCTTAACCCCATGAAAGGTGGTGCCGGTTAGTAATCAGTGACGTTGACAGCTGTTCCCCCACCCCTTGACGCTATATTAGTGGTAGTAGCAGCAGTTTCTAACTCTTCAGATAATTTACGCCACATTACCGGCGGTACTTTATACTTAAACACGAGGAACGTCCCGTCAGCATGAAGTTCTTGAAGCGCCTTAAGAGTTAACCCAATGTATCACTAATTCTACCAGCGTGGACCGCCGTGGCCTCTTCAGCTCCCAAATGTTAGCTGCCACCTGTCACCGATAGCCTAACAATTTCCTAGTGCCTCTCAGCGTTAATTTTTGAATAAATGAAAACATATTGAAACGATTGAATGAAGGTGTAGACGATCAGATTGGAGAGATGACGGTCACCTCGTGCACTTTCTCCGAGATTGTTTAAAATTGGACTGCTTGCTGTTACACTTACACGGGTGACCGGGTCGGGTGCAGGGAGGATTGTTCTTTTAAGTCATTACTCAAGAAAGACAGAATGTTAAGCTACGAAACAACTGCGTGTGCTCGAATAATCAAGAATTAATTTAGGCTTTACTAAATTAATGCAAATTTTGTTAGAAATTAAATTGGAAGTCCCGTCGGGAGTACATGAAAGAACCGAGTGAGCAATGTAAATTTTTTCCCTTTTGGTAATGTGAGCCGCTGCTTCAAGCCAAATAGACTGTTTTCGACTGTTATATTTTCATCCCCAGCATATAAATGCATCATATTCGATGCCGAAATTATGTCGATGATATTTAATTTAGATAGTATAAATTTTTTCACGAAAGACATTGTCGCTAGATCGTATATAAGTAATTCTATTTTCAGCCTGCTTATATCGCAAGTTAACACGAGATTTAACAGCAAAGAAAACGCCAATCAAATTCATCATATCGATATTGAAAACGTCCAGCTCTATCATCAGTTTGTTTAACAATCTAAAAATGAATAAAATCATTTATAAGTCAAAATTGCATGACAGACATAAAAACCTAAACCAGACCTAACATTATGTTGAAAAACAGGACTACAGAGACTGTAATTAAGACCAATAGTTTACGCGTAACGACAGCGAAATTATCATGAAGTGTCTCATCTTGCTTTTTGCAGAAATAATTTCCTGTCGTCGAACACATCGCTTGATCAATAAAGGCGCCAGTGTTCTCGCACAGGAACTAACAATGGAAGGCTGTAATGTAAACGTGCTAATCCTTTAACACCAACCAGGCAGGAGAGTATGGAGGCTGTCACTCTATCCCCAAGGGAGAGGGTAGACCAGGACTATGCCACTTCACTCGAGCTGATTTATGACCGTCAAGGAACGGTACGACAAATTTAACATGCTCGAGGCCAGCTTCCAAATAAAATGGGAAATCTACGATTCAGGAGTGACGAAAAATTATTTTGTTAGGAAATTTCTACAAAATAGAGGGTGATTCAAATATGACTTTAATACCGATCACTATAGAATAAATAGTACTACTTCCTCATGTCTCAAAAATTTAGGAAAGTCACATCACTCGCATGTATTATGAAAATCGATGTGCAACATTTTACTCTATCGTAACTGATGTTATGCAAAATTTACATATATTTTGCAACTGTCGGGAAATTGTAAATAAATAGCTGAATAAGCATGAAAATTTTTAGATTGATAGTTCATTTACGAGAGGAGTTATAACGACTTTACGTAGTGATAGATTCTTATAGGGATCCAGCCAAGCCTGCCTGAGGGCTCGCGGTTCTCTATCGCAATTTTAAGTTCAATAAGTTACGTCCATTTCTCAATGTTTGAAAGTACCTGTCCAGGTATGCGATGAGATCTTCAACCACTCTACGGAAGAAGGGTGGCGAAAACGAGCAATTTTAATGACCAAACAAGTCTTTCACCCAGAATGGTCTCCGATTGATTCAGCGTTCATTGTTTCCAAGAACCGAGGAGCATTTGGACAAAGAAACCTATTGCACTTACCACTGACTTGAAACTGAAAACTACTTATGTGTATAAAAATTAAATTATAATCGACAAAATTTATTTTCATATTATCAAAAATTATTTTATGAGGCATTGTGGTTAGTACAGGCTTTATGCAAATATATCACAGTGCGGAAAAAAGTGACGTTAATACAACATTCGATGGAAAGGATACTCAGGTAGGTGGGAAATGAGGTGAGGTCGGAAATGTAAATACTTCAACCGAATATATGGCGCAATTTATGTCGCGTCGCAAATCGAAGAGGTCTAGCGAAGTCTGGTTATGGGGGTTAAAACGTGTGAATGGTACCTGTGAGCTTCTCTTAGAATAGAAGTTTTGGCACTGAAGAAATAGGCCCATGGCCTGTTACAGATTCTTGAACTTAGCGTGACTTGACTCCGCTAGGGATCCGGCCTTTTGAACCCGATCTTTCCATAGCTGACGATTGATTGAGATAGCTGCTGGATTTATTGCGAGGCTCGTAAGGTGCTAGGCATTTCAAGACTGAACGCATGCCCCTACATAGCTTCGTCTGGTCTGTTCTTGAAGGCGTTCATACTCGGAGCGTCAACGATGCTATCAGGGAGGCTGTTCCGCATGTCGGTGACTCGAAGCGAGAAAAAATGTTGTCGCATGGATGTGTTCCAACGCTGTTTTTTTTAGTTTATAGCCGTGGCCCCTGGTGTTGGTTCTTGTTTCAAATTCTAGTAATATTTCTGGAACCTTGTATAAACTGTGGGTATAACCGTATACTTGTAAACTTCAATGAGGTCACCACGCAGACGTCGATCCCAGAGGCTTGGAAGCTTCATAATATTAACCTTTCTTCATTTGGCTTGCCTTTAATCCCGGAATTATCCTTGTTGCACGTCTTTGAACACTCTCGACTAAATTTTTGTCCTTTTCTAGTTTTGGTAAACACAAGGTGTTTCCAAACTCTAGATTCGGACGCACGACAGCGACAAACAACAGTTTCATCGCTCTAAGTACTCGTATGAGCGTCTGATCAGTCCAAGTCGTTTATTGGCTTTAATACCTTGAGCTTCAATACGCTTAGAAAATTTCAGCTCATTGTCGATAATAAGGTCACATCAGGCCTACACTTCAGCGCCGACATCACTATGTTATAACTCCTAAGTCTTTTTCCATTGTCGACTTCGACATCATCACTCTGTCGTTGCAACCTTGTCTTCGCAAACTGTAATCTTGCTGTTCATTATTCTAATCTTGCCAAGGTGGATTACTTTACATTTGTCAGCGTTAAAACGCAGCTGCTATTAATCAGCCCAGTCAAGCAACCTGTCAAGATCACCTTGCAACCATAATTTTTGCGACATATTCTTCACTGTATTTTAAACTTCTGTGTCGTCAGCGTACATCGAACACACACTAGACAGCTTCTGGCGGATCGTTTATAAACGCAACGAATAAAACAGGCCCGAGAACGCTTCCTTGTGACACCGATAGTTCCTTGGATAGTTCGATGCTCTTTCGGGGCTAATTCGTATTTACGTTTTACAACTGATGCCGGATTTGCTTGTACTTTTACTTATTTATGCCAGATTTCACATTGTCATGCCGATATTACAAAGATCCTCACACGAATTAACTAAGTTTGAATTGTTTAACTTAGATTTTAACCGATGTCTTATTTAGAATTTATCATTGCTAGATCTCAGCAAAGCTTAGTTCGAACTTGATAGAATTTTCATCACTATGGGCAATCTCTTTAGTAAGTTGCATTCTCCTGTATTATCCTTGTTTTCAAAATTGATACCTCTGTGAAATTTTTACTGCGAAACAAATGATCCGTTAACTCGATTAACAGCACGAAGGGATTAAAATCCATCAAGTAACCGACACTTTATTTTAGCACATGAATATATATCAATTATATATTTAGAAAGTTTAGACGTTTTTTGAAGAAGCTGCTAACGTGATAATAACTCGTCTTTTGGGAGCCTTCATCTCATGGCTGGAGAGACCTGCATTCTTCAGTTTGGGGGAGGACCAGGGGGTGATGGGGGTTAAGACCCACGCCGGGCTGACGTCACCCACTCACCCCTGGCCACCTGCAGCCCCACGCCGGGCTGACGTCACCCACTCACCCCTGGCCACCTGCACATCACCCACTCACCCCTGGCCACCTGGAGCCCCACGGCAGGCTGACGTAGGGCGCTGACGTCAGTCTCGCCACACACGATGGAGTCCGTGACGCTGCTGAAGACAGAGTCCAGGGGCAGGAGGCCAAGGGGCACGGAGGGCGCCCCATCGTCAAGGTCCTCGGCCTCCTGTAGGAGACTCGCCGCCAGGGAGCCGTCCAGAAACTCGTCGTCTGGGAACTCCAGCGCCCACGACTCCTGCAGCAGAGGATGAGAAGTCCTGAATGGGGGAGCTGATGCGACACATCATAAAATGATGTAATAGTGTTATAGTAAAGGGATATAATAAGATAACAATGTTGAAGTGATATAATAACATAAAAGAGCGATGACTGATACGGTGATAAAATACGTAGTAATGGAAATAAATGAATGCAAGTCCTGAATGGAGGAGCTGATGCGACACATGACAAAATGATGTATATAAGTACTTATATTACGAGTCTGCTTATAACGCAAGTTCACAAGGAATTTAAAAGCAAAGAAAACGCCAAGAAAATTCACCATATTGATATTAAAAACGTTTCGGAGTCCAGCTCCATCATCAGTTCGAAAAACTAAAAATGAATAAAATAATATTATCATATCAAAATTCTAAGACAGACATAAAACATAAACAAGGCCTAACATTATATCGAAAATGAATACAATAGCGATGTAAAATGATGTAATAGCGTGATATATGTTGAAGTGATATAATAACATAAAATAGCGATGACTGATACGGTGATAAAATAGTAAATAGATATAAATGAATGTTTTAAAATTAGATATTGTGATGTAATCAATAAGGAAACTTTCCCGTTTATTTGTTAAGTACATAAGTGTATAGTCATGTCTTCTATTTTGAGGAATTTTCCCCGAAATTTTCTAAATTTCATTGACTTGAGTTTCACTCATTCCTCTAGGACTTATGGATTGAATTCAAGTTTACTTGATTCACTTACGATCAGAATATCGTCTCTGTATCTCGTTAATAGAATGAGTCCTGGTATCCTATCGAGAAAATGGATCTCCAACGAGTGCACAAACACATTGGAAACTTAAGGCGAATATTTAGATCCCAGAGATATATCCTTATAGAATGTAGCATGCTCGGTAAGGATGCATATAAAGCAAAGACGAATCGGTAAATCGGATGGCCTCGATATTTGAGCAAAATAAAAAAAAAGGTTTGGAGTTTTAGGTAACCCAATATTTGGATCTTCTAAAAAAATGTTTTCTTTTTGGTCATACCGCTCAAAATTATAATGTTTTGGATGAACAGCCAAGTGCTTTGTGGTGTGTACTCTCTTACAAGTTCTCCACTCCTCTATCAGCAGCACATTTAGACCCACCTCCTCCACTCCGTCAGCAGCGCGTTAGACCCACCACTTCCACTCTGTCAGCAGCGCGTTAGACCCACCTCCTCCACTGTCAGCAGCGTGTTAGACCCACCTCCTCCACTCTGTCAGCAGCAAGTTATACCCACCTCCTCCACTGTCAGCAGCAAGTTATACCCACCTCCTCCACTGTCAGCAGCAAGTTATACCCACCTCCTCCACTGTCAGCAGCAAGTTAGACCCACCTTCTCCACTCTTCCATCAGCAGCAAGTTAGACCCACCTCCTCCACTCTTCCATCAGCAGCAAGTTAGACCCACCTCCTCCACTCTTTCGTCAGTAGCGCAATCCTGTGCTTGAGTCTTGTTCTTTACGTCCTCTTCAGCAGCACGCGAGTCCATGTCTAGATCCAAGAACTTCTCCCTGAACTGCGTCAGGAAATCGTCCAGGTTTTCTGGGTCAGTTTTCTCGAATATCGCCTCCTTGATACTGGGCAGGACGCTGCTGAGCTCCCCGCTACGACGGACGGTTTTCCTGCTGGGGACGACCTCCTCGTAGCAAGTCTCTAAACCAAAGACTTTCCTCTGCGTTGTGCTGGAAGACCAAACACCAGCCGATATTTTAGCCAACTCAGCGCTGATGTCTTGGAGGTCATTGGTTTCATCATAAGCAAATGAGCGAGATCTTGGCCCTTCATTCAATTCAACTTTTTGGTTGTCATATGCAACTTTATTATTATTTTCATTCAAACTCACTGATGATAACAAATCAATCTCTTTACACGGGGCAATGGAGGGAAGATAAGAAGTCACGTAGGTTCCCTTCTCCTCAACGGCTTTCTCAAGATCCCTGAGAGTAGCAGACTCATCAGCTGGTTCCCAACACCGCAGTTCGGCAGCTGGTTCCCCACGCCCCAGCCTGTACTTAGACACGAAGTGCTGGGGGAGAGCCTCCACATCAGGACTCCTTGTTAAAAAATTCATTTTTTCCATCAGCTTCTCCACGTCCTCGTTAAACCTCAACTCACCAGACGCGCCTGCAGCAGAGTCCCACAAATCATCTCCTTCACTGCTCCCCAGCAGGAGGTGGGGACTAACAGAGGACACAAAGTCCGTGCTAGCCGGGCCCTTTGCAACAAACTTGCCCCGGTCAGAACAATCCCCAGCTTTGGGGAACCTTTTTCTAATGGTAGAATTCTGATCAATCGTAGAGTTCTGATGAACAATAGAATTCTGATCAACGGCAGAATGTCCAGGTTCTTGAATCTCCGTTCCACAATGTGGGTCCACAACCTTACGGGTCTGTCCGTGGTCTCCTGAAGAAGAATTAAGATCCTGCAAATTCTCGGACGCTGTGAGGAGAGAAGGAAACCCTCGACTCTCCCTCATCCTGGTCCCCACCACGTCTTCGAAAGGAGAGAGGGGGAGGAGATCAAAGACGGTATCATCGTTGGGGCCGTCAGGAGTAGTGATCCCCCGTCGAGGGGTGGCTAAGAGGGGGTCCTCTCTAGGGGTTGCTGGATCTCGGGCTGGCGTCAGGGATGGCAGAACACAAACATCTGAGGGCACAAAAGTCACACAAACATCTGAGGGCACAAAAGTCACATCAACATCTGAAGGCACAAAAGTCACATCAACAATTGAGGGCACAAAGGTCACACCAACATCTGAGGGCACAAAGGTCACATCAACAATTCAGGGTACAAATGACACACTAACATATGAGCCCCACCGGAGTCTGAAGGTAGGAAAGCTACACCAACATGATGCCGGAAAGCCTCTACCAACCCTCTGAAAAACCCTACAATTTCCTTGAAAGACCTCAACAAGCCCTGAAAGATCCCAATAAGCCCGCTGAAAGACCCGTACAAGCTCTTTGACATCCCTACAAGCCCTCTAAAAGACCCCTAAAGTCCCCTAAAAGACTAATTTAATACCACGAACCATGCCGCTGGTGCGATAGAGTAACGCCCTTTTGGCTGGAAGATATATGGCCGTCCTCCTCCACCGTCAGGCCTCCGGTGCGAACCCCCTGCACACATGAGACCATCACATACGGTGATTTCCTACCAGTGTCCCCCACAGGTAGACAGGTGGGGAGGACCGGGTTATCTGAAGACCGGGTTTGCTATTGTCCCTTCCTAGAAACGTGGGTAGGACCGAGTGCTATAGTATCATCAAAAAAGAACTAGACCCCAGGTGGACCAAAGGTTACCTGGGTTTTCTTTTGCACATTCGAGAAGAGGCGGCATGAGGCATTGGCTCTCGTCTCGTAGTCACGTATAGTTCGACTGACACTCCTGCCAGCGTCCTTAGTAGGTGAGTCTCTTGAGAAAGTCCCAGCGCTCCCAGAAGTCGAGTTTCGTGAGAAGGTCCCAGCGCCCCCAACAGGTGCGTCTCGCAAGAAGGTACTGCGAGACTGAGTCGAGCTTCTAACCACCGACGTCTGCTTTGTCGCTTTGCCTGCAATAAGAGCCTCACGTTAAAACTTTTCAAGGTGGACAATACAATAACGAAATCCCAGTGGCATCAAGACGGAAAGAGTGGCTAGTCAAATGGTGGCGGTAGGAGTGGCTAGTGACATCATGGCGGTAGGAGTGGCTAGTGACATGGCGGTAGGAGTGGCTAGTGATATCATGGCGGTAGGAGTGACTAGTGACATCATGGCGGTAGGAGTGACTAGTGATATCATGGCGGTAGGAGTGACTAGTGACATCATGGCGGTAGGTGAGGTTAGTGACATTTACCTACTTCGTGTTGTTAAGAAAGAGCTGAACACTCGTGCATCATGCATGCAGTAGTGATCTAGCTTAGGTACGTTATCTCTAATAAAAAAAATCAACCACAATAAGACAAAATGCGTTGCCTAACGGGACTGAAGAAGAAACAGGTGAACAGCAACAGGGGGCAAAGAAGGCTACAGATGAGACATGTACAAGAACCGACACATGCAGGAGATGTTTTACATGGTCCTGCTGCTCTACTCACAAACCTACTTACTCGCTCTCATATACTCACAAGTATAGGAGACGACTTATCACTAACCACTATACTGGTTAGTGATAAGTCGTCCATAACTAATGCGACAAACCTTCAGTTGCAGGGAGCCTGATGTTGCTCCCCGTACGGGGCACTAGGGGGGTGCGGCAGGGGAGCGGGTGCCCCCCACCCCCACGACTCCTGTTCTCTTTGCCTGTGAAGGATTTACTGCAGGAGCGCGACGCCCCACCGCCACGCTTGCCTGCACAACACAACTTCTTATTCACGCCTTAAGATTAAGAACAATTTAAAATCAATATATTGAATATCATTACAATAATTATTATTATATTAAAAAGCATAACAGGATATGGATTTCATTAAAGAGTTAGCGCGTGATGAGTCAGGGTTCGGGACGTCGTGATGAGTCAGGGTTTGGGACGCCATCATGAGTCAGGGTTCGGGACGCCATCACGAGTCAGGGTTCGGGACGCCATCATGAGTCAGGGTTCGGGACGCCATCATGAGTCAGGGTTCGGGACGCCATCATGAGTCAGGGTTCGGGACGCCATCATGAGTCAGGTTTCGGGACGCCATCATGAGTCAGGGTTCGGGACGCCATCATGAGTCAAGTTCACTACTGCCGCAGGGGTGTGGGGTGTCTGGGGCTTACAGGCGAACTGTTCACTACTGCCGCAGGGGTGTGGGGTGTCTGGGGCTTACAGGCAAACTGTTCACTACTGCCGCAGGGGTGTGGGGTGTCTGGGGTTTACAAGCGAACTGTTTACTACTGCCGCAGGGGTGCGATGTATCTAGGGGCTTACTGGCAAACTGTACACTACTGTCGCAGGGGTGCGGGGTGTCTAGGGGCTTACAGGCAAACTGTTCACTACTGCCGCAGGGGTGTGGGGTGTCTGGGGCTTACAGGCAAACTGTTTACTACTGCCGCAGGGGTGCGGGGTGTCTGGAGCTTACAGGCGAACTATTCACTACTGCTGCAGGGGTGTGGGGTGTCAGGGGCTTACAGGCAAACTGTTCACTACTGCCGCAGGGGTGTGGGGTGTCAGGGGCTTACAGGCGAACTGTCCTCCACAGCTGCAGGGGTGCAGGGTTGCGCTGAGGTCACAGAAGGCGTCTGCAGCACCACCTCCGTCAGAGGGCACCGCTCCAGGGCAACGCGTCGTGTCAGCAACTGCAGCGAATCTGCGGGCAGACGAAGACTTTCCCTAATAAAATTTGGAGTCTCCCCAGCTTCTGGTAATACAAATCAGAAGCTGCCGCGTCTGTAAATTTTCACTGGGTTATACAGGCGCAGTTACTGTCACTACTACAGTTACTGCCACTACAGCAGTTACTGCCACTACAGCAGTTACTGCCGGTACAGCAGTTACTGCCACTACAGCAGTTACAGCCACTACAGCAGTTACTGCCACTACAACTCGTTAGAGTATGGGTACAAAGTCAGTACGGCAGCGTGTACAATTTGCTATTAGTTCATAAAATAAAAATTTGTAGAGTGTACGAAATAAAATAGTTTTGCACTTGCACTGCCGTTCAGTGCAAGTACAGTACATTTTAATGCATTTAGTGCTGTACAATCTACTGCATTTAGTGCAGTACATTTTACTGAATTAGTGTAGAACATTGCTCTGCATTTAGTGCAGTACAGGTACTCTACAATGCTGTTAAGGTAGTGTACAATGCAGTACAATGGTCACATTGCTCTGCATTTAGTGCAGTACAGGTACTCTACAATGCTGTTAAGGTAGTGTACAATGCAGTACAATGGTCACATTGCTCTGCATTTAGTGCAGTACAGGTACTCTACAATGCTGTTAAGGTAGTGTACAATGCAGTACAATGGTCACATTGCTCTGCATTTAGTGCAGTACAGGTACTCTACAATGCAGTACAATTATCAAGTCCTGATTTCAGCACCTGGGGAGGCCGTGAGCAGGGGGAGTGAAGGGAGTGGATCACCCCCACTCATCCCCTTCAGGGGCAGTGGGGAGAGGCGGGGCCCACAGCTCCCCTCTGGCAGGGCGGAGACGTTGGTCTGGGACAGGTGCTTGCCGTGCATCTGCTGCAGGTTCTGACGCTGCAGCAGCTGCAGGTTCTGATGTTGAAGTCGGTCAGCGCAAAGCTCTACCTCTTGTGTTAGCTCTGCCACACACGCTGACAGACTCACAGCTTTCTGCTCTGTAAGGCTCTTGTCACTGGCACTGTCACTGCAGTCTGCAAAAATGTCGCAGTGTTAAGACATTATTACACAATAATACTACATCATTTCGACATCAATACACCACTAACACACAATCAATATATAAAAACACCATTATAACATCAGTACGGTAAAACCTAGCGCTATATACAATAGCAGCTTTATCAGTGTATACAAGTAATAGCGCTATGTACAATATCAGCTATATTGCTGGTAAGCTAAAGCACTGTGTATAAGCGCGGAAATACCTATTCAGATTGTAATTTTATTTACGAGTGGAGCAAAGTAGAAGCAAATTAGTGAAAAAAAAAAACTCATAGGATCCAGTCATGCCTGTGAAGGGTCTCGAGGTGCTCAACACGCGTCATAACTGAGGTACCACATGCTCAGGAATGCGAAATTCATCAAGACATAAATACATCATTGCAAAATTAAAACACAGTTAATGAGATAACACATGGTAGGTAATACAGCACCTAAAGTGTGGCCTGTCTACACAACACATTAAATTAATGAGCTGGCGCCAATCATCACCGTTCACGTGATGAAGTTGAATGAGAGATGAATAATGATCCAGAATGAAAACTGTCGTTGCTGTGAAAAGAAAGATAAGAAGATTGCTGAAAGTGACCTGATGCGGTGCCCTGCTGCGCAGGGTGTTGTTGTGCAGTGAGATGCTGTGCAGAGTGCTGCAGTGCAGCGTGCAGAGTGCGCAGAGACAGAGCAGCTGTATGCAGCAGCGCTGGCAGCTGCAGCTCACGACCATCCACCCCCCCGTACAGCTGTGGCACCTGCAGGAGACGAGGGCGTTAGTTATATAAATAAAACGTGAACTAGGCGTCTCTTTTTGCGCTAATTTAAAGAAAGAAGCCCACCTCTGTATTACATTTATTAAATCTTGCCCCATTATTCCAATAGAAAACTAAGGTTCATTACAATAGAGAACTGTGCTTGTGTCTATTTCAGGTCAGTGACAGATTTTGGGGTAGTGACAAAGGCTGAGGCAGGGACAGAGGCTGAGGCAGTGACAGAGGCTGAGGCAGTGACAGATTTTGGGGTAGTGACAAAGGCTGAGGCAGTGACAGCGGCTGAGGCAGTGACAAAGGCTGAGGCAGTATCAGAGGCTGAGGCAGTGACAGAGGCTGAGGCAGTAACCAGAGGCTGAGGCAGTGACAGAGGCTGAGGCAGTGACAGAGGCTGAGGCAGTAACAGAGGCTGAGGCAGTAACAGAGGCTGAGGCAGTGACAGAGGCTGAGGCAGTGACAGAGGCTGAGGCAGTGACAGAGGCTGAGGCAGGGACAGAGGCTGAGGCAGGGACAGCAGTGTTACCTGAGTGCCTGCAGCCAGCAGGGTCCTGACAGCGGGTGCTGGCAGCGCTGCTGTCAGCTTCCCAGCGTCGATGTGGCTGCCGTCTGACGTCACCTGACGAGTACATCCATAAGCGAGTCATCAGCCAATAAATTAACCTACGTGAGTCACCACTCAATCATGCAAGTCATCAGTCAATTAATTACGTGAGTCACAACTCAATTAATCATGCAAGTCATCTGCCGATTAATAACCTCCACGCAAATTGAGTCATTATCAAACAAAAATTTATCAAAAAAAAAAAAAATCAAGCATGATCACTATGGCACCCACTGACCTGCACGAGGCTCTCAAGCACCCGCCAGCTCAGTGCCTCACGGGCTGCGGTGGCGTCAAGACGTCGCCACTCGCGCTCCGCGGCGCTGTTCATTCGCTCCATTGCCGTCTCTGAAATCAACAATTAATTTTACAAGCCCTAAAATTGGCAATAACAACTTACATAAATAGGTATATATTTTATGCGAAAACAATAATTTTTGTGGGGCTATAATGAGCTTTGGAGGGTCAAATATAGTAGATAAATTATAAAAATTTATAATTTGCTAAATGCATGTAAATTATTAATAGGTATGTATGTGGGTTCTGATTGGAAACATCATTGCAATTTTGACTAACTCAATGTTGACATCATTGCAATGCTGGTCATCACAATGTTTATATCTGTGTGTGTTGGTGTATCTTCACCATGTAGTTGGAGGAATGCCAGTCAGTGGTATACAATACATGTGTCTATACGATTATAAATGTGGCTCTTGGTCTGTAAATAACAGTGGGCAAATATGTGTCTATGTGAGATTATTTATGTGAGTACCTATATCAGTGAAATTATCTGTGAGTATCAATGCGAGTATATATATAGTTACACATTAAGTGGGTATATAATAAATGTTACCACAGTCAACAAAAATGCCCCTATTTCTAAGCTTGACTTTAATGGCATCAATTCCAAGTCAAGGCAGAAAGCAAGTAACGTTGAAATATTACATAAAGTTACAGGTCATTAAAGTAGCAGTAAACTAGCTTATTGTTTATTGTTCTTTGAAGCGAGTACCTTCAGCTGCACAACTAGTTTATTGTTCTTTGAAGCGAGTACCTTCATCTGCACAACTAGTTAATTGTTCTTTGAAGCGAGTACCTTCAGCTGCACAACTAGTTAATTGTTCTTTGAAGCGAGTACCTTCATCTGCACAACTAGTTTATTGTTCTTTGAAGCGAGTACCTTCAGCTGCACAACTAGTTTATTGTTCTTTGAAGCAAGTACCTTCAGCTGCACAACTAGTTTATTGTTCTTTGTAGCGAGTACCTTCAGCTGCACAACTAGTTTATTGTTCTTTGAAGCAAGTACCTTCAGCTGCACAACTAGTTAATTGTTCTTTGAAGCAAGTACCTTCAGCTGCACGAAGAGAGGTGGGGGGCTCAGCGCCTGCGGAGGGAGGGGGGTACACTCCTCCAGGTGCAGGGGAGGCAAGCAGTTGCTGCTTCAGCTGCTCACACTGAGTGCTGCAGCTGCGGTATTGCTGCACTCGTTCTCTGCAGTCAATTTATTCTTATTATAGTAAACTAATTCCTAAATCCAATAATTTCTTTAACCCACAAAAAATTATTTATTATTGTTAATTAAAAATTATTATTATCATTGTTAAACACACAAAATCAAATGTTCAAGAAAATATTTTGAGATACCCTGTAGGTAAATTAAACAACACTGATTAAATAGTAGGTTCTGTTAAAAAAAAACATTAATTAAGAGTTAGATGCCTGGTGGGAAAAATAATAAAAAAATATAACTCAGTACCCACTGCAGTGAGTGACAAAGAGCGCATTTTCTCGTCAACGAAAACGTGAAGTCACGGACGGACAGACGGACATGACGAGCACAATAGTGCATTTTTCCCATAAATGAGTAAGTGCGCTAATAAACATGGCATTAATGTTATGAGTGAAGCGTCACCTGGCAGCAGCTGCAAGACGCTGCATCTGCTGTGCAGCACTGCGCTGCTGTGCAGAGAAGATCTGCACCTGCTGCACAGCGTGTACATGGATCACTGCAAGCAATGCACGCCGCTGCTCAGTGGTCATCGCAGCTGCAGGAGGCTGCAGCAGCTCTGCAGTGACGCCTGCAACATAGCAGTCAATGAGTGTCCCTTGCACAAGTCGAAATAATTGCATCATCCATAAAATGGACAAATTAATAATAATAATAATTACCTAGTAGTTATTAATTTAATTATATAATCTATAATAACTTTATTATTATTAATTAATTGTTAAATTATTGACACTAATTAATGTGGTAATGAACTACATATTCAATAATTAGTGGAAGAATTAATGCACGCTTGAAACAATTATCTATAAGTCATCAAAAGATATCAAGCACAAACTGCTGATGCTCAGGCAAGCACATGGTAATTTAAAGTCTTTCATTTTGATACCAGTAAATCAATAAATACAATGGTTGCCTTATTATCCTGCACTTAAAAAATTATCTAACAACTGAAGATTTTGTACAGTAGGTATATCTTTGGGTGGGAATAATAATCTGAATAATTTTGATAGTTATAGTGGAACAATTGAGATATTCTAGCAATATTTTTCTGTACAATAATTGAAAAAATGTACACACCTTTACTTTTCATAGAGGCTATCAGTGCAAGCTTGACCAGCTGACGGAGGGTATCCATGAACCTGGGGGAGCCGGGGGCCACCACGGAGCGGGACACCACCAGGCGTGTCCCGGCCCCTCCACTCTGAGGGACATCAGTAGGCTTGTTAACTGTGTCAGTGCATACACTAACCATTGGCAATATTCCTATTAGAAAAATTGGTTACAAGAATTACAGTCTGTATAAAAAGGGTTAAACCAGTCAGATGCATACATAGTATTTGCCACTATTCTAGACGATTTGAATAGTACTTAGCAGAACAACAGCAATTGTAGTGCAAGTACGTAATACAAATAAATAAATATAATACTAATAAAATACTAATGATAAATGTATAATGATAAATGAGCTTCCATAGAGAACCTGACTTAGCTTCTGAAATGAACTTATTCTTTATTGCTATTACTTTAATTTTAAATCTACTTAATGTAATTAGTTGTAGTGTTATTATCTACCTAGAGTACTAGTATTCAGTTTTAATATCATTAAGAGACTTTATTCAATGCATACGAGCAAATGAGGCAAAATAAAAAATGCTAGATTTCAACATCCATACATAACAGGGATACTAGCTGCTTATGGTCATGATTAACACCAGACATAATGAAGACATTTGATGCTAATGTTAAATTACTGACTAGGTATTCATGCTTAACATCCAGACACAACAGGCTTAAAGCTATGGTCAAAATTAAGATCCAGACACAACAGGCATAGGTACTTATTGCAGCCAGGATTATGTAAGTCAATGTACCTGCATCATAAGGCCCTTGTACAGCTCAAAAGCACCCCTATAGAACTGCGCCTCTCTCTTCTTGTCAAAGGGTGGCCAGCAGTCCCTGAAAGCCTTCAGTGTCTTCTCTTTATCAATGACACTGAGCAGGTGATGCAGGATGTGCTCCCCCACCCGCTTTGGCAGGTCATTCAGGCTACCCTGCAATAAAGCATGTAGGTATATATTAACATCAACAATCTGAATTTAAATGCATATGTTTCCTCAATTAAAAATACAAATATTTTTCTGATACTAAAATTAGACAACAAATTTTTCACTGTGGCTGTTAAAGTCCAATAGATGTCTGGACAATATTTATGTATTATTGATGCATTTTATTCATTTACCAACATCTTATGATAAAGTGTAGAAATGTAGAATGAAAACTGCCAAAATTACAGTGTCTAAATAAAAAGCATTTATTTTTCTTGAAGCCAACAATAAATAATGCCAGAGACAAACAATGTCAGTAATAAAATATAAACAATTAATACTAATTGGAGCAGACACTACGGTATTGTACAAGGAACTCACAGCCGTTAGGATGAAGCCCTCGGATGACTCTATAGTTTTTATATCAAGACCCAGTGACACCAGTGCTGAGTAAAGGCATTTGTTGGCAGCACTGGGGCTGCCACCGCTTGGTAGAGCAGCCATAAAAGCTTGTCTTACAATACTGAAGGAATCACCAACACAAAGATAGATAATATCTGATCAGCACTATTGATACAATAATTAATTGATGACTCAGTCAATATAGGTTCTGTAAGTGAAAAGATTTTGAAAATGATTACAAAAGGCTTGATTTATCATTGTTTTTATTAATATAGTAGTAGGCAAAGTATTTATCATGTCAAATAATGTCCATACTGTCAACCAGGGTAATAAGGGATGTGTTTGAGATTTTTTGTTAAAAACTTCTTGCCATGAAACATTTTATAAACAAGTTTGGGCACATTTTAAATCTCTTTGAAAAAGCTATCATATGGCATCTCCAGAAAATTCCATATACTATTTGCAAGGTGCCAGATGCAAAATAAAAACATCCCAAATTATACCAGGGAATGAGGTAATCCGGGACACTTTAAATAAAAGTTAATTAATTTTGAAACGTTTGAAGCATGCAGAGTGTACTCATCCATTACTAACAGTACTCTGAAGACCTCTTCTTCCTTTGTAGATGTAGAATAAATGACATTTTCTGTGATTTTTACTTGTTGTTCCTTTATTAATATGATGTTACCATCAAACGGGGTAAAAAGGGACGGTTATGAGCATTTTTTGTTAATAACTTCTTACCATGAAACAATTCATAAACAAGTTTACGCTCATTTTAAAGGTCTTTGCAAGGGCTATCGTATGGCATTTCCAAGGAAATTCCATATGCTATTTGTAAGGTGCTAGACGCAATATAAAAGGCAACTGAATTAATCCGGAAATGGGGTAAAAAGGGACACTTGAAATAAAACTCAATTTTAAACATTTGAAGCATGCAGAGTGTACTCCTCTATTACCAACAGTACTCTGAAGTCCTCTTCCATTGTAGACGATGTAAATGTAGAATAAATGAAATTTTCTGTGATTTTTACTTGTTTTTTCTTCATTGACATAATGATACCTTATCCATACATTACCGTACATATTAATGTGATATTACTCAGTTACTGTATCCATGAACATGCCATTGAGCATTGATAATGACCTTGTCCACTGCAAGCTTCATATCAGCAGCCATGTAGCATTTCTTCTGTATCTGTAAGCTTACAGGATGGTTTGTAATTTTGCACAATTTTAATAGAGTCAAGTGATTTCACTATACCGTCAACTGGGGCTACTTGGGACGGGCGGAGTAGGTAACTCGGGACAGTCCTCCGACAAGGCGTAAAACTGTTTTAGTAGCAAAACCAATTGGAATATTGCAAAACTAAATAAAGTGGCATAAACGTCAACATTTTTCATATCTATGTAGTATAAAGGAAGATCAAAAATACTACATTTACTAGCTTTGAAAAATTCCTGAATAAAATGGTGAAAAATGATATTTTGAAAAGTTACTTCTGCTAAGGTCTGTAGTAAAAAAAATATTCACCGTATTAAAAAATTTTACTTACATAAAAGTTGCACCCAGGTGTTGGCTTGAAAATGTAATTGACATATTTTGCCTTCTCATTCAAAAAAAAAAAAAAAAAATGGCATCGTTTCCGCACGGCATAGCTACTTGGGACACCCCCCAGGGGCTATTCAGGACACTCCCAAAAACGCATTTACAGTAGAACCTCAGTTAGCAAAGGCTCCAGTTACGAAAAAAATTTATTAATAACAAAGAATATTGATTACATTTACGTACCGTAAACTGGGGTTACTTTGACCGGCGGGGTAACTTTGACCACTTTTCGTTTTTTCAACAAAAAACCCCAAAACTCAAAAACGATTTGACATAGAAAAATTTTGTCAATGGCCATCAAAGGCCTAATACTGAGGCTACGTAACACAATAGAAACATCAAAACTATGAGAGGCAGGAGCCAGCAATTTATGGTGAGTAAAGCTAGAGTATAGACCTGTATTTTGCACGTTTCAATTTAAGTTTAACTTATCTAGTAAAAAAATGGCATCATTAAGAAAAAAAAAAAGTGGTCAAAGTTACCCCATTTTACGGTACCTCACTCAGCGAAAAAAATTTCACTTATCGAAAAATTAGTGCATCATCAGTCATCACTAAATTGTTCATACAATGTCATATATAGAATTGCGCACTAGGCATCATAGAATGAAAAGTAATTAACCTAAACTATGATTTATTTCTCCAAAACATATGATGGTTGTCACTAAAACATTCCTTTCTGTTTCAGGTATGTTTTTCATGATCTTTTTTTTATAGTAAATTCACTTAACCCAATTAAAATGGTGTGAAATTACAAGCTGTCCTGTAAGCTTACAGATACAGAAAAAATGCTATAGGGCTGCTGATATGAAGCTTGCAGTGGACAAGGTTGTTGTAAATGCTCAATGGCATGTTCATGGATACGGTAATATTGCATCAATAATACAGTAATTAATGTAGGTATACGGTAACATATCAATAAAGGAAAAACAAGTAAAAATCACAGAAAATGTCATTTATTCTACCTCTACATCATCTACAATAAAAGAGGAGGACTTCAGAGTACTGTTAGTAATGGATGAGTACACTCTGCATGCTTCAAACGTTTTAAAAAGAAGTTTTATTCCAAGTGTGCCGAGTAGCCCCGTTCAACGGGGCCCATGGGGACACTCTTTTTTGCTTTTGGCACATTATGAATAGCATATGGAATTTTTTGGAGAAGCCATGTGATAGCCCTTGCAAAGAGCTTTGAAATGAGCCTAAACTTGTTTATGAAATGTTTCATGGTAAGAAGTTATGAATGAAAAATGTTTGATCTCACTTTTCACAGTTTCACACTTTTTCAGGTATTTTTCTGAGGTAGTAATTGTATGATTTCTTAACTTGCTTCAAGCTACATAGATAATAAAAATGTTGAACTTTATGCCACTATTTTTCAGTTTAGAGATATTTTGCTTAGTTTAACAGAGCAGTCAGGATTGAAATTTTCCTTATTGTTTCTGAAATCTCGCAGCTCCAATGTGACAAATTTTTAATATGTTTAGAATCATCCGGCCTGATTGTGTACTTTTGTTAACAATTACTGAATTAGATATAGGAGGTAATTCTTCTGGCAAAAATCTCATGGTTCTGATCTCTAGAAATGGCAGGAAAGCTGGAAAATAATAATAGCCTGGAATTGCAGCATTGCATGAGCCATGCTGCCGTCAGCCGTGATTGCCTAGGTAGGGTAGGATGGTACGGTACGGTGACTAAGGTACCTTACCAAGTTAGTAGTTACCGTAGGCGTACCAGGCATACCTACCTAGTTTGCTAGTTTTAGTTTTGAAAACTGAGTTCAGGTCTTCAGGAGGTATATTTATTTTATTTAGTACGGTACCTATGTTATTATTAAAAATCCACATGTAAAATCATTAGCAAATGCATTTCTTCTATAATATGCCTGATATTATACATTTTGCTCTGCTGCACTAGTGATGAAAATATCTATAGGTACTCTCTAAATCTGAAAATGCTGCAGTTGCTGCTAGCCTAGCCTGCTGTGAGCTGTCACTAACAATTGGTTGATTGGCTACGGTGCTACCTAGCATTTTTTCCAGCATCGTGATCCTAGGCTATTTGTACTATAAATAATAAGTCAAGACTCAAGTCCAACTTCCAAGAGACTTTATAGTCACTTTACTGATTTACTTTTAGCCATCAGTTTGTTTTTAATTTGCTAGTAAGCTTCAAGATTTTATCTCGCATCCTAATTTTGATAATGCTGGTCCTAGTATCCAATAACTATAAATGTTTTACTGGTCATTACTCATTTATTTGTGATGATTGGATCATTGGTGGCTTTTTGGTGCGCGTGCGACGGTGTAGAGACTACAGAACAGATGAGAAGTCAGAAGGGTGATTCACCGAGAGTCAGGTGAGTCACTGTGAGTGGGTGACCAAGTTCTTAATTCCCATAGCCCATACTGGCCCCATAGACCATAGTCATACCTAAATTTAGCCTTATTATGAAAATTATCGCTCCATTAACTAGTATCAAAAAAATTAAATGCAAAAAAGTAAAAACCTTTTCTGAAATGTAAACAAGAGCAACAACAGTCTTCGGTAAAATTCTCAACCGAAACGCACAATTTCAAAATCCGCTGCCCGCTCACAGATTCAAGACTCGAAAAGAAACCTTCCGCGCTGACTGAAACATATAAACAACTTAGGAGAAATTTTACGAAAACTTTAGAGTTCACTTCACCTTAAAAAAATTTACTGCTGCTACAAAAAATTATTCCAACGTAGTTATTTAATATAGACCAGCCTTCAGACTCATACTTTGTTGAGGGCTGTGTAAAATACTTTGTACTTTGTAGTACCAAGATTTGAGCAGAGAGGCGCGAGTTCGAACCCAGCTCTGTGCGCCAGTTTCTGGTCAGAATCGGCGAGGAGGCCGGGCGGTTAAGCACAGCAGAACTGTAGCAGTGAGTTGCGAGTTCGAGACTACAACAAGCTGTGAATGTTCTGCGATGTTAAGAATTGGCGACAGGCCTACAGCTTACTAAACGCTGAAACCGCTGTTATCATTATTATTATTATTATTATTATAAAAATACAAGAGGAATTAGAGAACACCATCTTTCCTCAATATCATTGGAAGATTTTGAAAATCAGGCAAAATATTGCCCTAACCTCCAATGTTGGATGATCAAAAATACTGCTCAAATCAGAATATTGCAAAATAACATTGAGTCCGGAGAAGTGTCGATTCGGTCCTTCCTTTCTAGAGGCTGCTTAACCATAGTTGAACTATATATACTCGTTCAACCATGCTGCTTAACAGCATCACATGTCAGATGCAGACTGCAGTGGTAACAAATTTTAAAATTCTTTTAAATGATGTTCCAATTTTAAAAGTTATCCTTTCACTCTCAAAATATATCGCAATGAACCATGAGAATACTATGAGAAGTACTTTTACCCATTCCCCCCGCTGCGTGAAAACTCGCTTGAAATGCTTTCAAGGCTTCTACGTACCAAGTCCAAGCTTCACTCATTGACAGATTTCAAGATCAGCGCTAACACAGCGCTGTGGCAGTGACGGTTTTTCTAAATGTAGTAGAAAAAAGGTCTACCTTAAAATTGTTCTAGATGATGGTAAAACAAAGCAAACACTAGTTAGGTATAATTATTATCAATTTTTCTGGCAAAATGTAATGTAACAGATGTGTATAAATGAAGCTTTATGTAGTTAACCGAGATAATCCACTAAAATAACACTTGCAATTTGAAGCATACCATATAAAGTGGTGGTATATGGTACCGCTACGAGGACTCGAGTACAAAAATCCTCTTCCAGGATTCCTGAATTTTGCGGCTTCCACGAACTGACTGAGATTTTAAGCCATATACAGCCAGCAATGAAAATGAAATATTCATTGAACTATCTTGAAGTCCATAACCTCTCTAAAGACTATTATGATGATGAGATCCTGGATTGTAGCAATAGTTTAGATCAATTTAAGGGTGGATACTGGATAGTTCTAGGCTACAGACCGAAGTAGTGAGTTTGAGGTAGGCACTTATCAACTGATCAAACGGATGATCGTTCACAAGTTAACAGTCCTTTTTCACTGACGAGACAGAAAAGAGCAAAAACGGAAGACGAGTAAAAGTATATATTTGGGAGATAATAGTTCGCTTGTAACCAGTGTAATTATCTTGAAGCATATTATACTGAATTTTCGGAGTATTTTCAAGGAAAACTTGTTGAATTGTTTGTGAAGAAGTTTATTACATTGTCATACATAAAGAATGATATTGTAATACTTTTTATTATTATACGAAGCATTTATGGTGGCGTCAGATGTAAAGGAACTTCATGGGCACGTCACACGTATGATTAAAATCAGGTGAAAAATAAATAGACACGAGAAAGTATGGGAACGGATAAAATTACTAAGCACTTGATTCATAGGCTCTACGAAATAGTTCCGTCTTTAGGCGTCAACGGAACACCTGCAACGAAGGAGCCGAAGTTACGGAAGCTGGCATACTGTTCCAGGTTCTGGCGGCGACGGCCGGGGACGCTCTGCCGCCGACGGCACATAGACGTGTAGATGGTACAACGAGGTCCGCTGTTGATGACGAGCGCCATCGTCTTCAATAAGGAAGATCCGACACACGCTGCAGACCTTCCGTGAGATAAGGAGGCGCCAGATCGTGAAGGCATCAGAACGTCAGAACAGCGACCTTGAACTGCGTGCGCTGCTGAATGCTCAGCCAGTGAAGATCGCGCAATATCGGCTTCACATCGTCGAATTTTTGTTTATTGCACACGAGTCGAGCAGCAGCGTCCATTAAGGCATTTAGTCTAATATTACATGGAATAACTCGAAACGTTGTCCATGTTCTATGGAACGCGTCAGTTCTTGTCAAATTAAAGTGCATATATTTAATGCTTAATGCCCGATTAGTGAGTGATTTTAGCTAAGGCACGTACCATATATAGTCTATTCGAGAGGCATATCAAAATTCTTGCATCTTGTTGATCTCTGCATCTTGTATATTTGGTTGGGGTATACATGGAGATACCTCATCAAATGAGTCAAGTGCCCTCATTGTTTATACTTCCTCAGTCACCTCAAGTGTCTTCAGCGTTCGTGCTTCAACATACGCGTCAAGTATCTTCATCTTCGTGTCACATCAGAACCCTGAAATGTGCTAATTTTGCATGCCACCTCAAACGCTTTCAGTGTTTCATCTTGGATGTTTTCTCAGACACTTTGATTGGATGCAAATTTCGTATCTTCTTGGATAAGCTACCTCAACTATTTTTATCCATTTGGGGGGCAAATGGGAAAACGGCGTAAAATCTAAAAATAGAACAAATGAAACTATAAATTCGAATCTAAAGGAGGCATAATATTATTTAAAGTTTATGAAAAACAATGTGGTAAAATGCACTCGACAAATCCAGACGTTTTTTGACATGTTTTATAAAAGAATACCTCCGCTCTGAAATCCTTTTTAACATTAAAAAAGACGAACGTAAAATGATATATATGTAAATCAAGAACAGGAAATGATAGGAAAATAAAGCAGCCTTTCATAACCCATATGCATGTTGTGATTTGCTGGTTACTTGTGATAGCTTTTGGGTTTCACTTTGGGGTTAGGCAGGCTCCCAAAAACTACGGACGAAAAGGATTCCGGCGACCCGTTCATTAGATCAGTTTCTTTGGAAAATAAACACATGTGCGGGTGATCTTCGAAATGGTTATTGTTGGATCCGTCAACATCGATCACAAAACATCCAGTGACACCACGACCACTGGTAGTCTCGGTGTCATTCCCGAATGAGTTAGTGGAGGTGGTTGGGGTGTCGAAATAAGAACCACGACCTAAAGCACGCAAGTTTTGAGGTAGAAGTGATACGCCTCCTTCTTGAGCTTGGATTTTGCTTTGAAAATCTAGATCGACGTGTAGATTTTTGCTGAGAGGTTGATGTTCATTTTGGTCAGTGTTAATTTCCTCCAACGAGCTAGTGGGTGCGGTCGTGTTGTGATGCTGCGAACCGTCTGGCAGGAACGCGTCATCAAAAGAACCCTGTAAATGAAATATAGTTACTGTTATGCTGGCCGCTCGTTTTCGAAAATTCACGATATGGAAAGCCAGAAGCGGGACCAACCAAATCTTCTTGGTTATATCAATATAATATTAAGTTAAAATAAAAATTTCAATGAAATTCATGTAGCTAAAGCTGTTAATCACAAGTTTGATTCGATTAGGTTCACGGGAGACTCGCCTGCCCGTCATCCTGCATGTCAGGCGGCTGCTCTTTGGTCACGCTGTCTCCTGCAAATATTCGTTTAAAATTGAACTAGGAATTAAAATTTACTTGACATTAGATCAGTATTCAATATAAAATCTGCCATTCAAATTTTTTGGTAATTTCAGTGACTCCCGCGCTATTAAATTGATTAGTAATTAATTTAATACATAAATTTAATTATGGAGTTAATAATAATAATAGTCCAAAATAATAACCAATTACATTCACGTACCAGAACATCTTGAGATACTCATTAAAATTATTGTGATTTAATAAATATGGTAATGAAATCAAGCTATCTAATCCACCTAAAATATTTGTATTAAAAAAACAAAGAAATAATCGTCACGATAAATTGGCTGTCAGGTATCCAATAAATTTGTATTTTAATCCCGGCTTCGGCTGCAAATTTATTTCAAATAAAAATAACATTCTAAACGATAATAATTTAGAAGGACAAATAAAAAGTTATAAAGTGCGATTGCGAACAAAGACGACATACTGGAGGCGAAACCAATTGGCGAAAATAGCCAATTAATTGACCACTCACCCCGGGCAGGGAAGTTACCAATTAGTGACAACCTCTTCTCGTCCTCCCCACACCCCAAGCAAGGAACCCCCAAGAGTCTGGGGGGGAGGGAAGTAAAGTATACGCTGAATCATTCATCCTATCAAGTTCATTATTGAGCTCACCAAACGCTGCGTATGCTAAGCATGGTTTTAGGTTTTATTTACATGTACGGATGTTGGTTACACGCAACCCACCTATAATAATAATAACCTAATAATAAGAACCTAATAATAACTTAGTATAAATAATCAAATAAGTTATTATCGTATATACCAAATTATTCATCCTATCAGGTTGTGCGCATTTCAGGCAAACGTTGCATTATTCAGCTCACCAAACGCTCTGTATGGTTATAGGTTTTATTTACAAGTACGGATTTTTGCTACAGGCAACTTACCAATAATATTAATAACCAAATAATAATATGCAGTTAAAAATTGCTTTTTAAACACTTCTAAAGAGGCCAGTGTCTCCGATAATACTAACGTACAATGAATTTCTATTTTTACTCATATTAAAATATCTATATTTTTTTAATTTCAAAATTATTTATTCTGTCAATTGATTCAAGCATTGTCTCCGACTCCACGCAAGCATGCGAAATTTCAGGTCGATTAGACATGTAGAAGTGTGTTAAATATCGATTATAAGATTTGTAGCTGGCAAACAAGAAGTGAAGTTAAAGAGAAGTATTGTAATAATTTTTATTATCGTATTTATATAATAATTTTTATTATCGTATTTCGATAATAATTTTTACTATGGTATTTCGATAATAATTTTTATTATCGTATCGTATAACCCTAGGTTATTATCGTATTTCCAACTAATTAGAACTGGCACTAACTTTCCATATTGCGTAGCACTGGCGTTTGTTGGCGCCGGGTTTGGCTTAGCAGGTGAGAGGGATTGCAGGGAGTGTACGGACTGTGGGGATTGCAGGGAGTGTACGGATTGTGGGGATTGAGTCCCCAAAGAAGAGACACTCGCGTGGGAAGAGTGTAGGGGACAAGGGGAAGCGTTCAAGGGGAGTGGGGAGAGAGAGCGGGACGACCTCCGTAATACCGAAGCTGTGAACGAATCCTGCCGCACCACCTGCAAATATTGATAACATTTTTGTTAAATTTATATAATTCACGAGTATGGAAATATTTTCAGTTCAAAACTTTCATCTACATTGATAACGGTATATGTGTGATGAGTTTGAAGACAATAAAAGTTTCGATTGATATGATTGTTATGGAATTATAATTGACATGATTGCTATGGAATTATGATTGATATCATTGATATGGAATTATGTCTGATATGATTGATATATAGAATTAGGTTTGATATGATTGATATAGAATTATGAATGATATGATTTTCGATTTAACAATAATGCTCATAAAATAATATAAGTGAAGTAATCAGTTTTTTATAAAAAGTTATCGGTGACCAGGCTTACCTAATTTTTAAATCCAATAATTTAATGACGAAATTATCATGATAGAAATGAGACATGCAAATATAAATTTATAATCCTCTCGATGAACCTTAATTTGAAATTAAAACTGAATTAAAACAACATGAAACTAATATGCACATTGGTTTAATTTGACTAATCAGATTCAGTACATTTTGACCTCATTCCCTTGTTTCTATAGTTCAAATCAAATCGATTACCTGTCATTAAAACCTAATTAAACTGCGTGAATTATTTTCAATATTTTATTACATTAAATATTTACTTACATACAATTCATATAATAACGATGAGGTAATATTCACTGATATTTGCACTCGACAATCTCTACAACCACGAGACAGATGGTATCGTAATAACTGCAGCACGCGTCAGCGACTGACAAACTCTACGGATTGTGGTGCCAGCATTTAATTACTTCCTATTGTAATATGCCCTATGTGTTTATGGATTATGCATTGCAAACTTTGCTCAACTGATACATAAAGAATCCTTACTACATCGATCACCTGCAGCCCTCATATGTCACCTGCAGCCCTCATATGTCACCTGCAGCCCTCATATGTCACCTGCAGCCCTCATATGTCACCTGCAGCCCTCATATGTCACCTGCAGCCCTCATATGTCACCTGCAGCCCTCATATGTCACCTGCAGCCCTCATATGTCACCTGCAGCCCTCATATGTCACCTGCAGCCCTCATATGTCACCTGCAGCCCTCATATGTCACCTGCAGCCCTCATTTGTAACCTGAAGCCCTCATATGTCACCTGCAGTACAGCCCTCATCAGCTTGGGCGTCTCCTGGCGCTCTCTGATGACCACGTCGTCCTCGGGTTGGACTCTCCGCCGCACGTCGCCCAGCGTCTGCTTCAGCAGCCGCCTGGCCATGGTCGCGAGGGATATAATAATTATAAGGAATTTAAAAGCATATAAAACATCAAACAAATTCACCATATTGGCATTGAAAACGTTTCGGAGTTTAGCTCCATCATCAGATCGACGATATCGGAGTCCAGTTTCGCTTCGGAGCTGGATTCCGAAACGTTTTCAATATCGATATGGTGAAATTGTTTGGCGGTTTATTTGTTTTTAAATTCCTCGTGAACTTGCGATATAAGCAGACTGAAAACATAAGTACTAATAATAATTAAATAATATCGTTCAATACTTGGAGAAGTCACTCACTAACATAAAAAGTCTGGTAGTCGAAGAGTCTAAAAATAAATAATAATAAGCTAAACGGGTAAAATTGTTAGGAAAAGCACGGGCAGGTGAATTTAACAATGGAGACGGTGAAGCTTTTCTCTCTCCATCTACAAGTTCTCGAATCCTTGAGCCAAACAGACAGACGCATTCGGCTGTCTGTTTAGTTGAGAGAATAATTGAATTCAAATCCTAGCATTTTATTTATTTATACAAGTCTGCGGATAACTTTTGAAGACCCAGAGCCTCTAATGGATATTCAATTAGCCAAGAGGTCGTAAAGAGGCTGTTGAAATCATGCTGCTGGTGGCTTGCTATCAACAAAATAACTATAATTTTTTTATGCACGGTACTTGTGGCTGTAATACAAAGAAAAATAATTTTATACTCGCAGTATTTCATCTACGAATATTGTGTAGAAGCGAGGTATAGAGATTTCATCCTCTTATAATGTCAGCCAACTCGCAAATTATAGCACCGCGTCAGCGGTATCTGGCCGTAGCTGGGCTTACCAAAGGACAACCGCCGCACCCTACTTCCATCCTACAGGGGAGGAAGGTAGTGCTCAAATAAAAATTTAGGTTAAATAGGATGAATATTCATTCTATTTTATTTTCATATCCACTATTTAAATGCTTATTCATTGGAAAAGAAGTTAACATCCATTCCTCCTGTATTTAAGGGGATCGACCTAGCTAAAATTTTCAATTTTGGCGTTTTTCGGTTTTTGGGCTCATCTGAAAGCTGGAATTCTGCTCTTTCCAATGGTACCACTGCCATCTCTCTACATGAATATTTACGTTCATGACGTCTCTTTAAAGGGAAGCGGGTGAGAGAGTTCTTTAACTAATTGGATATAAAGTAATTAGCTGCTGAAATCTTTGAATATAGTTTCTACATCGATAGATATGGTCTTTACGAATCGACTGATACGTGTCTCGATGTTGTAGGATGATATTTGTGGGAGGAGATAGATTTTCTGAAGTACCCCTTTTTAGCCGTTTTCTATGAATTTCACGTTTTCTATCAATTTTTTCGAAAAATACATAGAAGCAAAATGTTTTTCTTTTTACATTTTACGTATGGATGTGAAGTTTCATGACAATCGGATAATAACTGTAGAAGTTTTCAAAATGCTAGGTCGATCCCCTTAAACTGCCATCGGTCGTGGTCGTTGCATTGATACTAAAATCATGCAATTGCTAAGAATCATTACTAATCGTCGATAAAATATCAAGAATCCTGGCATTCGATAACTATCAGAACTGATTCAACTTAACTGCTTGATGTAAAGTATTTTGAATGGCGAGATAAAAAATTTTTATGGCGAAAATCTTCACAAATAAAATAACTGTCAAAAAAGAATAGCTACTTACATGCGTGCTGAGTGAGAAGCGGTCGCATCTGATAGTTTACTGCAAGTAGAGGGATATATAAGCACAAGCATAGCGATTATTTGGTTAGCCTGTATTTAACCCTTAATCAGACCAGGCCAGAAAAGTCGCGCAAACAAAATTTAAGTCAAACTATTGCCAGCAATAAACTTAAAATTGATGTATCTGCTAGACGAAGTTTTTCCATTTGATTTTGAAGGTGATATTTTAATATGATTTTCTTTAATATTAATGTCATGGAATATTATGATTTATAATATCTACTCTATGTTTTGAAGTGTTTTCTATGTAAAGAGGAACTAATCTCATTTGAAACATTCATAGGTTGGAAGAGGCATAAATTTAGATCGGTCCTTGATTAAGGGTTTTGAGAAGCTGCAGCGAAGCAACAAGTTCTTCATACTAAACATTAAAAAAAGGATGGGTTTAGCGAAAGAACGCATAGGAGAAGCGACTAAAACAGGAAAGATTTCAAATTATCGAATGTTCATTAAAGACTTTACTAACTCTACCTTGAACGTACGTGAAATATTGTGAATTGTGGTATTGTGGTATGCTCAAGTTAGATTTATGCTGAAATTGTAAGTCATAGAAACACAGAAAGACTTTGGAAAAGTGGAGCACCTCAAATAGTTGGGGTAAACTTGGTTACAAATCATTCATTGAAATAAATTTAACTGAGAGGCGCTTTGCACTTAACATAAATTCCTGTGAGAAATATTTTATATTTGAGATTTCGTATAACAAAGCCATAGTTTCGATGATAATATCAGTGCTGCGTCTCAAAATATAATGATATTATTTCACTTTAGCTTTTGTTCGGCTGGGTTTTGCTGCAATGGTAATCTTAATGTTTTTTTTATGACCGATGCAAGGCGTACAATAGATTAAAGGATCTTATGATAATTTGAAGTGTTAAACATAGGCAGCACTTGTCAGAAGTAAAAAATTAATGGATGTTCTGTGTTTATAAGCAAAAATTGAGAGACATATTGGTATTTTAAAAGCGAATTATTCTTCAATGTTCTTAGCATGGCAGTGAAGCAAGGCACAAATAATCTGCGAATATTATTGCTAAGTAGCGGAAGCATCTACAAAAGCTAGGTATAAAAATGAGATTTGAAAGATAATTTTGCGCTAGCATAAATTTTCAAAAGCTAGTACACAAATAAAAAGTTCAGCCCTAAAAAACTCAAAGAAAAAAACTTTCTATTGCATACAAGTCAACCAGAATTTGAAAATATTTATGAATGAAAAAGTAAATCTTTTTGATAAATATTACCTGTAGAATTTGTAGAAGTTGGTGAAGTATTGCATTTATGAATCAACTGCTAATCGTATCCCATTACTGAATTTATTTTTTCTGTCAGTGATTTTTCTTTTACGAAACGAGTAAAATGATAGAATGCATTGAATATAGATTATTTTTGAATTAAAAAGGAGAGAGATATGTGCAATGCGCCTTGCGTACGATCGTGCATAAAAAGCTATAAACTAAATTAAAACGATATCACAATAAATGATTTACGCGAAAGTAAAAAAATGCCTACTACATAACGAATTCTCAGGATGTAGACAGGATATAGTCATTTTGATATTCAAAATTGTAATAATACACATTAAGTGATTAATCAATCGGAAAAAAGTAATTGGCGAAGCATAAGCGCTGAATTGAAATCACAAATGAAACTTAGTTAATCTTGAGATAGGTACTGCACAAAAAATAAAGCAAAATTCGAAAATAAACCTGGCTTTTTTACGCAGAATTTCTTGAGCCTCGGGATAGTCCCTGATAGTTTCGTGTAGATCAGCTTTGCTCAGCACGAACAGGTTAGAGAAGCCGCGCGACCTGCAACCGAAATCGCGTTGTAAATTTGGTTTATTATATTTTAAAGATTTTTTCTAGATTAAGAGATATTCTAAATATACATTAAATTTCAGCTGTATTGAGTCCACCTATAGTCATTATTTTCAATACACATGTTAGGCTATGCAAAAAAAATTATTGATAATCGAGCTACGCGTTCAAGTAATAAACTTTGGTATGCTCATAAGTCAATAATTTAGTGGTGAACTTCATGACATCTATAAATATTTTTCAGAAACTTACCGCATGAGCAAAAATTGCCTTAGTTACCTGCATTCATTTTTCGTGAGGTATCATATGCGAGCAAATTCAAATTTACACGAAGTAAGTCACTGAAAATCATGAATTGTTTACGTTTATGTTATATTTACAATCAATATAATTGTTTACGTAGGTTATTTATATCGATAAACCTGGCTATTCGAGCAAATAAAGTTCCCGTTGAGAAGAGAAACCGAAGAGAAAAACTACAGAAAAGAAGATACATTCGAACAGTAGGCCCAACCTCTCTCCATCCATCATAGGGCCTTAATAATCATAACAAGAACGCAATTAGGGGCATAACTATCTCTAATCTTAGCATCAAAACAAATAAATTGAATAATAAAAGTGCTACGTATTATTGAGACTACAGTTTAATGCTAGCATGAAAGAAACATATCTGACACGACGTCGGCAGTCCTGCGGTTGCCGCCCCCCACGGCCAGCAGCGACACCTCCCCGAAGACGCAGCCCTCGCCCAGCGTGGCGAACACCGTCGCGTTGTCGGGTCCTCCAACCACCTGCACTTGACCGCTCTGCACGATGTACATCTCCTTGCCCACCTCGCCCTGTGGGGGATAAGTACGATGCACATCTCCTTTTTCCCCCCAGGGAGTGATAGGTTAAGATTACATCTCCTTGCCCACCTCGCCCTGTATACGATGTACATCTCTTAGGTACTATGTACATCTCCTCGCCCACCTCGCCCTGTGGAGGATAAGTACGTGGACATCTCATTGCTCCCCCTCCCTTGGGAAGGATAGGTAAGGCTTGCATTTCTCTGCCCATCTTGCTCCTTTGGGGTATATGTACGATGTACATCTACTTTGCCTCCTCGCCCTGTGTGGGACAAGTACTGAGTGCATCTCCTTGAGCATCTCGCTCCGTGGGGGATAAGTACTGAGAACATCTCCCTGCCAACCATAACTTGTGGGGTAAAATTATGGTGTACCTCTCCTTGCCCACCTCGCCCTGTAAGAGATAAGTACTATGTACATCTAGCTCTTTACCCACCTCGCCTTGCGGGGAAAAGTATGGTGCACCTTTCCTTGCCCACCTCGCCCTGCGGGGGATAAGTCCGATACCTACGTCACCCGGCAGGAAGAAAACTATCTGCAGCACCAGGCCCACCTTCTTGCACACCAAGTCCCTTGCTAGGTAGATGACTGGCTGCAGCACCAGACCCACCTTCTTGCACATCAAGCCCCCTGGTAGGTAGACTACTGGCTGCAGCACCAGATCTACCTTCTTGCACACCAAGCCCCCTGGTAGGTAGACTACTGGCTGCAGCACCATACCCACCTTCTTGCATACCAAGTCCCCTGGTAGGTAGACGACTGGCTGCAGCACCAGACCCACCTTCTTGCACATCAAGTCCCCTGGTAGGTAGATGACTGTCTGCAGCACAAGACTCACCTTCTTGCACACCAAGTCCCCTGGCAGGTAGATGACTGGCTGCAGCACAAGACCCAACTTCTTGCACACCAAGTCCCCTGGTAGGTAGACGACTCACACCACGTCCCTTGGTAGGTAGGTAGACGAATAGCTGCACCAGACCCACCTTCTTGCACACCAAGTCCCCTGGCAGGTAGATGACCGGCTGCAGTTTAAGCACCAGGTCGCGCAGTAACGCCTTGTCGCAGTCCTGGAAGAGCTGCACCTTCGCCAGGGTGCTGATGTGCACGCTTAGGGCCACGTCGGTGCGCATCTTCTTCGGCAGGTAGCCCAGCGCGTCGTTCTCGTCTGGTGGGTACCGGTGATTCAAAAATGAATAATTGAGTTCACTGCAAATTTCATGGATGGAATTTGATGATAATGTAGACCGTAATGAGTGATTGTCGTGTTATTCGAAGGTTTCAGTGAAGATAAAGGAGTTAAAAAAATGTCTGATTTTGGTGCAGATGTTAAGAAGTAGAATAATAGTTGAGTAATTTATTTCATACGTATTCGCGGAATTATCTCGACTTTATCATCTGAGGTGAGATGGGGATCAAGATATAAGGACTGAAATTAAAATTGTTCGAGGCCAGTTATGAGTTTGATCGCAATTAATTTAAGTATCACAAAAGAGACCTTTATTCAGGCAGGTACCGTCGTGGTTTTAGTCTTTTCTTTTTGAAAAATTACCAAAAAACATTATTTATAATGAAATGGCTAAATGTAAAACTAGTGTACTATTTAAAATGACTGAAATGCTTCTAAATTTTAAATATTTCAAGATATTGCCAAAAAAATTAGGAAAAAAACGTAATTTCAAAATAAACTGCAGGCGGCGACTGACTCAATGTCTTCTGGCTGTGCCACGTGTAGGTGAACCACAGCTTGATGCGTGCCTGCAGGGCCACAGGCAGGTTGAGCTTGTGAAGGTAGTTCTGCGTGGCGTCCATCACGGCGCGGTACTCCGTCTGGGCCCGCGTCGCCGTAGCCATGATGTCGCGGATCTGAGGTCAAGATTAAAACGATAATTAATATAGCGGTTTCAGCGTTTATTAGGCCATAGGCCTGCCGCCGATTCTTAACATCGCAAAACACCCACAGCTTGTTGCGGTCTCGAACTCACAACTCACTGCTACAATTCTGCTTCGCTTAACCGCCCGGCCTTCTCGCCGATTCTGACCAGAAACTGGCGCACTGAGCTGGGATCGAACCCGCGCCTCTCTGCTCCAATCTTGGTACTCTGAACTGTAACCACTGGGCCACCCTGCCCCCTAGGGATGCATATTTTTAGTATAGTTAATAATGGCGGTAGTTAATTACTTAAATTTTTATCAACAGTTAGTTTAATAATAACAGTATATGAAAATCTTAATACTATTAATGATAATAAATAATTTTGCATTAAAAAAACCTAATCTGCCATCAAATCGTGATGTCATGTTTCCGACGTGGGGAGAGAATGAATGATAAGGTACAGTAATGAAGTCGCGAATTTTCGTTTCTGGCCTCGAACACCTCATCTCGTGAAACCCAACACCCCAACTCGTCAACACCCCAACTCGTCAACACCCCAACTCCTCAACACTCCAACTCCTCAACACCCCAACTCCACAACACCCCAACTCTTCAACACCCCAACTCCTCAACACCCTAACTCAACACCCCAACTCCTTAACACCCTAACTCAACACCCCACACACCCAACACCTCACCACCCCAAATCCACAACACCCCAACTCCACAACACCCCAAATCCACAACACCCCAACTCCTCAACACCCCAACTCCTCAACACCCACCTCAACACCCAGCACACCCAACACCTCACCACCCCAAATCCACAACACCCCAAATCCACAACACCCCAAATCCACAACACCCCAACTCCTCAACACCCCAACTCCTCAACACCCCACCTCAACACCCCGTACACCCAACACCTCACCTGGCCGATGAGCAGCGCGAAGATGAACACCCCCAGCAGCCAAGACGCCGTCATGAAGACGTGCTCGGCGTCGTTCTCTGGCCGCGGGTTCTTGCCGATGCTTGTCACCGTCTTGGTCGCGAAGTAGAAGCATCTGATGTAACTATGGGTGGAGGTAATCTACATCACAACGGTACATTTAACATCACAATATTAATACATTTAACATGGAAGACATTTTATCCCATTAAATATTAGTGGTGTTAGTAGCTGGAACCAGTATACCAGTGGGGATCAGCAGCTTAACAGACTGCTACAAGCAATGTAACGCCCATGTCAGAGCTGTTAATGCTTGATCTTAGCGGTCTAATGGCAAGTAGTAGGAAATTTTCAGCCTACTATAATACAAACCCAATGAACAGTAATCAAACTCATAATTTATAAGGTGTTGTTAATCAACCGACATTCCGGTGAGAGGTAAATATGATACTAAAATTTTTAGGCATTCTGTAGCTTTCCACAGTATTTTACTCTCTACAATTACTATGAGGTGCCCTCGGTACCCTTCAATTTACGGCTCTTTCTCTACCTTTGCCCTGCGCTTCCCTCCGTACTTATACCCGGCTGCTCTTTAAGCAGCTATACCCTGCGCTTCATTCTGTATCTTTACCCTGCGGTTCCCTCCGTACCTTTACCCTGCGGTTCCCTCTGTACCGTCACCCTTCGTTTCAATCTGTACCTTTTCCTTTGGTTCCTCACCTGTGACCCTCGCCCGAAAAGACCCAAGCGTTCGACCCGATGCCCTCGAGTTTGGACATGCCGTAGTAGGCGCAGCAGTTGAGATGAATCATGTACAGCATGTACAGAACTGTGCGCGTCAGACGTACGATGTACGGTGAGGATAAGTAGGAGTCTAGACGGTTGAAGCAGTCCCAGAACACGTGGATCTGTGGGGTAGTTACTATGTCAGGACATCAAGCATCCGAATTAAAATTTTTGGAGGATGCTAGGTTTTCTAGTGAAACAGGGAGCGAACTTCCTAATCATGAAGAGTCTTCATTGTATACCAAGCACTAACAATAAAGGTTTACACGCGAGAATTTTAATTTAACTTGGCCGTGCTTCTTAAATATTTTCACTTCAACAAAGCAATTATGTCATAATTCCATCTGAAGAACATTGATCCAAACTAGATGGGGTTACCATTAATGTAAATTAAAGAATCTGTTCATAAATGATAATTAAGCACTCTCATTAATTAACCGAACCTTTATGAGACGTGGTAGACGTAAGACGGGGGCAGGACCAACAACCAGGTAGAGAAGATCCAAGGGCAGCAGTGCGAGTAGATCAAGCTGGACGAGTTAAACCGTTAGCATCTGATCATCTGCTTGAACTTATCCGTAATTAAAATTACCTGAAACTCACTTTATAGCAAATTTATTAAATCTATGCCATTTATTCGGACCTGCACAAGTGCTTGCAAAGTCAGCCCATGAGATTACGTTGAATGAAATTCAACAGGAAGCCATTCTGAACCTGACACATCGCCTCGTGGCGTAGTGCCTGAACTTAAACCTGCGGCTCTTGGCGTGGAGCCAACCGTAAACATGCGGCTCCTGGCATATTGCCTGACCTTTAAACTGCGGCTCCTTTTGTAGTGGCAGACCTTAAACCGAGAATCTACTTTAAAAATGCGGCTCCTGGTATAGTGCCTGGCAATAAACCTGCGGCTCCTGGCGTGGTGCCTGACCTTAAACCTTGCGGCTCCTGGCGTAGTGCCTGACCTTAAACCTGCGGCTCCTGGCGTAGTGCCTGACCTTAAACCTGCGGCTCCTGGCGTAGTGCCTGCGTATCTGGCGCGGCTCGCCCACCCAGAAGCCATTGTCGATGAACTTGACGCGGAAGTTGAAGAGCAGCACGTCGAGCGCGTATATTGCGTCGCATACGCAATCGCAGGCCAGCCACCAGTGCCAGTTAGAGGCCGTCTAAGTTGAGGGGGACTCGGGTAAAACAACACGTCGCTGTACTTGGACGTTATCGTGTGCAGTAGGTACAAAATATAGGTAATGCTAGTGAAGTTTGTTTATTAGTAGGAACGTGTGTAACAAACGAATTGGCTAAATATACAGAATTAACAGTTCATTATTTTGCAAAATAGAATGAAAAATAATTTTGTCTTACTTGGGAAATTAGGTGTGTTAAAATAAATTTAAACCTTAAATTTTAGTGGAAATATCGTGGCAATTAATTACTTATGGATTTTCTATAAAAATTATATTTTTTCATTTCTAATTGTGTTCATTTCTCATGTAATCATTGGAAATATTCAGCATAGACACTAAAACTAACTAAATGAGATTAGAAGTGCCACTTTTAACATTATGAACAGAATAAATTTAATCAGAAGACGGCTTAACTAATTACCAGGTTGCTGGAAAGACAGCTGGAACAGGTTGCATGGTTAATCAAATGTAAATTCAAGTAGTTAAATACTTAGTGGTAATTTGACGATATGCAAAGGCAGAGTTAGTTACTGATAAGGTGGTTATTTGACGGTAAACTAAGCTAGTTACCACTAAAATAATAACTATTTGAATGTTGAGGGGATTCATTACGGTAGTCATATGTAGTTATAGTTGTGGTGAAATATGGCCGAAATGGTCAGGTAATATCGTAGGAGGTTACTGAAGGTAGGCAGGGTAATACTATATGTCAGGAACTAGGGACGCTAGTCGCTGCTGACGACGGCGCTGATTGTCACCATCATCGTTAGAACCTGCGTCAAAATTGTGTTCTTATTTTGATATTTTATAAAATACTATACCTGATAGTTAGAGAAGACAGCTCGTAGAGGTATGGTGATGGCGTTGTAGATGTAGCAAGCATTGGCTATAGCCAGCCACGTAAGGTAGATCCTACCTTCAGGTAGGAAAGAAGTTCTTCAGTATGAAAGTGTTTGTAGATTTCAAAGAAGAAATAAAGTTGTTAGCGAGAAGTTTGAACAAGCAACAGAATTTGTGGTATGCTCATAGAAAAAAGTTTTAGTGCATATCCTGCGGTATAAGCAGGAAATGAAACTTGTAATCAAACAGAATATATTAGAATGCTTTAGAGTACATGGGGAATCTACAGTTGAAAAAATTAATTACAATGATTTATCGTAAATCCAGATATTTCATTTCATTATTTATACATTTCTTGCCATACATTCCAGTTTTAAACACAATAACATTGCTAGAGTACTTTTTACTTTTTATAATAAAAACTTTTAATCATAACTAAGCAGTTAACAGATTTCTGGCATTTTCGAAACACTCGGTAGCTAAATTGAACAAAATAGTTTTAGGTACTATGCATGCATCGTACATTAATACAATCTATAGTGGTTCTTGGAGAACTAATGGTCCTAGAAAAGTAGTTGGTCTAGCAAACACTTTTACTAAAAAGAAGATAAGAACTTTAGAAGATAAGAATTGTAATTCATATATTTTACTGTCACGCACTCACTAGTAGGTTCGATAGCAACACTAGGTGCCAGGTACTTCCTGGCCCTGAGTGCCATCCTCTTGAGTGTCGCTCTAGTGCCAGAAACTCCCACTAGTTGCTGCCAACTAGTGTCAGGACGGGACGATATGTCAGGAACTAGGGACGCTAGTCGCTGCTGACGACGACGCTGATGCTCACCATCATCGTTAGAACCTGCGGCAAAATTGTGTTTTATTTTGATATTTTATATCCCTTGAAAAAACACTATATATTTTTGGAAACATATATTATATTTCCAGAATAATATATTTATGTTCATTTCAGGTCTTCAAGAACTTGCTTCCAGAACTTTTTGATAAAGTCATTTCTATGTATTGGGTGTCTGAAGTACGGCCATTCAATGGCCGTCGAGGTTCTGAATTTCAATCAATTCCACAATAAATACAAGCCATTATCAATATTGAAAATCAATAAAACTGTTTATTCGAACCATAGAGAACTTCATCAATGAAACAGTCCATCAAGTGACGGTAAGGACAATCACGAGAGCTGTCCATCAAGTCATGGTGAGAATCATCAATGAAACTGTCCAAAAAGTCACGGAAAGAACCATAAAGAGAGCTGTCCATCAAGTCACGGTAAGGACAATCAAGAGAGCTGTCCATCAAGTCACGGTAAGGACCATCAATGGAGCTGTCCATCAGGTCAAGCTAAGGACTATCAATGAAACTGTCCATTCAGTAAGGCATGGACACCAACAAGGGAACAGTTCATCAGGTCACGGCACGCACTATCATCGGAGGACAGTGAGTCAGGAGAGGAGGTATGAGTGATGGCCGCCTTGGTGCGGTCTGTCCGCCGCTGGAAAGCGGCCACAAGTCGGTGCAGCGACTCTTGAACGGCCACCGAACCTTCCTCGCTGCGGGAGGGGAAATTTCAGATTTCAATCATTGGCTTCATGTTCTTAAACTATTACTTGCATTTATTTATTATAGCAATGATTATTGCATTCAATTAATACTTAGAGTGATAGCGTGCATAATTTAATCAATATCATATTAGCATGATAAATAAATAAAAGAATTTTAGATAGAAATAATTTTGAGTTCATGTTAATAAAATATTATAACAACTACAATAATATAATAATTGGTCAAGGTGATTTTTCCTCATTCTAGCGTTGACTGAATAATAGAAGAAAGGTTTGTTGTAGGGGAAAGCTCGTATTTCATCATATTACGTTTCATTTTACATGTAATTCAAGCATTATTTTGAAGTTGTTCGTCGCCATTTCAGTTTAGACTTTACAAAAGTCGGAATGCGGAAGGTGTGATTTGCTAGCGTATTGTGCGGTGTGAAGCTCGATCGGAAATGTGTAGTGTGTTAGGTCCTGACGTGTAGTATTAAATTATGACATGTTAATTAATGTATATAATTTATTTGTATTGTGTTATTTGAGTTCTATATACATTACACAAATTCACTAGTCAGAGGTTTAATTATTGTCCATTTTACTCTGTTAGGAAAGCCTCAAACCCATGACTTGAGACACGAGACTTAGATGAAGTATCAGTGTGGCCAGCACGTGGATTGTTTACATTATAGTGGATGGATTGTGCAATAAAGTTATTTTAATTAGAGAATATCAGTGACCAAATGACCTTATTCGATCATGTTGGCCAAGTTGGTGTATAGGTGACCACAAAATCGTCATTCGCTTTTTTACCGCTAATGAAAAAGTAAACAAAATTGTGCAAATTAGGTCATTATCGATTAAAAATTTCTATCGTTATTCATGAGGTCATTAATATATTAAATCGACGTTACAAATCATAGTTAGTTAGTAAGATATCTGCTCCCAATTTCGACCGTTGGAAGATTTTTCTAATGAGCTATGGAACTTGGAATAAACTTGTATATTGAAATTTTTATTCAGCTGTCAATTATCGAAACACAGTTAAACAAATACCGCTACCTTCAATGTTTTCTAATCATTAAAATAAAATAAAATATTTCAATCGAAGATTTCATTTAAACAAGAATGTTTCTATCATTTTTTAAGATCACAAATAAAATTTCTAATCTTAGTTTCAATCATAAATGTATTATGAATAGTTTCTACTTTGCGAGTTGATCGAATTAAGTAATACACATCAATGATGTTTATTTATTAGTAAATTAATTAATGCATAAAGTTTAACCGTTGGACAAAATATAAGCAAGTAATAATTTTTTGTTCAGACTTTTTGAGCGAAACAATAATTATTTCAATAAATTTTTTGGTACAACAATTAGGTGTAAGTTGAGAAAAAATTAATATAATCATTTGTTATTAATTTTTATCAATTTGTTGAATATTATTAAACTACAAGTTATCAATTCTGAATGGTTGAATAAAACCTACCAATCATGAGGCTCCTTGCCGTGAAGAGCTAGCATGATTTTGGGAACGGGATGCAGTCGATCAATTTTTTTGCGGTTCTCATCTTCCTCACCATTAGAGCCAAGTTCTTCATTCTCACTATCACATCCAGGCTCTTCATCCTCACCATTACGTTCAGGCTCTTCATCCTCATCATTAAGTAAATGTTGTCCTATACATTCATATTTGTCACCATGATATCCTTGATCCATGAACTCGTTTCCAATTTCATTTTCATGAAGATTTTTATGGCGGCCGTTATTTTTTAACATTGCGCTTGAATGACGAGTATGAGAGCAAAACGAAGTTTTCTAAATTAAATATTAATTGAGAGAATAATGGAAGTAAATAATGCTGAAGTATTTTCAAGTTGCAAGTCGTTGCCCGTCTCAATATGTAACTTATTTTTATTTGTTATCACTTATTTGCAATAGTGGATAACTTCAAATCGAAAATTTCATATATTATTGGATCGGGAGGTTGGAAAATAAGAAAGAATTACCAATCGTTACAAAGTTAACATCAATGCACAATACAAAAGTCTTACGTAACTCCGAGTTCCCAATAATATCAACACACAACAAACGAGCCAAACAAATACACGTGTTATTAAAATAACCATAGATTATTTTGGAACAATGATTTCATTAAGAAAATGAATTATAGATTTATTACACCCGAGCAACACAATATCAATAACAACTTGTACACAGTGTCTATCGCGAGAGGATTGAGCTGTTGATAGCAGGACAAGTTGTTGCAGTAGGGTCAGATGCAGTGCAGTTAGTATAATGGTGTTAGTACTATCAAAATAAATGCGAAGGTTACTGACGCATAATTCATACCTCAATCACAAATAGATATTACCTACCCGGTTAAGGTTTTTACTTGTCGCCAAGTTCCTAAAGATATTAAAGTTAAAATTATCTATCATTTCCAAGAAGCAGGGAGTCTCACGGGGCCTTCGCACTGACGCTGGTTGGGGATCTCAGAGATGAAGTAGGGAGAAGTGGAGCGTCTCAGTTAATTAGACGAGGAAGCGAAGCAGCAAATCTTAGAGGGATAAGGAGAAAGAAACGGAGTACCTCTGTGAGACGAAGAAGAGAGCAGTGGAGCGTCTCAGTGAGAAAAGAAAGGGAGAAGCGGAGCATCTAAGTGAGATGAAGCATGAAGGAGAAGCAGAAGAAGACAACAGAAACAAAGGCACGTCCTGTAAAAGAAGCCCCATCGCAAGAGACGGCGTCCCAAGGGAAGGGCAGGAAAGGTACATAAAATATGAACTTGATCCCTCAAGTGAGACAAGCACACCCTGCCCTGTGGTTTGGCGCTCAAGAACTATGCTGTAGCCTTTCTGATGGGCAAAGACCCATGAGGGTATTGAGGAGCCAAAGAAAACGACATGCAAGATGCAAGGGAGCGATATAAGCGTCATCTCTATGATATATGACTTGTATCATCGACTGGTATCGTCTAGATTGTGATTTCACATGCAACAGCTAATGCAGGCCTAGTAATTGATTAGGTTTTTACATATCGGCACACATTTTTATAATTTATTCTCACGGACAAGACATTCTTGGTGATATAGAAGGAATAGATTTCAGTTTTAGAAATTACGGCCAATAAGCTGCTGAAGTTTGTTATCAATTTGTCTCTAAAGTGTTAGAAGTGTTGGATAAATTCACTTCCTCGACATGGTCGGTTTTAACCTGCAACAGCACCACGTTAGGAGAATATATTGCAGCTTCTGTAGCGGGCATATAGAGATAATATAAGGACTACAATAAAGATACCAAGAACAAATTATTGTTATCTCACACATCAAGTCACATCACCTCATTATTGATGTGACTGGGTTCATATTAATCGTTAATAATAATAATACGATAACCGTACAAAATTTATCAGAATCAAACCTGGCAGGATTGTGGTCTGGATTAAAATAAGACGCAAAATTTCGAAATAATCGATAAGGCGAACGCCCAGCAACAGGTTGCGCTTGCGTGCCTGACTCTCTCTATCTGCTCTTATGTCTACAAGCGAGGCGTGTCTCTGCCCGAAACTTTCATATGAAATGTTATCATGTTATAATAAACGAAAAAAGTGATTATACAAATTACCTGTGGTGAATATCATATGCAGTTAAACTGGTCATGCGTCACGAATACAAATAACGGCGACTGGAATAAAACGAAAGTGAAGTAAGATGATCACAATGCATTCAAACTTGACGTTCATCAATAGACACTATGTCGTTTAATGTGAAAAATTAAAAGAAGCAAGATCGCAGAGACATATTTAAAGTGTGGTTGTAAGGAACATTGATTGGATATCAAATAAAAAATATGCTTACAAAAATAAAAACAAAACTAAGATTGTCGATGGGATTAGTAAAGTTCGGTAGAAAGTAAGCTGCAAAGAAAGCATGACGGTAAGCCGAGAAAGAGGATAAATATGAGCGAAGATGTTTAAAAAGTGAGAAGGGGCAGAAATGTTTTTCGTTATCGAAAGAAGGTATAGAAAAGGTGGATCAGATAAATGCTAAAAAATGCAAGAGACGAAAAGAAAAATTATGGATTGAACATTATGAGTTGAAAGTAATATGACTTGCTATAAAATAGATCGAATAACATGACCTGAAGAATATTAGGCTGCCGCAGAGCTTGCCTGTCATCGACTAAGTGCGCGACGAGGCTTCGTGACGGCCGATGAGACACGCGAGCTATCGTTCCGCTGATTGGAAGCGATAATCAATTATATCAAACATAAGGTCGATCCTTTGTAGCAATTAATTAATCATAACCAAAAGGTCAATCGATCGTATCAATCAACGATTGTTATGAGGTGAACTGAATTACAATCAACAATTAAAATAATGTAAGTGGACGAAACAATGAAAAGTACTCATTATCGGAAGAATCATTAAACCTCAATGAAGTCAATAAACGTAACAATATCTACAATGAGTTTACGATCTAGACGCAAGAAGCAATTCATAACGATAGTGATATTGTCTACTCAGTAATCCCACTCAATGCTGTTGCCGCAATGTGGCTACCGGAATTTATGCTTTCCCTTTAAAACGTTTTACTGATTTTCAGATATTCAGGGCTGTTAAACTGTTAGGCACAAATTAAACCCTGTGTAAGCAAGGTGGGTTAAACTCTGTTCTTATTCTAGAGAATAAATAAGAATGTGGTCACCAAACTTCGCCTCGGTAGTCGGTACACGTCAAAACTGCAAGGTAACGTGCGAGTTGGTTTTAGATTCCTCTATAGTCCGGTGCCTGGTTGTGCTGTTCCATCCCGACTCCTCAACCAACTTTGTATCGCAATATTTTTGACTTGGTATTATTGAATTGCATGTCGTTCATTAGGGTCCAGTCATATATAGGTGACAGCACACCTCGTCACGCGGATGTCACACCACATCATTCATTCATCATATAACGTCAATCTTACGTCAACCGACATTCCGTTTACGTCACACCAGGTTGGGCGTACGTCACACGGTGTCACGTTACGTCACACGCATGTCACATCATGTCACACTGTGAGGGATGTCCACATGTGAGGGATGAAATGTGGATGTGGTCCATCCACATTTCTGTAATAGACTTTTTCTTCAATTCCGTCACTTTGCTCAGTGCTGGGTATCCTGCCTGAATAAAATTGTCGACCCTATTCTCCCACACTGAGCAGGTGAGCTTATTAGCGTAGAACAATATTTGTGCCTTTGTGTACTTAGGATAAAACAATGGATGTTGGCATTTATGCTTGGAAAATTGAAATAAGTGAAGACAAATCAATATAATTGCATCGATATTAACTAATTTAGGCTTGTATCTTGAGCAGGCCATCTTTAGGACTGAACCTTGTCCCACGAGTTCACTTACCTATTCATATTCACTTCGTACCATTATCAATTATATTCCCTCGTATCCTGTCTACTTTAAGCCTGTAACGTCAACTGTAGTTTATAAATGCAACCTGCCTCCTTGAATTTGATTTGCTTACCCCCTAAATATAATTTCGAACCGACGTTCCCTGACACACCACGCCGCACCATGTCACCTTCCCGTCACGCGTTCTTCGAGTGCAGTAGAGATACATGGCGCATTCAACACGCGCTTCTATATCCTGCCTGCGCTAGACGTGTGTGCCAGGTGTACGGGGCGGTAACTCGTTCTAGGAATACTGTTATTTGTGAGAATTCGTTCCAAAGATATTTCTGAATATTTCGATGATTTTATTAGCTTGTAATTATTTTCTACGTGAGGACTGTAGTGACTTAATGAACTGCGATACATACTAATAAATGGGGCCATATTAGTGATGAAGGAAATGATGTCATATTTTGGATCAGTTAGAAGGTGTGCTCAAAATAAAAATTCGTGATTAGTATCCTTCAGCGGAAGGTTGAAATCCAGTATTTAAGAAATAATCTCCATCAGCTTCGGAAAAAGCGGTCCTTAAAAATAAAATTAACACGATGAATATTCTGAATTCTAGCCTTCTCTACAGCTGAATAATTCATAGCTTTGAAATTCACTATATTTCCGATGTGGATTTTCATGAGCCTTTAGAGAGATATTTTGGTCGCAGAATTAGAGATATTCTGTCTCCCGAGACGAGAGAAAGATTTTACGTCAAACCAGTCACTCTAAAATAAGACGCGATGGTGCGTGCCTATAACGGTGTACACACTGCTAAATATTTCATGAATCACAGGCATAACTTTTTAAGCATAATAATTGAAAGACAGAAATTTTGTTCTGCACAAGATGCAGAGGAATACCTCCCATGACCACACCAGATGTCGCACTGAGATGCGATTCTCGGGAGTCGGGATCATCGGAGCCACGTCCAGCCAAGGAGAGAGGCTCGCGTGCTGTCCTCTTTTCCGGTAATCTCGATTTTTAGCGCATTTTCCCATTTTCTCATTTCTCATTGTGCTCGCCATGTCCGTCTGTCCGTCCGTGACTTCACGTTTTCGTTGACGAGAAAATGCGCTCTCTTTCACTCACTGCAGTGAGAAGGGTATAACATGGGGCAGCGAGCCCACTGCGGGTCGCGGGCCCATAGCGGGTTTCTCGCTAAGTATGGCAGATATTGGTCCGTGTTCGCTACTGCCGGTTGACAGTTTCACTGGGATGAAGTGTACGGGTTTACGTTTTGCTAAGTGTTTGCGTTATTAAGTTATTTGCGAATAACTGTTTTAGCCCAGATAAAATTTTTTTGCTGCTAAATAAAACTGTTTTTGATTACTGTAGATGAAGCTTTTGAAATTAATGTGAATTATGTTTTGAAAGTAACATTTATAGGGATAATTTTGAGATCAAGTTTAGACTATTAGCTTTTAAAATAAAATGTTGACACGATATAAATTGAAATGATACCTAGTGGGGCAACGGGCCCACGCGTGTCACGGGGCAAAGCGCCCATGGTGAAGTCTTGTGTTATACATAATTAGATTTGTCTCAATGACCTTTTCAAAACTATGACTAGTTTTTGAATTACAAATTATACTTCATATTGTATGATTTTTTAATTTGCTGCCTCAAAGCAGCTTGTTTAGTTTCTAGTTGTGCGTATTTATGACTCCTTATAGAGTTATTGACTCTTGCCTTGCCAAAAGTTGATTTCAGTCAACACCAATGAGCCAAAAGTTTATGAGTTTTTATGGTGTTGGCTGAAATCACGCTTAGGTACGAAGTCTCTGCACATAATATCAGGATTATGGACGAAACTGGAACGAAGTTTTTTTCTGATCAACTAAATATATTTTTTCTAGTCAAGGATACATTTTTCATGTCAAGGACGAATTTTTTATAGCGAAGATATATTTTTCAAGTCAAGGATATATATTTTTAAAATGAATGTCATAAATGAATGAATGTCATATTTTTTATTACATTTTGTTATTTTTAACTGTAAAGTGATGTTTTATTATTTTTAAACGAAAAATTTGCAATTGTGGTAAAGGGACCAAGGGTGGGCGCCTTGCCCCAAGCACATGGGCCCATTGCCCCAGGGGTGGGGCAATGGGACCATTTAGACACTTTTTACAAAATAGTGTTTAATTAAAAATTGAATAACTCTATAGGCGTCTTATTCACATCATGCATTCCTCATTAGTTGTACCTTTAAACAAAACAAAGAACCAACTCGTATCAATTAAAACTTCATCAAAAATTTAGTGTAAAAAAAGTGGGGGGTGCGCTGCCCCATGTTGCCCTACTGAGTCATATCAATATTTTTTTAGATTAAACTGGCGGGGAACTTTAACTTAGATCTTTTTGGAAAATTTCTGGCTCATATGAGTACGTTAGCTAAATATTATGGATAACATAATTAATTTTATTAAACCTTCAAACTCGTGATTATCTACCTTTGAAGCAATATCTTACTTAATTATCCTGATCTCGATTACTTATTTCGCATTTAATCAATTTCATTATTAAACCATTATAAAAATATCCAGTCAGTTAATCATAAATTTTTGGGCACGAATAACATATGTGTAATTCCTGAATGATAAAAAGTTTAGTAAATGTCGAAATTATTTTATGTTAAATCGTACCAGCAAATATTGTGAATTTTGTTTAGAAGAACGCCAGTGGAGAACCATTTGCCAATCGTGCTTTAGCTAGAGACCTAGAGTCATTTTCTAGGCGACGCCGTAGGGTAAACTTCAGCTAAGGGTAAGCTGCTAAGTTTTCACTAGAATTCAATTCCTATTATATAACGGAAGATTCAGTGTAACTGTCATAACTGAGTTACTAATTGAGTTTTGTATTCTTTGATATTGTTATTTCATTGTGTTCATGTCATGTCGATTCTAACGGCCATCACTGATGCAGGTGTTGGTCGGTCAGCGTCTTCGTTCTTCAACCCCAATAAACATCTGGAGCTTCATAGTCTTTACTCAAACCCCCCACTAGACGTGACAATTAATTAATTAGGGAAGAGGGAAGGCTGCAGTAAAATCTGTCTCAAAACCCAACCACATCAAAACCACCCTCTTCTTCAGGCTATAAAAAAAACCTTACGAATTACGAATCATATCCTCATGGCATCATTCCAATGTGAAGTAAAATATGGAATTGTTGCTCCCAATTCCAGATATTCTAATTTGTCTTATATCACCATTTATTTCTTGCTAGTTATGTATTCCGTCAGCTTTCCTTATAGTCCTTCACCTTGAGTTTTTTCGAATAAAGACTAAATTTAATTGCGTTTTAGAGCGCAACTGCGATTTTGGGAAAATGTAAACAAAAAATTCGATGAAAAATATACTCAGTAAAAGAAGCAGCCTGTACGGGACGCAATGCGCACGCGTTGACATTCCTTGGCAGGCAGGCATTGCGCACCCGTTGACATGCCTTAATTGGCAGGTATGCAATTTGCATCCATTGATAGGCCTTGGCAGGTGTGCAACATGCACCAATTGATATGCCCTGGCAGGCAGGCATGAGCGCACCTTGCATGAGTATCGCACGCAGGCAATGAACTAAATGTTGAATAAGAAACTGCGAACATGAACGGGCCAAACAAACTTCTAACGGTATAGTGACATCCTGTAAATTTAAACACTTGACATTGCTTCCAAGTAAACAGTGAGAATGCTGTAGACTCTACAGCATTCTTATGTAGTAGTTAGTACTCTACAGTGTAGAGTACTACATAATTTCAAGCAAAGAGTTTAGCTACGTTACATTGTGATTTGCACAGCTGTTAATGTAATAGGGAAGCTGGGGCACTAATAATCCATAAGCTCTGCTGGGTGGAGGCCAATTCGTCTTGGGCCAAGTCATGGGTTCCAGCAATGCAGAAACTTCATAACTGCCAGCACTTCTCTTCTCACGGACAGCGAGCATCCGGAGGATAGTCACAAATGTGGAGCTGTCGTATGCCATCACTGTAGACAAGATATTGAAGTCAATGCTACAAATTGTTAAACCACCGGCCTAAAATACTTAATCCGAGGGAACTATTTTAATCCGGTATATTCCGAGGTGAATATTTTACTCAATCCGAGGTAAATATATTTTAATATATTCACCTCATATCGCAACGGTAGAAGCCCTAACAAGCGTCGCAACCAGCAATGAATAACATGGTAGTTCTTCATTAATAATGACTGATGACTTTTTATCAACGCCCATTAAAGCAAAGTTCGCTCAATCTTGAGCAGCAGTGCGTCTTTCTCATCAGCTGACTAAAACCACAAGAACCCTACTTATCAAGAACATTCTCCCTATGACCGTCCTAATCCAACACGTCCTTACCCTGCGAGCTCGCAGAACGTGGCGCCTGAGTCGTTGGTTCTGATGCCTCCTTCGTGCAGCAGCGCCAGCAGCCGCCCTCATCCTCAGCGCTCAGCTCTGACTCCTGCAGGATAATGGTCCCGTACCTGTGGCACAAAATACAAGTTCTAAGTATTAGTGTAAGTTTTATTGATAGTATTGAATATTATTATTGCTTGTAACATGAGTCTAAATCCTGGGACAAATGCCGTCAGGCTGAGTGATGGAAAGGTTAAGACATGTAGCACTTTGTAACCTTAAATAAATATTTTATTATAGTGACTGTGCAATGAGGGAATTATGTAACGTGAAATGATATTGCCGTGGTATTTAGTTGTCAAAAATTTTGAGTGGAGAAGTGAACAACAAATTTAACCAAATCGTTTCAATATTTCTATTTATGCGGAATTATAATCAGTATGCCTGCAATTGGGATGGAAGCAAGAAAAACCGAGAGAAAACGATTTCTGAGGAAACTCTTCGCATTATTCAAGTCAGAACAAGATTGATTGGAGACCGATGTAATGGCATTTCATTCATTGTTGTAAATGCAGAAACGGATTCACAATCATAGTTCTAGCGAATGAATAACGAACTTGGTCAGCCATCAACTTCTAGCTTAACAAAAAATCACAGTTAAAATAACGACAGATTTTATAATATAATTATAGTAATAACGGTTTCAGCGTTTATTAGACCATAGGCCTGTTACCGATTCCTAGCAAAGCAGAACATTCACAGCTTGTTGCGGTTTCGAACTCACAACTCACTGCTCCAATTTTGCATTGCTGAACCGCCCGGCCTCCTCGCCGATTCTGACCAGAAACTGGCGCACAGAGCTGGGTTCGAACCCGCACCTCTCTGCTCCACTCCTAGTACTCTGAACTGTAACCACTGGGCTATAAATCAACAAACATGATAAATTATTACGTATTGGGAGCTAAGCTTATATAAATATCAGGCCCAAAATATGTTCAGCGACGCAACTCACCTTTTGCTGCTGGGAGCAAAAGTCGTCACCGTCTGGGCCACAGCCTCCCAGCTTCCGGCAGCTGCTCCTAGCACATACAGCCAAGTAGGAGGAGAGGCAGGTAGTGGCACCGCTGCCACGGCGGGGTTAATCACTGCTGTATACACGGCTGTGGGGGAAAATGTGTGCAAGTTCTCGTCAATTTCAACCACGGGTGTGCGAAAAACAAACGTGTAAATTTCCCGGGTACAATTTCGCGTACAAATGGGCCTCTTCCATCTCATGCCCGTATCGCAATGAACAGATAGGAGTAACATTCGGCGCTGGGACTCAAAGGAAACTGCTATTGACGGATTATTGACACAGAACGTCGTTCATGCTAAAAACTTCCAAATTATTGACACAGAGCGGCGCCGCTCACGTAGACATGTCTCAAATTATTGACACATACATGCAATTTTGGGTTAAATGCGAAGAGGTTATTTAGCCTTTGCTTTATGTGAGGCATGAGGGAAGCATTCTAGTTGGCAGATGGAAGTCACTTAGAATTTTTGCTCATTGTTATTTTATAATTTAATTTTGGCAAGGTTAATTTAAGAACACGCGAAATTTTTAACAAGTAGGATAAGAGGAAAATGCCATTAGAAATTAAAGGAACGAAAAGCCCAAATATTTAAATATTGATCTTTGCGGAACTTCACTACCATTTTAACAGACAACAGACCTAGGAATGAGTATTTGCCGAGCAGAGGGCCGAGAGACAGCGGAGCCTCGAGGCGGATGAGAAGCTGAGCAAAAACCGCTGCGGCCGACAGAGCCGCGACGCCTGCAGCCGTACTTATACCGCTCTCGAAACGAACAATTTTGGACCTGCAGAAAATTAATATTCTAATGAAAAATGACACAAAAATATGTAAATTTATATTGTATACAAAAATATTAAGAAATTTTGATTTGTGTAACGTTGGTAGCAGAATTTTGCATTGAAAGAACTTTTTCCGTCATCCAACATTTCCATCGTGCATGCTCTGTTGCCGAATTTGTTTACTAACAAAAATTGAATTCAAATATCCGATTATAAAGATGTATATAAAATAACGATAAGAAAACTAGCACCCATGTTGGAATGAATCCCAGGTTATTGTTTCCAGTAAAAACGAATTAGGGATGAGATTAGAGAGATTATTATTATTTATTAATAACTTTTCATTATTATAATAATATTATTATGAGATTATTTACTTTCTCGTTATTATAAGGCACATATTTAAAATTTTAATTGGTTTTAATTTAATATTTTGTATAGTTGCTGGTAGCACTGAACGACACTGCAGGCTCAATGGCTGCAGAGCTGGCACGCCGCGAGTTGGTCGGACGTTTTCAGGGCCAATAAACGTTCTCACAATCCGGTTAGGCTTGACTTGACTACGTCAATGAATTAGAATTAAATATGATTAATGACAAAAGAGAAGGTGAGGAAATGAAGCTTTTTTTGCCATCTCTGACTCCTAAGCTTTTGGTTTTCGTTCGACTCCAGCAGCCTGATATACCTGCGTCCTTTGCAGCGAAGCCCCGTAAAATAGGTTAGCCAATTATATGTCAATTCAATTTTAAATTAGTCAATTATATGTCAATTAGTCCCCAGCGCCACCGGGGACTAATTGACATATAATTGTTAAATTTTGTTTTATTTGATTTTCGAAGATATTTAGCTGCAAGAATTAGATATTATCCCAACTGTCACCATCGGGGCATCTGGTTGAAAAAAATGCGTTAATTCTACAAGCCGCAGCCCTTCAGCATTCAGAGCGTCAAGCATTAGCCATACTCAGAAAAAGGAACGCGTCGTATTGTCCAAATAGCGACACACATTCTGCGCGTAGCACTGATGCGCTCCTATGTCAGGCCAAACTATGTCAGGCGGGCCAAACACACAAAGTGCAACAAGTTCATTGATATTTGGACAAAGTCACCTCGTTTCTCTGAGTACAGGAAGAATTGACGTCTCACCTGCTGCCGGCCAGCGGCTGGAGCAGGTCGTCACAAGATTGAAACTCAGAGCCCAGCAGTGGAAGATGAAGCTGCAATCGCCCGTTGTGTTGAGAGACAATTTGCTGCCACGTAGGAGTTCTCAGAACTACCGGTGACGCCTCTACCTTCACCGTCGTGTCTTCGGCGTGAGGTAGCATGAGGGCAACCGCGTCCAGATCACGACCTGCAGTTGACCAGCTTGTATTGCGTATCGGTAAGATGATAATTAATTCACATTTACGTTCGATTTTACCGTGATTTTGCGTTCACCTAGTCAGTCCATATCTGTCCTCTCTAAATAATATCTGAATAATACTCCATATCTGTCCTCTCTATAATAATATTAATCATACTCAGCTCCAAAAAAAAAGTTATCAAAAAGATGTAGGCAGTGATCTGGCTTTTAACATAACTTACTGAAAATCACTGAAAGACCTCAGACAGCGAACACGAATCTCACCGCTCGTTATCATGAACTGTCCATCCTCCTTCCTAGTAGCTTGGGCGGCTGTGGCGGCAAGCCTCTCTTCGCAGGGGCGACATAGCAGAGCCTCCCGCCAGTCCCGTGCTGAGGCCCTCGCTTCTTCCATCGCACGTCGCCACTCCGGCCACAGGACCTCAAAGTCCCCAGCGCCACTGGACTGCAGCCGGGCGAGGATTTTACAAACGGAGCTCGTAGCGCTGGTGCGAAAGAGACTTAACATATTTGGGGGACTGAAGTTAAAATATATAAGTTATAATGCATAAAAGTAGCTAGATATATTAATAAATTTATTGACTGTCATCAACTTCTAGACCCATTTCAACTATTTACTTAAAAACTATCTACTGCATTTATGATTCATTAGAGGAAAAAAAAATGTTCACAAGTAACGTAGCCCGTATCGTTGGTTGTGCAAGTCACACAAAAGTCAATCTGACCCACGAAACTCAACCGTCGGTGTCGGGAAACGCAATGCTGGTCATTCAAGGCACTAACAAGTAAGGATTATCCACGCCACTCACCCGTCGAAGTCAGAAGGCACGTCTGTCACATGAAGTCTCACGAGGCCACCGCTGCACAGGATTGATGCAAAATTTAGTTTCACTTGAAGGCATGTTTGGTAGCGCTCATCAATAAACACGTGCAAAACTACAGCAGATGTTCCATTGTCTATTTAATTCAATACCCATATTATATTATATTATGCCTAGTGTCAGGATTTTAAGATCTTACATGAATATTTTATCAGTAAACCTGAAAACACGATTAATTAGTAATAAGAAAATGCATCGATGAAGACAACAAAACCATTCAATAATATTCAGTAATTCGTGAACTGAAGAATTGATTTCTAATCATTTCATTTTCTCCTCATATGTAAAAATTGGGAATAAATACTAAGTAGGACTGAATTCAACAAATGATTTGCAACAAACGTGTCTTCATCGTACATTGCCATTTGGAATCTCCTCTCAAAAAGATCCACGAGTATTCCCGGCTTGTGTTTGAGTCAGAGTTATCGGGACTCAGCCATTCAGCTATCATCTGTCTGTCGTTTCGTACATAAAGCATCACCACCTACCGTGACGAAAATGTAAAATTTACTCATTTAAATGTATGTTATGAGTCCTACAACGAAAAGTATGCTCGTTCCGTTATTATAAATGATAAATAATATTTATTCAACAAATTTTGGCGCGAGCTCTTAATATGCAATATCTTCAAAATTTTCGACCAGAGTTTGACGGTACTGTAACTTACGGATGTTTTGTATATCGCGTGTGGCTGGTTTCGGCGTTCCTTATGCCATCGTAATGCAGTTGCGCCAGTAGTTTCCGCAGTTCATCTTCCCCCAAATCGCAGTTCGGCAGCCACGTGCCGCCCAGTCTGCTCATGAATGAACAGATAATCCTTAGCCATCACCAGTATGAGCCTGTCTAATCTAAGCACCTCTAATCCCATAACGATGCATTTCTGTCCTTTTATGAATTCTTTACAATTCGGAAAATTGCCAGTTAGTTTCTACCTTTTTGATACAGGGGCAATTGTGCGGATGACTCGGGCGATGGTCTCAAAGCTTCCTGGCTCGGCGCCCCATAACATCAACCCCGGAGGTGGCAAGGGTGGCAGGCGCACCCCATCAGCGATGGCATCGCTAGGGGCGACCTCAGCTCCGGGATTCACTTGGCAAGGTGACTGGGCTGACTGGAGAAACGCACTCCACGCAGCATCCAGTGGCCAAATGTTCACGACTACGAGGGAAGCAATAGCGGGCATTATGTGCGAGAACTTCATCAGTTATCACAAAATTTAGCATGGATGCCCGCTGCACAAAAACTGCTCGCAATCTTCCAGCTTTTTGTGGAAGCTGGCGAGCCCACGAAGAGAAACAACAATGCAGCTCTCACACTGCATTGTTTCCAACCCGAATTAGCATGATGGTTGCAAATCACATCAATTGATACACATTCTGCAACATATCCATATATGATAACAAAATTCTCTCTTACGACAAGTTTATAGCACAAAAATGAAGATACTTGATGAATGACATCATAGAAACATGATGGGATAGTATCAATGAGTGGGGTTGGTCATGCTGCATCAAATTAGTTGGGTCGGAAGACCCCAATGCAGCTCACACTCACCTAGACGCTTATAGTTGCCCTGCAGGGCGTGCAGGTTGAGGGGGGTGGGGAGCGAGATCCACAGTTCAGTTGTGGCCGTAGCCACAGAAGCCACTGCGTCGACGTCAGACGCGCTGCTGATGCAGCTATCCAGCCAAGCGAGCTGACACCTCCACGTGACAGACAACATAAATAAATATAATTGATGTGAGCATTCTACTTTGAGCGCAATTACGAATTACTAATTCGTAATTCGAATACTAATTACTACGAATTTATTCTACGCAAAATACTTTGCATATTTCAAAACAAAATTTCCGTCAATATACCCCCACACTGAATATCCATGCAAACATTCTGCATTGAATGCATTTATTCACAATTGTGTCGCATAATTTACTTCTCCTCCGGAGATTGGCCAAAAATGTGACCAGCTATTACGAAGTTAAAGTAATGGTAACAACCTGGAGTCCTTGAGGCACTCCAGCAGATCGTCACAAGGCTCGGGACTTGGTGCCCCTGCAGTAATGGTGACAACCTGGAGTCCTTGAGGCACTCCAGCAGATCGTCACAAGGCTCGGGACTTGGTGCCCCTGCAGTAATGGTGACAACCTGGAGTCCTTGAGGCACTCCAGCAGATCGTCACAAGGCTCGGGACTTGGTGCCCCTGCTGCAGTGAAGAGCTTTAGTTGTCCCCGATGAAGCCGCACCAGATCGGACCAGCTGGTGCCTGCAGCACGCAGCACCGCAGCTGGCAGCTTCACGGTGATGAGGCGGGGTTGCTGGTGCGGCAGCATTAATGCCACTGCCGCGACGTCGCTAGCTGACACCGAATAACAATGATGTAAGAGGACAGAGAGAAACAGAAGGAGCATAGATTGATGAAGTAATAGTAAGTAGAAAGAGCCATAATCAGTAGAAAAATGAACGATGAGCAATAGCATATAGCGAGACAATGAAAATGGATACGTATGATGATGAGATGACTGGTTTAGATTAAGTGTTAAGTGATGACTTTTATAGAGACATAGATGAATGGCTGTGAGAGGAGGATGATGGATGAAGTAAGGTAAAGAGAGCAATGGTAAGAATAGATTGCGGTGATTAGTGACGGGATGAAAAATAGGTGACGTGACAAGCAACAGCCGAGTCACGACCGGCACGGTAGCAGTGTCGTTGATGGCCGTTTAAATGAGACACTGAAATGTTTAAATGAGACACTGTTTTAAATGAGACACGTTTAAATGAGCAGTGTCGTTGATGGCCGTTTCATGGAGCCTAACGATATTAGTTGGTAAATGTAAATCATTAGATGTGGGCAGTCACCAACATCTACGGCAGGTCTAGCTGGCGTGAACGGACCTTAAAAGAAGCTCCGGTTTTCCGCCATTACGGTTTTCAATTGCTTAAATACGCAGCCATCGCGCATGGTTTGGTGTCCCTTGACGCCGTGTCTCTTGCGATAAGTCCGCCGACATTCACTGTATACGAACTCGCTTTCCTCGGCTCTAACATTTCTAGGCATAAGCCTAAATAAGAAGTTCTTCCTCTCAGCAGCTAACCTCTAACATTTAATTTAATTTATATATAAAGTTCTCAAATAATTTACTCTCAAATGAAGTTTATACACGTATAATGTGAATTTATTAATATGAAATGCGTGTATTGTGATCTGTTAAACGTATGACAGTATATGTATAGACTCACCGGTGTGAACGTCCCATACGTCCGTCTCTTCGATCGTGATCTTGGCCGCGTGCTTCCCCAGTTCAGTGACGTCTGGGCTCCTAAGCAGCACCGCCTGCCAATCGGCGCCTCTGGTGACACCGGCAGCAGCGATGGCATCCCTCAGTTGGGGCCAGTATCTCTGGAACTGCGGCGGGCAACAGCTACTCAGCTCCTTCAGGACGTACAGAAAGACTTCCAGGAAGCTGGAATGATGGTAATTCAAATTGTTATAGTAAAGAAAGTGGGAACAAGGGTGGAAACAAAATACTCAATACCAAAGAATGAAATTGGGAGTAATGGACACCTAGTCTTCAACAGACGAATCCTACAAAGAGAAGAAGCTTGCATTGGTTGGAAGCACCAAATAACGAGACTTTATTGCATGTAACAAAATCCATGTGCAAGCGTGGGCACGCATTTAACAACTCACTGTTCTAGGTTATTTTGCTCGACAGACTCTGACTCCTTATCATCGCAGTCGACGGATTCCTCCGCTAGTTGTTGCCTCTCTCGATGAGCGGAGATGCTGCGTGCAAAAATGGCATCATACGTCAGATTATTCACATTTTCCATGTACTTGAATAAAATTAATATCCTCCAGTGATCCTTATAAAAATAAAGTTACAATTGTTCCTTCTATCATTCAGTTACGACATTACCTCAATTTCTCGTTAATCGTTTGCAGGCGTCTCTTTGTAAGAGTACGTTAATGGACGAATCATTGGCGGATCTTGAATTTCCATCCAAGATATCTCAGGATTCATAATAATTTTATTCAAGATTCATGGTGAGCAGACGCTCACACCACTGGGCTCACATTCCCACTGACAATTCTATTTGAATATTTATACGGTATGTCAAACTCTTGTAGTGAAAGGCTCACCTTGCATTCGTTTCTAACGCCACGCCCAGTATGCTCAATAGTGGTTCTCCGGTGTTGAGCATACGCTCTTTTACGTAATGAGCTGCTGACCGTTCCTGGATGGACTTGTGTGCGAATGAGTATGTTGCGCCCGCGTTCCCAGACAGCGATTTTCTCATACTGAACATCGCGGAGAGCAGTACGTCAGACTTGATATCCTTGTCGCTACAGTGTGACGTTATTTCAGAGTGGCAAGGACGCTTGAGAAGAAGGAACTCGTCTTCAGTAAAGGTGATCCTGTCACTGACAAGAAACTCTAGGGCGAATTTTCCTATGATCACGAAAAGGTTATCAATAAGGAGATCTACGTCGAAGACATTGATATCGCTGAGCTTTTCCTCCAAGATAGTTCTGTACAGCTTCAATGTGTCTCCTGACACGTCGCTTGCGCTTCTCCAATTTCTTACATTGTCTGGAAAACGTAGGTGAATTGCACAGTAGTGAAGCAGGGCCATTGGTGTGACGAAGAGGGACCTGATGTGCGGGTCCAGCCTGGAGAACCATTTAGGCATCATTCCAGCCACCGCAGGGTCTGTGTTTAGTCTTTGTTCGTACTTTTCGATGAAGTTCATTTGTTCTTCGAGCTGGGAAAGAGGCGCAATTACGTATTCTGAGAAATGGCAGTTATTTTTAGCAAGGAATTGTCTAAGTTTTCCGACAGCAGAAGGACGGCTTGTGATGAGTATACGTGAACTGGGATCCCAGGTCCCCTGGAACAGCTCACGTAGAACTGTGATGGATTTCGCGTTATGCTCATCGAATGCGTCGACCAGAAACAGCACGCGTAGACGTGACAGTGCTTGCAGCACACAGTCTTCTCCAATCTCAAAGCACACGCGTCCAAAAAGTCCCACAAAGACTTGCTGCAAATTCTTCACTGTCCTATTCCGGCACTCGATGTGGACAAGAAGTTCAAAATCGTCCAGAAAGTGTCTGCCGGATTTCGACATTTCAATGAACTGCAAGATTATGTTCTTGAGTAGGGTCGTCTTGCCAGCCCCTGCCTCGCCCAGAACTATTACGATTTTATCACTTGAATTGAACATGGCTTGGTATTCGAAACGGTTATTCTCCTCGTCTTTTAGTGTTATTTCAGGTGAGTAAAACACATCTGACCGATCCACGCGGCCGACGTCGAAGGGAAGATCTTCTTCGGTAAAGTCTTGGAAACGCCGGACCGCACATTTTTTCCCCTCGATAAGTAAACGGTGGATGTGGTAAGCCAGCTTCTTCCCAGCTGAAGTAGGCCCACTTTTTATCTCGACTTGCAGATTATATTCCATTAATCTTGTTTCACTATCGGGAAGGTTATAAAACTCGCCACTCTTTTGGATCAGCTTTTTCATACGTTCTTCTATTTCAATAATTCTGCTTGGATCCTTCATCGATTGTTCGTTGTGCATCATATCATTTCTAACGTCTTTGACAGCTTTCAATTTTTCTATTACTTCTGCCGGGTCCCTCCCATCATTTTTCTTCATTTCGAAAATCATCTGGAAGAGTTTGAACAGCGTAGTCATATCCATATCATCAGAAGTCGTGTCTGTTTCAAATGAGCTTGCCATGGATTTGTTTCCGCTCATTTTTTTCCATTCTGTTTGAGTGAAGGACTGGCCCCAAAGTCTCTCCAAGTATTCCTTATACGTTTCTGTAGGATTTTTATCTCCACATTCGATGCAGAGAATTTTCCCGACGTACTTGGGACACAATTCCATGATGCCGTAATAGTTCTGGTAGAGGGTCTCCATTTCCTGGAAGTCGCAATGTGGTGCGGAGGTCGTGGTTGCCGCGGACGCCATCTTGCAGACTGTCCCTGCACGTGAAAGGAAAGTGGCGCTACAGTTTTTACCGCTGCTTGACATTTAAATTTAGAGACTGTTTTTTCCCATAATTGTGGCGAACTTTATTTTTAGGGTATTACGCACAATGAATGTAAGGTACTCCACTTCTTGCAGGTAAGTTTCTAAGTTGTTATATTTACAGCATTATTCCAGTCAAATTTATTAAAAAGCTAAATGCTTTTATAAATTAAAAAACTAGATGCTGCCTGCAGAAATGTGCTAAACTGACACGGATGATTTATATTAACAGTGATGTGGTTGGACATTTTTCGATTGTTAAACGGATTTACTTGAATTTATTTGAAATATGATCTTAATTCCAATCTATTTTCATGTAATGAAATTAAATAATGAATTTTGTTATTTCATTGTATCTTGGATGCAATATTGCAACAATAGATACATGTTTATTAGTCAGTCACAAGTGTATTTCAACATTCTGGAGTGTTTGTGCAATGCAAGCCCGCTGGCTCTAGCAATATGTACCCTGGCCCATGTGAACGCGTATCCACGATACCAGTAAGTATGAAATATTGACTGTAGTAACAGTCGTATAATGGTTTACCAGCGCTTCAGCTATCAAGCTACGTATTTCGCACCGGAAATTAAAATATAACATTGCCAGCGAGGCGGAAGGTCTCCATTATTCAAAAATTTCAAATTAATCATTGCCCACAAGGGGCGGAAGGTCTCAATTGACTAGCCCGCTGAAGCTGGCTCGAAAGAAGCAGCGTTAGCATCTCAAAGAGACGAAGTGACAAGGGGGGACAGGTGAAAAGCAACACTCAAACAAGAGCTTGCTTACACGAGACGTTGACCGCCCGCACGAGAGAGATAGAGAAGGGAAATGTAAGGAATCCTACCTACATAATAACTTAACCCCACAACTGAGACCTGCAGTCAGACACCGCGAGCTCAGCGGTGAGGCGCTCAGGAACAATCCCCCATAGGAGCGCGAAATCCCATAGAAATATTGACTGAAATTTGCCCTGTAATGACCCACGAGGGAAAGCGAAAGATTTTGGACCATTGAGGTAGTTCGAAATTTTATTTAGGGTAATTTTAATACGGTGTATAATACGATTAAATATAAAATATCATTCAAAGCGGGGCTAAATGGAGGTAGTTTATTGCATAATCATGTTTAAAAATTTACTTTATCAGCATTGGTTCATTTTACAAAATATTTTGTTAGCAAGACAGACACGCGGGGTACGAATGCTTCATGCTTGCTGCGAACGATTCATGTCAGAATCCTCATGCACAACTAGGTACTGACAAAATCTGCGAGTCACTCTTGAATAATTTGTTTCAACGCACGCGAATCAAGACAATAGTGCATGAACTCCTACATTAATTAAATTATTGCAAAGATTAGTTATTGGAAGTTTAGATATGCACTCCAAGGTCTACCAACGACGCTGCACGAGTCAGGATGCAAGTGTGCTTCTGCAACATAGCACTTGTTTTTGTCATCAAATGTAGCAAAATAGAAGAAATAATTGGTTGTTATGCACTCTTGTACGACACTATTGTTGAAGAGAATCGGGCATGAAAAGCAATAGATTAGATATAGGTAACGTTTCACAATGCACGAGCGCTGACACGTACCGGTTGCAGCGATATTTGACACACTCTCTCCTTCGCGTCACGAGGCACACTGAGACGTTCGTCAGCCGCCGCTGCCGCCGCGCCGCGAGCCCGCGACCGCGAGCCCGCGACGTCCTTGGCGGTTCATTGCATGGAGAACCGGTCAGCTGTGGAAGTGCAGCGCTTCATGAGTGTCGATTGAGTGCTAGCGCAGTGATGTTACAGAGTATATGAAGTGATACTGCTGAGTAGATGATGAAATGCCGCAGTGATACAGGAGAGTATATGAAGTGATATATCCCAAACAAATACCAAGGATACCAAGGCAGTGAGACTGCAGAGTAGGTGGAATGATGATGAATTGAGAATGCAGAGTAGATGAAGTGATGAAGCAGTGAGACTGCAGAGTATATGAAGTGATACTGCTGAGTAGATGATGAAATGATGCAGTGATACTGCAGAGTAGATGAAATGATGATGCAGTGAGACTGCAGAGTAGATGAAATGATGATGCAGTGAGACTGCAGAGTAGATGAAATGATGATGCAGTGAAAATGCAGAGTGGATGAAGTGATGAAGCAGTGAAACTGCAGATTAGATGAGGTGATGGTGCAGAGTAAATGAAGCGATGGTGCAGAGTAAATGAAGCGATGGTGCAGAGTAAATGAAGTGATGGTGCAGAGCAGAGTAGATGAATAATGATACTACAGAGCAGATGATGCGATGACCCAGCGATACCGCGGAGTTTTTGGAGAGATAATGCTACGTGTGGATGCATTGCTACTGTAATGTTAGTGTGATACTGCACAGTGTTGATGCGATGTTGTGCTAAGTTGAAAATGTTAATGCATTGCTACTGTATATATGGTACTATTGTACCCAGAGCTGGGCAGCGCTACTTGAAAATGTAGCGGCGCTACCGCTACCGCTACATGCTCTAAATGTAGCGGGCGCTACCGCTACCGCTACACCCACTAGATTGTAACGGGTGCTACCGCTACCGCTAGAATGTGAAAAAATGGGAATGAAAAAATGTGAAAAAATGGGAAGAACGCGAAAAAAAACGATGAGGAAAATAAAAAGTCGGGGCTCTACAGTCGCTAGATATCGTTGTTACAAATCAAATGATATGTGTCTCGACATTGTAGCATGTGATTTGCAAAAGTTATAAACTTTTTAGAGTACCCCTTATTTGCCGTTTTCTATTAATTTCACGTTTTCTTTCATTTTTTCAAATTTATATGAACAAAAAGGTCTTAGATTTCTGTTTTACATATGTGTACCAAGTTTCAAAACGATCCGTCTGTAAACAAAAAAGTTTTGTTGGAGGGTAGCCGGTCCCCTTAAGTAAAATCTAAAGGCTTTATATATAAATGTAGCGGTAGCGCTGTAGCGGCAAAACCTCGTATCGCTACTTAAAAATGTAGCGGGCGCTACCGCTACCGCTACATTGCCTTAAATGTAGAGCCGCTACCGCTACTGAAAATGTAGCGGCCGCTACATGTAGCGCGCTACTGCCCACCTCTGATTGTACCATATATGTATATATGTATATATGTATATATGGTACATTGCTACTGTATATATATGCTCAGTACCTTGCAATATTACTATAGTAATATTGCAAGGTACTGAGAGGAGGGTAGTTCACCCTTGCAACATTCAAGAGACGACTGGTCGAGTTCATGAGCAAGATCCCGGATCGTCGACAACTTGGACTTTGAGACTTGCCTATCGACGACTCGGAGACGGAAGACGACGAAGGCGGCGCATTAGCGTGACCGTGGACTGGGAATTCCTAAGCTTGTTAATTTTGCTCCAGTGCTATGCAGTGCTGTGTTGTGTTGATGCAATGCTGTGCATTGTGCAGTATTGATAATTGTTGCAGTGCTGTACAGTATCAGTGCGGTACTGTGCAGTGTTGATGCAAAGATGTGCAGTGTGCAGTATTGATGCAGTGCTGTGCACTGTTGATGCAGTGCTAGAGCGCTCTTGATGAGGCGGCTAGCAGTGTTGCTGCAGTACTGTGTTGATGCAGTGCGGAGCATTGTTGATGCCGCAATTCAAAATAAAAGTTAGGAAAATCGTTCAAGTTTCATCAACTAATAATTCATTAGCACAGTTAATTCGTGCGCAAGAAATCAACTATTTTTGGGATAGTGATGCCCGAGACAAAGCTTCTCCGCTACTATGTGCACGCACCAGCGACTTTGCAAGCTGGTATCCAATTGATTCGCAAGAGTTCTTTAATGCCTTTGACTTGACAGAGTCTACCATCGAATAGGTTGAAAATTTTCTCCGCGCTCCCAAAGAAGATGGTTCAGTAGTTTATTGTCTAGACTGTATAAGATGATCGCTCAGATCTTGCGCATGAAAAAGCCTAGTCTTTCCTTCTAGTTTACCAATCGTACAAAAAATTTAATTATATGAATTTATTAAAGAAATTGTATGATTATGTATTATTTGCATAATTCATACATCAAACTTCACACAGCGCGCTACTAATTGGATTCGACACAGAGTACAGAACGCGAATCAGCGACTCTTTCAGGTTTTCGCTATATTTTTTTTTATTTCTATATATTTTTTCAGGTTTTCGCTATACCAATAATCTAGCATTTTCATCCAGCAATTCAATCACCCTTGGCTTAGCTGCATTATGTTTCCTTAGGCATTAATGACTATATAAAGGCAGACAACAGCACCCGCTTGTCCGGTCCGACACTCCATCCAATTGTGACCGGAGCCATGACAACATTTGCTCGGCATGCTGGCTTGCCTTGCAGCATTATACGACATGCAGTATTGCCTTGAGAGTTTAGATTCTTCTCTCAGTGCAGACGAGATTTAGAGATGCTACATGCTTTTATCAGTTTCACCTGTCTAGTCTTAGTCGCTCACTTGATAAACTGTATGCGAATAGATTCAAATCTGGTGATTCAATGTTAATTGTCTCTCACTTTTTTATGACTTACTAGGACAACACCTCGACACAAAATCACCTTACTCTAGTAGTGGCCGCTACTCGCCCACGTTGAGCTGTTTCGTCACTCCACTCGTGAATGCCACACAGGCCCGTTAATTCAGTTGCTTTGTCGCCCTCTGCGTGACTGCTGCCCTCAGATCCGCTCGGTTTCTTCATCGTTCACTCGTACAGCTCCTTGCCCGACACCTCGCTACTTCGTCACATCTCTTCCCTTGGTATTGCTGTTGGACCACACCATGCCACTTTTGCGGACCGTTCGCCTCGTGATAGCTGCATGGAGAACAACCTCGCAACCTCGTCGGTCACGTCTTGGGTACAAAATTCAACTGCCACAGAAACCATCATGCAGATTGCGCCTCCACGAAAACACAACGGAAGGTAAAGGTAAAAGGTTGCTTTAATCTACGGAAGTTGCACTGAACTTTTTGTTTTATCAGTTCATATCTAATACTAGTAGAACGATTCAGAAACGCTTGGGTATAGCGATCAATAAAAAATGATAGTTAAACCAACTAGTATTTCGAAAATGTTTGATAAGTCAAGTGTTATGCGATTCTTTCGGTTCAAAATTGTCTCCCGCGATAATAGTGTTAATACTAAGTTTACGTAATATATCTTAAAGTCCGTTAATTGAACATAATTGGCCAGAATAGCATTCAAAATTTCAGACTTCTATCTTATTTAGGAGGGTAGTTATTGGTCGAATTCACAGTTAAAAAATATAACTCAATACTCACTGCAGTGAGTGACAGAGAGCGCATTTTCTCGTCGACGAAAACGTGAAGTCACGGACGGACAGACAGACGGACGGACAGACGTACGGACGGACAGACGGACATGGCGAGCACAATAGTGCATTTTTTCCATAAATGAGAAAATGCGCTAAAAATGCCATATGCGCCTGACTGCTTTGATCTTCGCTCTTAATTAAGATATGCGCAATAGGACGAAATCAAATTTCAATTTTAGTTTGAATTAACTGCTTTATTTGGGGAGACTCTGGATAAAAAAATTAGGATAAACAATTATTCCTTGCAAATTTTTTATTTAACTTATCATCAAATTTTTCATTTCATTTTTAATTTAACAGCGAAAATAAACCGTCCTTGTAAAGTGATATAATTACACAGAGTCATTTTATTTATAACCGTAGATTGAGAATTTTGCTGCATATTCAAGTTTATAAAATTAGTTCTTAGTTTAGTTTACCGCAATACAGACAATATTTGCTCTAAATCGGCAGGAATTTTGAAGCGTTACTTTGATCAGATAAAGGCAATGGCGCTTGCTATCTATAATTACCAAATCCAGTGACTATAATTAGCTGGTGAACGCGTTAAAAACACTAATCGCATATAAACCGTGCACACAGAATAAATTGCCAACAATTTGACGACGAAAATTTCTTTGATGACCGCTCCGAATTACTGGTTGATTGCAGCTGCTGATAGTGATCAGTGGATTTATTGATATAAAAGTATGATCGGGTATTGGCTCTTAATTGATGACAATAATTAATGAGAAAATTGAGGCTAATAAATGTAGGATGACAAAATTTACTGAAATTAGTACATAAATTCCTGATTTTTTCGTTATTGTTATTAAGTAACACAGATGTTCGCTGCTTAAAAATCTTCGACGTGATTATTTTTGAGCCGAACAAATGTGATTAGTAATAAAGGTTAGAGGTGAGATCCTAAAGGGCAAGATTTGCGTGCTGTCGTGAAATTTACAAGGTTGTTGGTAACGAAGTTTAGGTATCCAAACTCCAGGTACTCGTAGAAAGGAGATCGGCATCGAGACCCTGTACGCCAATAGGGAGATGATTAAATTCATTATAGACATGTTATTCCATACCGAACAGCTATCAAACCAGAAAATATAACTTGGTGTGTGATTGAAGAATAGTCCATGGTTTTGATTGGAGAATTCAAATGTAATATCTCACCGGCCAGAAAGCATTTCCAGTTTGAGACGCGACCCCTGATGCCGTTGAGGTCTGCAGCTGTGATGATAACGCAAGTGACGCCATCATAACACACGAGATCTGCACCCGTTGCAGCGCTGCTCACAGCGGCGCACCGAGCCATGGACGTCGTAGCGAACTCGATCTTGTCGCCTGCTGCCACGTAGGCGGGGTCAGCTTTTTCGGTGTACCACAGTCTGCTGTTGATGACTGCATCGTTTTCTCGCAGGAACCAAAAGATGAGCATGTACAGGCACCAGAACTGCATCGCTGACGTCGTGCGTCTGAAATAAATTAATTTTATTATAACCGAGCGTAAATTGGTTATTATTCTATTATTATCTATTCACTCCACAAAATCGCCTGAGAGGCCTTAGCCTGCACAATAGGTTCTAACACAAGCTTTTATAATCAAATGATATCTTCATTTACGACACATTTCATTCAAACCTTTCAGCCAAGATTATGCCCTCACTGACACATGTAACGTGTGGCCCTTCGACTTAGTTGACTGATGTATTGCCGAGTTCATAGACTTTTCGTTCAGTAAAGAACTTTCTTAGCCTTAGGCATCAATCAAGTATGATCGTGACAGCACTCTTAGGGCGGGTGTTCCGAGCCTTTCTTATGAGAAATTTTCTAGCTGTAGCATGAGGCTACGATGAATGCCGCGAAAGAAATTCACAAGTTACTCATGAATATTGTTGATTTGGCAAAGTTATGAGTTATTCGGGTTTCGAAAGGCATTCTTATACCTGCAAATTGAGGCTGGATGTAAGGCTAGCTTTGTACGTTAGCAAATGTCGATGGCTTCCCAAGTTTGCACCACTCGAGTAATAAAAATTTTCGCTCAAAACTTATGCTATAAGTTTATCGCGTGCAGGTGAAAATATGCAAATATTTCTATCTTATTTGATGAAAATCTATACACTATCTATTATTTTAACTAACCAAAATATATATGTTTCGCGCGGACCCCATTCTCTGTGCCTGGACACAGAAAAATTTTACAAGGGACACTGATGTGTAACAAATTCCTGGCACTCCAGTTCAACCACAGATAACATACACCAGGGCGGAGCCGAGTAATCATTGCCATCGCAAAATATTCGCGTGGCAAACGCAAAAAGTGACCAGTCACTACCCAGAAATGAAGTACTTGTAAAGAATATAGTTATTTTACAAATATATGAACCCTGTCAATAAGTTTCGGTTTGCACCTGTTATCGCTTTCGAGCATCATGAATAGCGCATAAAAATCATCTATTATAAAGGGAGATTCAACAAATATTAGATTACTTTCATGATATCAACTGAAACGAACATGAACGTCGTTGAATTTTCGAATTGAGGACATTGTGAAATGAAGTTTATTTATTGTACTAGTCACCCACAAAAATGTGCAGAATGGTTGCCAAACATTGAGCATGTTTGTGCATGAACTGTATCTAAATTAATGACTTTCTGAAGTGACCATTTTAAATTCTAACACAATCATATGTGAATAAGTCCGATTTACAGCAAAATGAGATGTAGATTTCTACTAAAATGTCTGTTAACAAGTTACGATCCGGCCTTGACGTACGGTAGCGAATGATTCGACAGCAGAATTTACTGCTTCCTTGAAAATCGAATTCGAATACTGAGGTTAGTATACGGTATAGTTTGTAAAGCCTTGTTATAATTGATATCGATCTATTGTGGTCTTAATGGTGTCATCGAACATTTCAGAACGGAGAAACTATTCAGATTACCAGAATAACATAGGAATTACTGAATGCCGTTAGAACCTGAATCGTTTTCAGTAAATTTTCCGTACATGTTTTCACTCATAATGAAGCTTCGTTATGAAGTCTTTGTTACAATATATAATATAGCGGTTCAAGTGTTCATTAGGCGCTTCTAGCATATTGCAGAATTCAGATGCGCTATTCCCAAACTCCAGCATTCATCTATACAGCTGCGCACGTATCTTTTCAATTATACCTGCAGTGCGCGTCAAAAATAATATATAAAGAAATTATTTAGGATAAAACTATTGCAGGTGCGTGCACATCGATCCACCATGACTGTGCATGCACGTTTTGAAGCGTTTTTGATCTATGACTAAACTATTTCACGATAGCAGTCAAACTTCGGCCGTAATTGTCGACAGTAAGTATATTCATCAACTGTCATCACAAAGAGCACATACACCACGTATGTTTGTACTCTTTGTGATGAAATTTATGACTCGTTTTCTTTATACAGTTAAGATTCGTACGGCCAATATAGCAGGTAATGTCCAGTATTCCTCGAATATTTCAGAAATTTTGAACCCTATAAATAAGTTTTGGCTTTCACCGTTTCAGTAAACGACTATAGTTTCCGATCATCATAAATTATGCATAGATGTAATCTGTTATAACAGATGATTCAACGATTATTAGATTAGGTTCATGATTTCCCCTGAAACGAACATGGACGTCGTTGAATTATCAAAATATTATGAAATGAATTTTTCAACTGTTATAGTCACCAACAAAAATATACTGTGATGGTTGTAAGATATCGTGCGTGTATGAGCATAAAATGTATCAAAATAAATAATTTTCTGTAGTGGAAAATTCAAAGATGTGCGTTATGATCTTGCGCTTGAAAAATTTAATTATGTGAACTTATTTAAGAACTTACATGGCTTATGCATTATTTGCATAATTCATGCATTAAACTTCACATGGCGCGCTTCTAATTGAAGTTGACACAAAGAAAAGAAAGCAAGTCAGCGACTGAAAGAACAATGTAAATTGGTAGTGGTTTTCGCTACACCAATAATCAAGCATTTTCATCGAGCATGATATCTAAACCTGGCATAGCTAAATTATGTTTCGTTAGGCGTTAATGACTATATGCAGGCAGGTAACAGCACCTGCTTGTTCGGCCGGGCACTCCATCCACTTGTGACCGGTGCCTGGATAACATTTACTCGGTATGATGGCTTGCCTTGCAGTATTATTAGACGAACTTTTGGATTATTTACTCCGAGCAGACGAGATCTAGAGACTAAACATGTTTTTATCACTTTCAGCTGTCAAGTTTCCAGACGCGTCGTTCAATTGCTAAACTGTATGCGAATAGATTAAAATCTGGTGATTCAGTGTTAATTGTCTCTCACTTTTTAGGGCATTTGCGCATTTATGGAAAAAAGGCGCTATTGTGCTCATCATGTCCGTCTGACTGTCCGTGACTTCACGTTTTCGTCGATGAGAAAATGCGCTCTCTGTCACTCATGGCAGTGAGTACTGAGTTATATTTTTTCTGTGACTTATTAGGACAACACCTCGACACAAAATCACCTTACTCAAGTACTTATATCATTAGTCTGCTTATATCGCAAGTTCACAAGGAATTTAAAAGCAAAGAAAACGCCAAGAAAATTCACCATATCGATATTGAAAGAAGAGATCCCGTGGCTATGCGTAGGGCAGAGTTTTGAATAGTTTGCAGCTTGGAGATTGCCGAGGGAGAGGCGTTAGGGAACCACACTGGGGCAGCGTAGGTGATGAGAGACTTTATAAGCTTTATAAGAGCCTTGAAAGTCACCAAGAGGGTTTCCTTCTGCTGTCCCCAGCTGGTTCCGGCCAGGGATTTGAGGATGTTGAGGCGCGGGCGGGCTCGCGGGCTGTACTTGGCCCACTCGACCAAGTACAGCTCCTTGCACGACACCTCGCTGCTTCGTCACATCTCTTCCGGTCTTCCCTTGGTATTGCTGTTGGACCACACCTTACGCATGCCACTTCTGCATACCGATTTCTTCAGTGCCGACACTTCTATTCTATTCTATGACCGTCGCCTGACGAACACCTCGCTGCCTCGTCGCTCATGTCTTTGGGACACAGTTCCACTGCCACAGAAACCGCCATTCAACTAATTTTATCCGTCAGTAGTTAATTCATATCTCATTTTAATCATATAATTTTAACCCGCCACCTCTTATAATTTTTAACTGTTCCTAACTAATTTTGCCGTGGACAAGAATTATATGAATGTTTCTTAACACCACGGTTTGCTTCTATCGAGACTGTTTATTTTAATTCTTCTCGTTATGATGTACCTCTTAGACGGAGTCAAAAACTATGTGTGATTGGGAGACTTCTCTCACAAAATGAATGGATAGGAAAATCACTCAAGTTTTACGAAAATATGCAGGAGTCGCGTCGTATTCCTCATTCTTGACACACTCGCACACAAAATGCCTGATTCATAATTGGCTCACCATGTGAACTTTTTGCATAGTAAGGTAAATTTTTGAAATCTTGATTATAAAGGTGACGTGTGAGTGCCCGCAACTACTGAGTACTTCAGCACTTTCTCATTACTGTAAGGCGTACGCCGCACCTCTAGAAGTTCTGCATTTGGAAACGCTATTCTAGTTCAGTTATTTTCTGCCATAGTATTAGGCTTCAAGACACTCATCATTATTCATTTTAAGGCATGAACGTACGGATGACGTGAGGCATCTTTGCACGCGTAACGTTACGTTAGACGATACAAGCGACGTGCGAAAGACGCTGAAATTGGGAACAAGAAGCAAATAAGCGATCGAAAAGCAAACGAGAAAATTGCAAAGACAAAAACTGGGTTACAAATTTGATGAAGTTTCAAAGTCATTATTGCAACATAGAAGGAAGAAAATTTGAGTAATTCCTAATGAATTATAATATTTCATCTCTCTTAAATCCGCACACAATAATAGTAACAAGATGTGAATCTCCCGGACTGCCGTAAATGATCAGAATTAGCAACGTGATTAATGTATGGAGGGGCTACTAACCTTTCTGTGATGGCATAGGACGTAATAAAATTTCAGTTTTAGTTTGAATCAACTGCTTTATTCGGGGAGACTCTGGATAAAAAAATTGGATAAATATTCTTACTAGCAAATTTTTTATTTAACTCATCATCAAATTTTTCATTTCATTTTTCATTTAACATCGAAAATAAACCGCCCTTGTAAAGTGATATAATTACACAGCATCATTTTATTTATAACCTTATTAGATTGAGAATTTGGCTGCATATTCAAGTTTATAAATTTAGTTCTTAGTTTAGTTTACCGCAAGACAGACAATATTTGCTCTAAATCGGCAGGAATTTTGAAGCGTTATTTTGATCAGCTAAAGGCAATGGTTCTAGCTATTTATCATCACTAAATCCAGTGACTATAGTTAGCTGGTGAACGCATTTAAATTTAAAAAACTAATCGCATACACACCGGGCACACAGAATAAATTGCCAACAATTTGACGACGAAAATTTCTCTGATGATCGCGCCAAATACTGGTTATTGGCAGCTGCTGATACTGATCAATGGATTTATTGATATAAAAGTATGATCGGGTGATATTGATGATAATAATTAATGAGAAAATTAATGCTAATAAATTTAGGATGACAAAATTTACTGAAATTGGTACACGAATTCCTGATTTGTTCGTTATTGTTATTAAGTAACATAGATGTTCGCTGCTTAGAAATTTTCAACGTGATTATTTTTGAGCCGAACAAGTGTGATTAGTAATAATGGTTAGAGGTGAGATCATAAAGGCCAAGATTTGCGTGCTGTCGTGAAATTAACAAGGTTGTTGGTAACGAAGTTTAGGTATCCAAACTCCGGGTACTCGTAGAAAGGAGATCGGCATCGAGACCCTGTATGCCAATAGGGAGATGATTAAATTCATTATAGACGTGTTATTCCATATCAGATCAACAGCTATCAAACCAGAAAATATAACTTGGTGTGTGATTGAAGAATAGTCCATGGTTTTGATTGGAGAATTCAAATGTAATATCTCACCGGCCAAGATGTTGAGGCGCGGGCGGGCTCGCGGGCTGTACTTGGCCCACTCGACCAAGTACAGCTCCTTGCACGACACCTCGCTGCTTCGTCACATCTCTTCCGGTCTTCTCTTGGTATTGCTGTTGGACCACACCTTCCGCATGCCACTTCTGCATACCGATTTCTTCAGTGCCGACACTTCTATTCTATTCTATGACCGTCGCCTGACGAACACCTCGCTACCTCGTCGCTCATGTCTTTGGGACACAGTTCCACTGCCACAGAAACCGCCATTCAACTAATTTTATCTGTCAGTAGTTAATTCATATCTCATTTTATCATATAATTTTAACCCGCCACCTCTTATAATTTTTAACTGTTCATAACTAATTTTGCCGTGGACAAGAATTATATGAATGTTACTTAACACCACGGTTTGCTTCTATCGAGACTGTTTATTTCAATTCTTCTCGTTATGACGTTCCTCTTAGACGGAGTCAAAAACTATGTGGGATCGGGAGACTCCTCTCACAAAATGAATAGATAGGAAAATCACTCAAGTTTTACGAAAATATGCAGGAGTCGCGTCGTATTCCTCATTCTTGACCCACTCGCACACAAAATGCCTGATTCATAATTGACTCACCATGTGAACTTTTTGCATAGTAAGGTAAATTTTTGAAATCTTGATTATAAAGGTGATGAGTGCGTGCCCGCAACGACTGAGTACTTGCAGCACTTTCTCATTAATGTAAGGCGTACGCCGCACCTCTAGAAGTTCTGCACTTGGAAACGCTCTTCAAGTTCAGTTATTTTCTGCCATAGTATTAGGCTTCAAGACACTCATCATCAATCATTTTAAGGCATGAACGCACGGATGACGTGAGGCATCTCTGCACGCGTAACGTTACGTTAGACGATACAAGCGACGTTCGAAAGCAACGGAAATTGGGAACAAGAAGCAAATCAGCGATCGAAATAGCAAACGATAAAATTACAAATACAAAAACTGTGTTATAAATTTGATGAAGTTTCAAAGTCACTATTGCAACATATAGAAGGAAGAAAATTTGAGTTTTTCCTAATGAATTATAATATTTCATCTCTCTTAAATCCGCACACAATAATAGTAACAAGATGTGAATCTCCCGGACTGCCGTAAATGATCAGAATTAGAAAGATGATTAATGTATGGAGGGGCTACTATAACCTTTCTGTGATCGCATTGATGTTTACTTCTTGTTGATATATTTGTTATATTATATTTTTAAAATTTGTTTTATATTTCTATTTTCGAGCTCCCGTTAGAATTTCTCCTCCTGCGATTATTGAAACTCGGTCGGATAAAGGTACCTTCACTGTAACTCATGTGTCTGTGTAGTTTTCCTACCAGATGAGTGACGTGCAAAGAGAAGTTATGCCAATCCTAGAATATTTTGAAATTATTACTTTTCCGATAATTGTTAGTTGATGCACCAACTGGGTCGATGTATTGCATTTTTTTCCGGGCTAGTCTTGCTGACCGCTATTGTATAGGCAGGGCTGATTTCTTGCTTGGCCACCAAGTGCAGCTACTTCGTTGGCCGACATTTGCGGTACTTCCATGCAGCAGTATCTGCTCTTTCCAATTTTCTATCGTATGCACCTCTAAGATTTTTGTTCGTCAACCTGTGCATTTATTTAGTAAATAATTGCTATTCAGTTTTCATGTACCGTTGATGATGTATGGTGACCATTTCGGTTGGAATGATAGAGTCAATTTACTGTAGAGTCGTCATATTTGGAATTTACACGGCATCAAGGTTCCCTGACACTAAAAAGCAAAATTAAACATTTTTCCCTCCAATTCGATTATTACTTTATTATTTGAACGCATTTATTTCAGTTAGTTCGGTTTATTTATGCGCATCCACGAAAGTACGACAACGGAGGGTAAAAGATTGCTTTAAGCTACGGAAGTTGCACTGAACTTTTTGTTTTATTAGTGCATATCTAATAATAGTAGAACGATTCAGAAATGCTTGGGTATAGCGATCAATGAAAAAAAGATAGTTAAACCAACTAGTATTTCGAAAATGTTTGATAAGTCAAGTGTTATAAGTACTTATATTATTAGTCTGCTTATATCGCAAGTTCACAAGAAATTTAAAAGCAAAGAAAACGCCAAGAAAATTCACCATATCGATATTGAATATCAATATCGATATGGTGAATTTTCTTGGCATTTTCTTTGCTTTTAAATTTCTTATCAAGTGTTATGCGATTCTTTCGGTTCAAAATTGTCTTCCGCGATAATAGTGGTAATAATAAGTTTCCGTAATTTATCTTAAAGTCCGTTAATTGAACATAATTGGCCAGAATAGCATTCAAAATTTCAGACTTCTCTCTTATTTAGGAGGGTAGTTATTGGTCGAATTCACAGTTAAAAAATGCCATATGTGACAATAGCGTCTGACTGCTTTGATGTTCGCTCTTAAAGATGTGCACAGTATAGGACGAAATAGATTTTCAGTTTTAGTTTGAATCAACTGCTTTATTTGGGGAGACTCTGGATAAAAAAAATTAGGATAAACAATTATTACTTTTAACTTTTTTTATTTAACTCATCATAAAATTTTTCATTTCATTTCTCATTTAACAGCGAAAATAAACCGTCCTTGTAAAGTGATATAATTACACAGCGTCATTTTATTTATAACCTTAGATTGAGAATTTGGCTGCAAATTCAAGTTTATAAATTTAATTCTTAGTTTAGTTTACCGCAATACAGACAATATTTGCTCTAAATCGGCAGGAATTTTGATCAGCTAAAGGCAATGGCTCTAGCTTTTTATCATCACTAAATCCAGGGGCTATAATTAGCTGGTGAACGCGTTAAAAAAACATCGCATACAAACCGTGCACAGAGAACAAATTGCCAACAATTTGACGACTAAAATTTCTTTGATGATCGCGCCAAATTACTGGTTATTGGCAGCTGCTGATACTGATCAATGGATTTGTCGATATAAAAGTATGATCGGGTATGGCTCTTAATTGTTGATAATAATTAAAGAGAAAATTGAGGCTAATAAATGTAGGAAATTTACTGAAATTAGTAAATAAATTCCTGATTTGTTCGTTATTGTTATTAAGTAACATAGATGTTCGCTGCTTAGAAATCTTCCACGAGATAATTTTTGAGCCGAACAAGTGTGATTAGTAATAAAGATTAGAGATTGACGCTAACTTAGAGACATTCAGTCAAATCAGTGACATACAATTTTACTATCGCTATTTCTTCACATTTTTCTTCTGGAGAACACCACCAATAGAAGTTATGCTTTTATTATGAAAATCTAAAGGATAGAAAATGTATATAAATATTAAATCTTGATAGTATTGAAGACTTCATTTATAGCACCTGATAGAAATTCCTCTCGGAGAAAATTTGATTAGTCAAATACCAAAATATCCCTAATTTTGAAAATCTCCTGGAGCTCCTTCTATCCAATCCATGTGATTTGCTCCTAATCCACTGGGGCCCACATAATCCCCGCTGTCTTCGAGGATTTTGATCCCCAGCGCCAACTCCTCAGGGGTCCATTCGCCCCCGCTGGGGGGAACTGGGCATTGTGTAGGAGGGTTCATCCAACAGACGTCCGACGCTGACGTCTGGAATTACGTCGAAGTCAGGAGTAATAAATGAAAATATTTAAGTTTTCTAGTTACAGCTATATGTATTCCTTTTAGGATCAGAGATACTTTTCATTTTCCTAAACACATTTCTATATAACTACCGAGAATATTATATATATTCGTCAAAGGGCGTTAGTTTGTGTGTTTGAGGTCTGATGCCGAAAAATATCTATGGTCTGTTTGGGCGCGTATTCCAGATATTTATCGTGTCGAAATATTACCTGGGAAATTTAGTTTTTGTAGGTGAGACATTGAAGCTGGGGGGAAGAGATTGAAATTTGATTTTGTGTTCAATAATTGAAGCATTAGAACCAGTAGAAAAATACAATTCTGATTTCAAAACGGAAGCTAACTCTAATTTTTCATGTTCGATACTGAATGTACTATGTACCAAAATGTTCTGGGTTGCACGAATTAAATAAATTCAGTTTTAAAATTTGTAAACAGAGTATGGGAAACGGGTTATGACAACCAGGTTATAGGAAATAGGTTAAGTGAAACGGGTTATGGGAAACAGGTTATGGGAAACGAGTTATGGGAAACGAGTTATGGTAAACGGGTTATGGGAAACGGGTTATGGGAAACGGGTTATGGGAAACGGGTTATGGGAAACGGGTTATGGGAAACGGGTTATGGGAAACGGGTTATGACAAACAGGTTATAGGAAATAGGTCCGTGAAACATGGGAAACGGGTTATGGGAAAGGGGTTATGGGAAACGGGTAATGGGAAGCGGGTTATGGGAAACGGGTTATGGGAAACGGGTTTTGGGAAAGGGGTTATGGGAAACGGGTAATGGAAATGTGTTATGGGTAGCGGGTAATGGGAAGCGGGTTATGGGAAACGCGATTAAATGAAACGGGATAAAAGGAAACGTGATTAGAGGAAACGGGTTATGTGAAACGGGTTGTGGGAAACGGGTTGTGGGAAACGGGAAATTGGATTAGGAGAAATTGGATTAGGGAAATTGAATACGGGGAAATTAGATAGAGGGAAATTGGATAAGGGGAAATTGGATTAGGGGAAATTGGATATTAAGGGGGAACGAAATAACACTAAGTAGAAAAGCAATTATACCCGCATTGTGTGAAAGTTTTATTTCTTGTCTAATTGAATAAATTGCCGTGGATTCATATATCTATCCAGCCGCCCCATATCGAAATGAAGAAACCGATTTGCACATGGATTTTGCGGTCGCGATCCGCTCTTGAAAATGCGGTGGTCTTTTACTAAACTTTTCCAAACTTTACATTTAAAATTGTGAATACACATGAAGAGAATACATTGTTTTATCCCTGATGGCAAGTGATCTATACATTATAGGTTTGTCGTCAATTATATTGAAAAAAGTATGTATTTTGAAAGGGTACGGGGTAGTTTCACAGGTATGAATTCATGTAATTAAATACTTAGTTCCGATTAGGACCACTCGGTAATAATGGTAGTCGTAATTGGTTTGCGGCTTTCTCCCTAAATGAGTCATAAACCAAGGCTTTGTTATACCGCCAAATAATTGATGTAACTCGATGTTATTGTTGCTGTTACGGCCATTAATGCACCCGCTATCTGCAAGAGCAGGTCAGACGAGCATTCAAATTAGAAATTTAAGGATTTTAAACAGTTGAAGCTATACGTGGACATATCGAATATAAAATAACTGCATATACCACAATTAACTGCGACTGTGACGTGACCGGAAAGGAAGTGGATCGTTATTGACAATTTGGAAACAGATGAGGCTAATACCGAACGCTGAAATGAATCAGTCCCAAGAAAACGATTCCTGACACAAATATAGTAATTTACATGTGTTATGAATTTTTGGGATATATATTTAGTGATATATTATTGAAAAAATACGATGAAATGTAGTTTTAATACTCACAGCCAAGTTTAAGATCAGAAGAAAAGAACAAATCCACATAAGGGTCGCCATATTTCTAGCGCTCATCGAGCTGAAGTGATTTTCAACACCAACCCTCGGATCCAGCGCAGATTGTTATTTGATTAAACAAAAATTTGTTTATTCTAAATCCTCACACGCCGCTGATCGCCCGCACTTTTTTCTTTCTTCTAGAAAGAGAAGAATACTTATGAAAAACATTCAACTAAATTTGCAGCAGGTTAACTAAAATTAGTGTCTATAATTATGATATTTTGACGTCATTGTTTTGACTCCAATTAAAAGTATTTCCGACTGTGTTATTTCTAAGAAGAAATTGTATTCTTTCCAAGATCAGGAACAAGTCTGAGAATTTTATTAAAGCAATACAGGTAGACAATAAATCTATGGTACATCAGAATAAGCGAAAATGTAAGAAGAAACATCATTCATATTGTAATTATTTACTAATTTAAGTTAAAGATCGTCGTATTTGTCTTCCAATTTTTTCATGATATTAGCTGGCTGAAGTCATATGATCCATGTAGCAAACGCCAATTTATAAGCTATTCTTTCAATAAGCTATACTTTCACACCTCCCTGCACTAGATAAGTGGCACGTTACTCCCACTCCATGTCCGAAGAAGCACTGGAGGCATTCATCCCACCGAAGTTCTAATATTCACATCAAATAAACTGCACGAACACCACTATATATGAAAACTTGCATATATGTCAAGCCCGTGGGAGTGAATCTCTAGATATATCAAGCCACATGGAAATATAGCTCTGGAAAAACACTATAAATATACAATTGATAACTCTACACCATGTGAATGTGTCCGAGTCATTTTTCAACTCGTGACACCTTGCACTTGAGTGAAATGCGTTGAGTGAAAGCGAGGTTGTGTTGGAAGTTGTCAGTAACTTGAAGCTTCTATTCATCCAAAATGATAAATTATCAGGATATTTGAACGTGCAATGTACAAAAGTCATGAAAACACTTGTGTGAAACCGTCATTGCTGACGCTTGACTGAATGATACATTTGATCCGTGTTCAAATACTGAAAAGAAATTGTTCCTCATGTGTACTGAAATAGAGGTGATATGTACAGAAGTTGGACAAAATAAGGGAAACTCTTGACATTTTGATATCGCAACTTATGAGCATGTTCTAAACAATGAAAACGTGACATATTTTTGTGTTATTGTTTATTGTTGCTGAGTTTAGGTGCTGCTAGTTCAACTAATAGTTCAAGCACTGTTTCCGGTGGGGAACGGGATTAATATTGTTTAAGGTAATACTGCCCCCATCCATACAGCTGGAATTGTTAAAAAATGGCACGTGGAAAATTCTAATGAAGTTGAGCATCTCATTTATGGCCACCACAATCACCAGATTTCAATATTATTGAGCATTTATAGTTGATTTTATAGATGCAGGTCAGAAGTCAATTCCCGTCGCTATCGTCATTAAGAGGAGCTGGAGTGAGTTTTCACTGAAGAATGGGTTAAAATTCCGTTTGAACAAAAATCACAATATCTAAGAATCAATGCCTCGGAGATGTGATGCTGTAATAGCCGCAAAAAGTGTTGAACCTCTTTAATAGGGAAATAATCTTAAATTTATTACAGTATTTCTACCCTTGATCCTTGATCTACCCTACCTGATTAAGTAATGCAAGTAATTATCCCATGCTCCTACACCTCCAATCTTTGCAAACGTAGCTCTTTGTTTACCGTCAAGTCCATTAATTTTGTTGAGAGGATCATTCGAAAAATGTATAAAAAAATTACGGGATGAAAATCTTTCAATTTTATTCGTTATTTAGAAGGTATCTATACGCAGCCACACATAATGCTGACCCGATCAACTTATATTCTCGTTCAGTACTGTTCAAATAATTTGGTTCTTTAAGACACAATAATCTCCTTTTGATAGGCGAAAACGCTTCAAAAAAATTGCATATAATTAAATTTCACACAAAACACTGGAGTTATTAAGCAACCATGCCTCATAAAGCTGCTGGAACGCTTTCTTAATTCCTCAAGAAGCTTCTGTGGAAAATCTAAACGCTCGTCCATGTTCGCAATGTTTCCAGGATATTTCAGGAGTCTATAGAAGAACTGGAGCGTCGCGAAAAAGCTTCAAAGCTCTTAAAATTTTAGAGAAAGTTTTAAAATTCTAAAATATTCACCACTCCCACACAGCATAACAGGATGACTCCAGAATATGCTTGAATTTTATGGAACATTGTTCAACTACATAACACGTTGACTGTCGCACTTAAAAAAATTTAGTATCAATAAACATCAAAGCATTCGAAATAAAACGTAAGAAAATTCTATTTTTCTAAAACTCACATTTTACTAAATCAAAGTACGACTGTAAAATAATTTACAATAAAAATGTAGTAAATTAAATCACTCACAAGAACATGCAAAATGCTGAAATGAAGTCTGATACTCGGTGTTCATTTGATTAATGTAGCTTGGTCGCACACTACATAAAACACGTCCATTCGCTAAGCAACTAATTTATGACAATCACTTCCTTAATTTCAGGCAGGAAACAGAGAATAAATCTTAATTTACTGGTACTTCATCTCTACAAACTTTCAGGTCGAAGAACTTCAAGATAATCATTGATTAGGCAACAAATTGAATCGATAATATATGATTAGTTTCAAGTAGAATTGAATGTGTGTCTGATTATAATAAGAATGTTAAAAAATTCAACTGGTGTATAGAATAAAGATTGGCGAAACATCAAATAACTTCGCGGAATACAAAATACATCAAATTTGTTATGACAACCGTCAGTTTAGTGATTAATGAACTTTCACGCGAGAAGCTCAAATCATGGTACTGATTTGAGCTTCTTGCAAAAACATACGCGTTGTACACAGATAAGCATTACGACGAAAATTTTATATCACCAACAAGTGTCGGTTAGCCTCAATGGGTCAATAGATGACCAGAAAAATACAATTGAAGTCTCCGAGCTGCGTGTAAAAAACAGGCACAGTTACTTGGTAATTAAGATGTTGGTAAAATATTTGAGGTTCCCGGACGAGACCGGCAAAAAAATGAAGTTATGAAGATCGTACAGATGAAGTGATGAAGATCCTACAGATGAAGTGATGAAGATCGTACAGATGAAGTGTTGAAGTTCCTACATATGAATTGATGAAGATCCTACGGATGAAGTGAATGAAGATCCTAAAGATGAAGTGATGAAGATCCTACAGATGAAGTGATGAAGATCCTACACAGAAGTGTTGAAGATCCTACAGATGAAGTGATGAAGATCCTACGCAGCTCCTGCCTCCGCGACCTACAAAGTAACGCTTTGCTGAGGTCAGAGGTCAGGTGCTCTGTGCGGGGCGCTCAGGAACAACGTTTTTGGTTTTAAACCCATGAAAAACCCTTATATTATGGTTTAATAAACGTCAAATTGCAGGGGACTTCGGAAGAGCAATGCATGACACACCTCGACACATGATGCCTTCCCATGATGCAGGTTTTAATGATGACCCTGTAATTGTGTGGTTTTTGTGAAATTCAGAGCGTAACTCTCACTACAATTTTTTTATTGTTCTTCTTAGTTTTACGAATTAGACATTTTTGTAGGAATTGAGAGTTCAACTATTAAGTTTCCAAGAGGCATTTTATTATAGTATTGCGTTGTTTTAAATAGGCATTAAACATTAAAATGTCGTGTAAATGCGCATTTGTCTCTGAAAACACCGTCCGTGTGGATACTTATATATTTTATATTCTATATACATGCTCTCGGTAATTACAATATTTAGCTAGCATCGCAGGACGAAGATTTTCAACGAGTGTGATTAGAAAAGTGATTAAAAACTGCCGTCCAAAGTTGAGTTAATAAACCTAATTTATTCATCAGGTTGACGACCGCCATGCAGGTATAAGTCTACAATTAAAACCTGATGAATTATTTCGTAGCTATCTTCGTTTTCGTAAAAATGTCAAAAAGTCATAAAATTTTAATAAGGGCAAAAACTTTATAGTGCTTTAGAAATTTAACAATCATCTTGATATTATTTTGCAATGACACGAAAAACTGACACAAAAATTTAAAAATTACACAAAAATTCTTGCAATATTTATCCAAATTAAATTATACATTGAATTAAAAAAATTAGGTTGTTGCTGAGGCACACGTGGTCTCTATCAATAATTTCGTTCAACTACTAATATCAAATCAAGTTAAAAATTCGTTGAACTGAAAACATATTTGCGAGATCACTTTATTTTTCACGTTTCACTTCCATGATATAATCCGCTCTATCAACGCTTACCCCAAAACTTTCATTAAAGACGCGACTTTGCTCGACCAATATTTGCTCGGTCTTGAGAAATAATACATGAAAATTTAATGTGTGATTTGATACGATATAATAAAGTTACTTAAGAAGAAACGTTTTACATTATCCGGCCTATCAGGCTGATATTTTATGATATTTTAGATTATTATTATTATTATTATTCCACGAAGAGATTGTCGTGGCGTCTCGTTCAGATCGAACTTCGAGGGCACGTTACAAGTGGCTAAAATATATTTCTAAGTGGCAAAATATATATGACAAGTGGCTAAAAGATATTTCTAAGCAGTTCCTCAGACTAAAATTGATCGACCCGAAGTGTTAACTCATACGTATTATATATAATACATGCAGAATGTAAATTCAATCCAATCTTATCTTCAGGCCACTTTGAATTAACCTTTAATATATCTTGGAACTTAATGTCGCTTCTTAGACTTTTACCCGCACACGACGAGTATTTTATTCTCAAACGAGCATTTCTTCGCATTATACGAGTGCTTTAAAGCTAAGGTCATTCTAGTGCGTTGAACTATTTCATATATCTAGGCCGAACACATGGAAACCATATAAATACATTAGGTATCTGCAGATATATAATATGAATATTAAATTTAGAAGTCGAATGGCTGGCATTTTTAAAGTCTTTAAGTTTCTAGATACATTCTGGTCATTTAAAATAACGCAATATTTTTCATTCGAAGAGAAGCTCAACCATTCACTTCAAAAATGAACGGTCCGCAAACAGGTACATTTGGTTTCATGATCAAATATTTAACAAATAATATTATTGACACGCAATGTACCTGTTCGAGATGTACTGCGTCCAGCAAATCTGTGGTAATAATGATAAGAATAACCATACCGAGTAAGTGATAGTGTTGATTATATTATCATTAACTACTATAATATTGATCATAAATACCTAATTCAAGAAAAATAATTAAACAAAATCCCACGAAATAGTGCCTCAGTGCGAAAGAAAAAAATTGACTTCTGAGCAGCTATGCACGAGTTCCCCCAAAACCAACGTGCACAACATCTCGAAGTCATTAGGAATTTGTCATATTTAATATCTTTAAATTCTGTATTGTCCATGATAAGTAATGAATTCAATATAAATCAAATTTCAATGTAACATAAATAAAATTCTGGTCCGAGCTTGGGAAACAGTTTAATAGAATTTAATTTAAATGTTTAAAATGTAGAGTGATTAAAATTAAGGAATAACTTGGGCATTTAAATTACTTTCAGTTAGGTTCCGTGACAGACCAACAATAACTTTGGGAGTGCTTTATTCTCTAAAGCATCGCTTATTACGGGTCATTCTTCTCTTCATCAACTTAAACATATCAAAGAACGGAAACACACTTAAAGCTTTAATGATAATCACTAGATACTGACTAGAGTTTAGAGTTTAGAATAAGCTAGACCTGCACTGAGGTTGTCTTTTACATCACTTGATCTTATAAGTTTGCCTTATTGTGCAACATAAAATCAGTAACATCAGTTGAAAAGACTGATGATCAGTTGAAGAGACTGATTGACCAACAACGACAAAAAACTAAACGAATTTAAAAGAAAACAAAGGAAGGTCATTGAAATTAATGTTTGGTTGCGTAAACGAAAGGACGTCTATTCAAATTTTGATCTCGCATTATATTGGCACGGGCAAAAACTAAGAAAGTTATATAAGACCAGTTAATATTTCTGAAGACCGGAATATTATCCGTTCGATAAGGCCTCGTTCATAAACGTCTTTTGAAAAAATAATAGAGAAGTCCAAATTCAAACATTTCAAGGCAGAATTTCTTCTCAAATTTAAAAACGTTAAAATTTACTGAATGACGTAAATTATATTCATTTTTGTTTGATAGAAATCGCGCACTGAAAAACAAAAATATTATTCAAGCTTCAGCGCCGTCTTGTGGTGGAGTTTGCAGAGTTCTCATCTCACCGTCCATCTCAATGGGACTGAGGCGCCGCGGTTTGATCAAAACACGAAGCCTGTGAAGCGCCGCCCGCTTCTCAGCGTGAAAAATAGTATCTCGTTGCCGGCTGCCGGCACTTCATGAGTTAGCGAGTTGCTGGGAATTGAGTTTTAGTGAAATATGGGAAGCTGAGGAAATTTTTCCGCATTTCATCATCAAATTATGGAGAATTGCTCTATTTTGGAATATATGCGACAGGGCAGCGTTCTTCAATGGCCGTTGGCCTTCAATAGCGATGTCAGGACTGCAGATGGCGGTCATTCACTGAAGAAGCCGTTGGAAATACCGGAACTTTTTTATACTAAACTGAGTCTGTGATTGAGTCACCTTTCGGTCACCCAAATATTTATTTATACCTCTAGTTTCATCACAATAGTTACCCACTAGTCAGTCTTTCCAGAAGTCCAACTAAATCTAGCCAGAAGTCCTACTAAGACTCGCAACTAGCCTAACGATTAGTCGCTTTCCTTGTCCCACAACGCCCTGAAACTTTTCCGCATCACTAGTCTCACCACTAGTCACACCACTAGTCTCACCACTAGTCACACCACAAGTCACACCACCAGTCACACCACTAGTCACACCACTAGTCACACCACTAGTCACACCACTAGTCACACCACTAGTCACACCAAACTAGTCACACTAGTCACACCACTAGTCACACCACTAGTCACACTTGTCACACCACTAGTCACACTAGTCACACTACTAGCCACGCTAGTCGCCCGTCAGGTCCAACATGGCCGCCTTCATGCTGAAGGAGAGGCAGCGGAAGAGGCGCAGCCAGGCCTCCTCCACGCAGGCCTCCCAGCGACGCTGTAGGCTCCCTTGCATCGCCGCGATGAACTGAGGCCCGATAAGCTGCCCGATAAATCCCATGTTAAATATCGGGTTTACTTATGTTAGATCACTGATTATTGCATGGTAAATATTTGATTAATCACATGTTGAATCTCTGGTTTACTCGTGCAAAATCACTGATTATTGCATGTTAAATCTTAATAAGAGCTGAAGTCAGCTCTTATTAAGAGACATGTTGAGTCTTTGATTATTTATTGTTAGTTAAATCTTTTTTTATCGTTTGTTAAATCTTTGATTATCGCATGTTAAATCTTTGATTATTTATTGTTAGTAAAATCTTTGATAATCGTTTGTGAAATTTTTGATTATTATCGCATGTTAAATAAGTCTTTGATTATCGCATCTTAATTCTTTGATTATTGTTTCTTAAATTTTTGATTATCGCATGTAAATCTTTGATTATCTCATGTTAAATCTTTTGATTAATCGCATTGTAAATTTATGATTATCTCATGTCATATCATTGATTAAGGTCATAGAAGAAAATTAGTTGAATGCTTGCGGGAACCTTATTGTGAAAGACGAACATAACATAAGAGGAAGTAAACTTTTTTTGTTTGAGTAATAGTTTATTGGGGCGTGAAAAAAATGTTGCAAAAAAAAACATTTAAGTAAATTTTCGGAAAGTTTCAGTGAAGAGATGATAAAAATTTTATGAAGTTCTTTTGATAAAAATTATGGAGAGGACCAAAAAAGATACAAGTATTAGAGTTACTGAGGAGTTTCGCCTAGAAAAAATATCCCTTGAATGAAGGGAGTACAAGATAAACAAATGAATGTTTAGGGCAGTGTTTCAAGACCAGACAAAGGAAAAATTGTGAAAGTATGTAAATCAATCATAAATAAATGGATTAAAGATATCTAATTGAATTTTTTGCTGTTAAGTTTTAACAACAAATCAATCCATATTAATAAACATTCAAAAGATATTTTTCAATTGAGAGAGATAATTGCAGCGTCTGGTAGAAGGTATCGAAATATAGTAAGTAGTTACGCCGGCCGAAATAAATATCAGTTTGGAGACAACATAACAAAATAAACTGAGTTTAAACTTTGACCAGGTGCTTGCTGTGAGACCCAATCTCATGTGTAAACAATACCTTTTTATTGCTAGTTCCGAGATCAATTTCAGTGGTTACTTAAACGGTTTAGTTGACATTAGAATCCTTGTACAATTGTTACAAAAGAAACAAAACCTATAAATAACCTCAGTTCACAGTTGCTCACAAATATACAACGAAAACATGAGCCATATGTGCTCAAATAATGGATGGTATAATAGCGGTTCTTCTGTCTCGCGAATTGCAAATGAGTAGCAGAAATAGCGCTTCCTTTGCCGTCTCGGTAGCTAAATACGAACTCAGGGCCAAAGCCGTCGTGTTGGCCATCTAAACCCTTTTGTTATGCTTCCAAACAGCGTCATTAGAGGCTCTTATATTTTTCGTTGAGGTTCTAACCTCTTTCTCTAAAGAGTTAACCCAACCCACTTATGGTCTGGCAGTTTCCCTCAAAGTCTAATCAGTTCCGCCTAAAGTCTTGCCCATCCAGCGCGGGGTATTAGCGATGATCCATCACGCGAGAGGCGTAAGCCGACACGGGATAACCTGTGCTCAATGTGATGGCTCAATGTATAACCCTGCCTCTTCTAAGCTAAATCCAACACATAGATTTTTGGGTGTCGGACAATCCAATTGTTGGCCTAAACCGACACATTTGAAGACCTATATTAACAACCCTGTAAGTGCTTGAACCAACTTATTGATTGACCTACCCATCATGATACAAAAATACTCTTTATTTTACAAAAATACTATCTATTGACAGGATATTTGAGGCTAAGTGAAAATCGACTCTGAAATTAATTGAGACCATGAAAAGTATGAGCGCAACACAAAGTACTTTAGTTTTATAGTTCAATTCAGTATTGTCACAATCGTCTTATTAAAAAGTGATTCCGAAGATTTATTCTCAAGTAAATTCATACATCACAGTTCAATTTACTATTTGAAGAATGAATAATTTATTACATGAATTGCAAGAAAGAAGTCTCTTGAAATTGTGTTTTTTGCAACTAATATTCTGAGACGCGCAGCCATGGCATGATATTAAACTAGCGAGTCTGTGACATTCGGTTTCTACGAATCAAGCAACAAAAAATATTACTCAGTACTCACTGCAGTGAGTGACAGAGAGCGCATTTTCTCGTCGACAAAAACTTGAGGTCGCGGACAGACGGACGGACAGACGGACGACAGACAAACAGACATGGCGAGCACAATAGTGCATTTTTCCATAAATGAGAAAATGCGCTAAAAATGCATGGGACTTGCATAAAAAACGAATATGAATTTGATAATAACAACTGTTAACCAAAATAACCATAGATCATTAAGACAGTTTAAACTGACCGAATGGCTGTGTACATGTAGGAAAGCAAGCATCCTTATCTAGGCGTGTTGACAATTGGTGCGCGCGCATGAGAAGTTTGCTTCATAGTTGTTCGACTAAAATTCCGTAAATCGGTTAGCAAGAATGTTAGGCTCCGCAACCAGCAGATGGAAATAATTCTAAAAAATTCTAAATTATCAGACTGTCGTAAGCGAAACCCGAGGTTACTCATATAGACCTTTATTCAACAAGAACGCGCCATCCTGAATCAAATAACACTACTATTAAAACAGAAAACTCGGTAACGTCACGGGAATATGTTTATATGTGAAGGTCTTACACATAAAGAAACATAGTTACAGAAAAATTACAAGAAGAACAGTAGCCCTTAGTCTTAAACATACAAGAGCCGAGTAATTTCTAAAATGGCCAATAGTTACTGGCATGAAGTAATGTACAGGCATACACAATAGTACGGAATACAATGTGCTTGTGAGCACTACAACAGAATTTCACGACACAGGTTTAAATCACTCTTTCAGTATTATATTCAAGACTCTCCTGGTTTTAAGAGCGTGAAATTTTTCAGGCATTATGGTGCATTCGTGCTTCGAACGGACAAAAGATAACATTGTAAATAATTTGGTAACATACCTACTGACATTTCTATTGCAACCTGAGTGAATTTCAGTGATTAGGAGATCTTCCATCCGAGCTCCAGAGGTATAAAATCAAATGCATACTTTTAGTTAAGCGAGTGGCTGAGATCAACGCAGTCATCATGAAAATTGATTTTTGAAAATTCCTTGTTTACATGAGTTTGGATATTAAAAGAGTCGATTTCGAATGTTATATATGCAGGACTGAAGCTCCCATGTTTTTGTGAATAGGGCAGTTAAATAATGCGCATTCGTTATTTACTTTACTTTTAACCTTGAAATACGAGGCGATTACGTCTTGATATTTTAATCCAATCTGGATTGCAGCATAAGATTAAAGGTCAAATCTCCAAGGCTAAACACGAGCTCTTTGAATTCCAAGACAAAGCGTGGCCACAAGCCTTTGAAAGGAATTCGTTTTGGGTCAACTTAATTGCGTGCATTTGAAGCAAATACATCTATAATTACTTCAGTTTGGGAATCAACTGAAATGCTGACACCTTTGTTTATTATTTACACACGAATAAAACATTTAATTTGAATTAAAAGCGAGATGATCAATCCGTGCAAACTGTTAAAGGCCTTGATGTTAGCTGCGAATGTAAATACTGAGTTATTGTCTGAATTTATTTGTTACTTATCAATTTATTATTTTTAAATAGGTATTCATTACTAAAATATAGTGTCATGATATTACAAAGACTCGAAAGCTTACAAATTTTAACTGATTCCACTTTGCTATGAAATTAATTATTGAATAACTTCATACATTTAATTTTAAACGCCTAAATAATTATGCAATTTTTGTCACCTGTACCTTTTTAAAAGTTATGGCCACGCGCTATGTTAAGGCTTACGGAGCAATCAAGATTAGTTTTTATTCCATAAAATCCGTTCTTTCAATTATTTTATCCAATGAATCAACCTTCAAGATTTTCGCCCTGTTACACATGGCTCACCGCCCTTTTCAACTCCACTTTTCGCCCTTTTACACATAGGAGCTCATGGCTAACCGACGGTAGATCGATGCTGGAAGATGACTCCTCAATATTGGTGACTGGAAAGTTCGATATACAGGCTTATTTTCGCTTAAGTTTTCCATACGTTCGTGATTTATTTTGGTGCAGCACAAATGTTCTACGATGCCATCATTCCGCTTGCAATGAACCATGGTTTACGACGGTACGACTCGACGACGTTAATGTTCCTTCATGAGTCGTAAAATGAAAACTGCCGAATAATAATATTTCTCGTACTGTGGCGGAAATGGCTATACGACCACCCGTTTTTTTCTGAATATTTGTTCTTGCATAGAAAAATGCTGGATTCTAATTATACGAGGCTAAACTGCGTCTAAAAGTTGTTCCAACCCTATACGAATAAAATTAATTGTTCAAAATATGTATATGAGAAGAAATGATGAAAATTAGAAAAACCTAGGTGGAAAATGTTATAAGACCATGATGGGTTTTTCTATACTTTAGTATCTTTCTGTAATACTTTCACGTTAAAAAGTACAGCAACATAAAGAATATCCTGATTTTCGCCATTTAGGGTAATTCTGGCGTACTTCAGTGTCTTCATTTATATTTTTTCGAAGTAAAAAAAATGCCAAAGGGTACAGGACTCACATAGGCCGAGAAGGCGCAGATTTTAGCCTTTTTGAAATTCGGTAGAAGCCAACGGGAAATCGTAAAGGTAATAAAAAGCTTAAAAACCGTTGTACAATCATTTTTTGTGTATGCGCACGGCTACTGACCAAAAATGTACCTTGGGCCAGCCCTAAAATAAACCGACTGGGATCTTAGGCGATTGTTTTCAGAGGCTTCTAAAGCTGGCGCTACCTCTACTTATATAAAATTGGCCACTGGAGTTGATGTGACTGCACAACGCATTTGTCAGATATTGCATGACTGGAAGAAATTCATGTACATGAAGCTAAAAATGTCCCTGTGCTCAAAGAAAAGCACATTATCAACTTACTAAAACTAGTTGAAAAATGTGCTTATCGGTGAGGGGTTATCTTCAGTGATGAAAAAAGTTCAATCGTGATGGTTCAAAAGTTCAATCTCGATTTTTTTGCAATAATTAATAGATTAGATTTTTTGCAATAATATCTTGTCTTTGTGGGATAAAAAGTGTACATCAAAATAGAATGCAACGTATGATCAAGTTGATTTAAAACACTCGCTAGTAGAAACATTTATTTCTGTTGTAAAGAAACACACGTATTTTTTTCCTCGACATGCCAATGCAAATTTCAGAAGCACAGTAACTTTCATTAGTTTAAATTGGCAGCACCAAAATATTCAAAATATTGAATTTCAAGACTAACGTCACAGTATCATCCTCTTTTAGATCAAGCTCCTATAGATTTAACGTATGTCAGCTGTCTCGGTGGCATTCTCGTTATACCATCTTATTGTGATGGAACTTTTTCTTTCATCAAAAATTAAAATAATTCGGTACTGTGATTAAACAGGGGAATATTTGAATGAATATCAAGATGGTTTGAAGTGTAATTGAAAATGAATATATTTTACTTGCAATGAGTTTTGATTTCCACGGGTTATGATGTGTATAACTTTCAGACAAACTTATGAAATAATTTGTTAATTAATTGCTTTGAATTTGAATAGGAGGAACTTTGATGAAAAACTTGATTCCCAAAAATTAATTGTCATAAAATGTATATAGTTACGTAAAAATACAAAAATTATTTCCTTATTTAAACTACAAGGTTTAGTTGGCATTCTTGATCAACTCGATCATAGTCTTCGCTGAGAGAGAGGGTGTCGATCGTAACTTCGTCCGTTCCATAATTCCTGAGGCTCTTCGAATTCTAATTACTGACACAAAAAAGCAACAAATTGCTAAAGTTGGAAGCTCTCCACCTGTGTTCTGTTGCATTGATATCTACTTAAGAGCGCCATGCAGGAGCTGTAAACATCACGGTTAACACTCGGGCGGAAAATCTACGGAGCTAAATCCCAGCTTAGCTGTAAACATAATTGGAAACTCGGACGTCATTCTCGTTGGTAAATTCGGATCTCAGGGAAAATGTTCACAGTGTTCAGCGGTAAATCTTGATATACAATTTCGACAGTTACTTTAAACAGTAAACTTTGAATTTAAGGCATGAGGAAATTATGCCAAGTAGAAATCAAGCTTCACAAGTAATGGTCTACACAGCTGAAAATTAAAAATTTGTCTGGGTAATGCATGAATACAAGAAATATAATTTAATTTAGTGTGAATTAATGCTCTATAAAATAGTAACCTAATGCTGGTTGTATGCCAAGCAAATACGGGAAGAATGAATGCAAGAATACGGGATTGTTGAATGTAAAATGAATTTTCCATGAATATCGGGAAAATATTTCTTGAATATTATTAAAACCTTTGTGAATGTCAATCTGATGCTTGCTGAATACAGGATAAATGATTTTTGAATGCTTCATTAATGCTGCATGACACAACATGAATAATAAATGAATGCATATTAAATGTTATATGTCTGTTACAAGAATAATGTTTTAACGCTGAATGATGCTGATAAAGCCGCATGAGTTACATAACAAAAGTTATAATGAGTCAGAGAAATAGTGAACAATTTAAATGTTTTGTCTTCTCTTATCGCCTCTCACTGCGCCATGAAAATTAATAACAGTGACGGTAATTGCAGGCATCACAACTATTATTGATACAATAACCGGACATTGCCACGTTGTTGTTGACTCTGTAGCAGGCGCGCTATTGTCGGCCGAACAACTGGCGCGATATTGTCATCCTAACGACGAGCGTTTCGCTGTCATCAGTAGAACAGATGACGAGTGTGTTTGTCGTAGAGGAGACCAACGTGTTTATTGGTGCACCTTCAAGCCTGTTTTTCTTGTACCTATAAGCCAACAATTCTGTTGTGGTATAAAAGTTTGTCACCATCACGTCACAACACGCATGTTCATAGATACATGCAAAACACGAGCGGACACTTCACCAAGCGCACGTACGGGTATGTACATGTCACTATGCCCACGCTCATGACAGTATGCGCAAGCTCGCTTGCAAATGCATTCTTCATGTTCTCATAAGCACGTTGAGTTTAACATTCAGGCCTCCCAGCAACACCGCCCGTAAACACGGACGTCCGAAAAATTCAGCAAGATTATATTATTCATACTCTCATGTCATAATCCGCACTCTTATATGTCACCATCCACGCACTCAAGCGATCATCCACGCACTTACGTTATCAGCGACATAACCACGTCATCATCCAAACTCTATAACGTTAACATACATACCTTAGCGTCATCATCTCATCATCCACACGTTCATCCCTATTAACTTCAGTGAAGATCTGTACTGTTTCTTCCACACCCACGGTGATGGCATCTAAACCACCGGCAACATTGTGGGACAGTAGCATGTAACTGCCGTGTATCTGCCCCGAGTTGATTGGGCTAGTTAATAGACGATGCTATAGCTCTCTAATTGCTGATGCTCTCTACTTGCTGATGCTCTCTACTTGCTGATGCTCTCTGCTTGCTGTAGCTCTCTACTTGCTGATGCTCTCTACTTGCTGGTGCTCTCTACTTGCTGATGCTCTCTACTTGCTGATGCTCTCTACTTGCTGATGCTCTCTACTTGCTGATGCTTTCTACTTGCTGATGCTCTCTACTTGCTGTTTGTAATGGCGCAAGGGCGGACGATTAGTTATTGTGCTCAGGAAAGCATCCTGTAGCTTCTTGAAGCACTCTGGGTGGAACTTCTCCCTCAAAGTTACATCGGCAAAGCGTTAAGAAGAGCGTCTGGGTCAAAAAAATCGATAAATTTGGCTTTTCCGTTTGTTTGGCTCATTTTGTAGCTGCTGAAAAGGTGCGTCTAACGCAGCAAACCGCATGTATGTGCGTGCTCTAGTTCTTGCGTAAAGCAATTTCAAAATATATATAGTAAACCTTTTTTTAACAATAGGTGCAAAAATTTATTTAAATAAATCTGTATTTATAGATCACTCGTTAATTGCAAAGTGTTTGCACTCGTTAAAAGCCGCAAACAATACGCGTTTAACAAATCTAATAGCGTGGATGTACTTGCAAAAATGTTTGCGTAATGCAGTTTTGAACTTTTATAAATGACCATTTTATAAAAATATTTGCAAATTTTTAATAACAAATGGCTTTTATAGATTATCATTCGCATGAATTAAACAGGGTTTGCACTCGTTCGAAAGCTACAAACGATGCGTGTTTAAGAAACCAAAACAATACCAATATGCAATGTTTTTTGCGTTAGGTAGTTTTGAACTTATATAAAATAAACATTTTATATAAGATACCATTTTTACTTATACCAAAAAATTCCCATTTACAGCTTATTATTCACGTTAAACTGGACATGAATAAGTCTAAAGACGCGTGCTGGTATCCTAAATGAAACTAATTGGCAATGGGAAAGCCTTGGCTACAATATCGAGCAATTTTTTTGGCATATTCGTCTTTTTTCAATTAATTTTACTTATTTGGCTCCCCTGAGTGATTAAAATTTCCAAAATACGCCATCTTAAAAATATATCTCCTCCTATGATTTTCAAGCTACATCATTGAGAGATGTAGCATTCAATTTTTAAAAAAAGATCGAGTGATCACCCGGTCACTTTTTTTGATTTCGTTAAAGTTCGGATTATGTATTGAAAAAACGGAGTGGAGAAGGGAGGGGGAATTGGAAAAATCATAAAAAAATTGAAAAAAATGACAGGATGATTTCTAGATATGAAATTTACGAATCGAATGATATGTCTCGGGATGTTGTAGCACCTTAATTATTGAATGATTAGAATTTTTACAGTACCCTCTTTTTGGCCGTTTTTTATGAATTTCACATCTTCTTTTATTTGTTTTTTTTTTGAAAAATTTACACGAACAAAAAAGTTGTAGACTTCTCTTTTACATATGTGTACCAAGTTTCAAAAATGATCCGTCCGTAAATAAATTTTTTTACCTTGACGTTCCCCTTTTGAAGATCTCGACTCCATCTGAAGTGATCCTACTCGTCTGAGTGGTCACCCCTTCACGCAAAAATTTTACTCGCCCGCTGCTCTGTTGAAGGGTATTCCCTCTTCCTCTGCTGCAATATGTTTTATTCCTACTAAGTTTGATTGACTGTCTTCACTTTAATAGTTATTTGCTTGTCCGCTTATCATTTCCCACATGTACAGGATGACATGCCTCTCCAGCCTCCTATTCAGTCAATACAGACCAAGATGATGAAGCCTCTGCCAGCAGTTTAACCCCTTGGTTCATGACGTGACGGTTTCAAATTCAACAACACAACAATTCAACAATTATCGGTTCAACAGTTCAAATAGAACTGTTTCTATTTGATACACTACGTCAACCGTGAACGGGGCACATAGCTAACAGCAGCACTATTAGAGGGAGAGCACGAGTGTTCTGACGAGTCCTTTGATCTTATTCTCTAATTAAATAAAATATCAGCCTGATCCATTACTTGTCGTTTGCCTCTTGCAGTTATTGCCGCTATGAGGTCACCTAACTTGGCCTCGATACTCACTATCACTCAACAGTTTTAGGGACAAATTGGTTTGGAAATGAACAATGAACATGCGCACGCTCACTCACGCCAACATGCGCACGCTCACTCACGTCAACATGCGCACGCTCACTTACGTCAACATGCGCACGCTCACTCACGTCAACATGCGCTCACTCACGTCAACATGCGCACGCTCACTCACGTCAATATACGCACGCTCACTCACGTCAACATGCGCACGCTCACTCACGTCAACATGCGCACNCTGCACACGCAGAACAATGAGGGGGGCATATTGTCCAAATAGTGATACACTTACTTGCACCCCATGACCCTGCACACGCAGAACAATGAGGGGGGCATATTGTCCAAATAGTGATACACTTACTTGCACCCCATGACCCTGCACACGCAGAACAATGAGGGGGGCATATTGTCCAAATAGTGATACACTTACTTGCACCCCATGACCCTGCACACGCAGAACAATGAGGGGGGCATATTGTCCAAATAGTGATACACTTACTTGCACCCCATGACCCTGCACACGCAGAACAATGAGGGGGGCATATTGTCCAAATAGTGATACACTTACTTGCACCCCATGACCCTGCACACGCAGAACAATGAGGGGGGCATATTGTCCAAATAGTGATACACTTACTTGCACCCCATGACCCTGCACACGCAGAACAATGAGGGGGGCATATTGTCCAAATAGTGATACACTTACTTGCACCCCATGACCCTGCACACGCAGAACAATGAGGGGGGCATATTGTCCAAATAGTGATACACTTACTTGCACCCCATGACCCTGCACACGCAGAACAATGAGGGGGGCATATTGTCCAAATAGTGATACACTTACTTGCACCCCATGACCCTGCACACGCAGAACAATGAGGGGGGCATATTGTCCAAATAGTGATACACTTACTTGCACCCCATGACCCTGCACACGCAGAACAATGAGGGGGGCATATTGTCCAAATAGTGATACACTTACTTGCACCCCATGACCCTGCACACGCAGAACAATGAGGGGGGCATATTGTCCAAATAGTGATACACTTACTTGCACCCCATGACCCTGCACACGCAGAACAATGAGGGGGGCATATTGTCCAAATAGTGATACACTTACTTGCACCCCATGACCCTGCACACGCAGAACAATGAGGGGGGCATATTGTCCAAATAGTGATACACTTACTTGCACCCCATGACCCTGCACACGCAGAACAATGAGGGGGGCATATTATCCAAATAGTGATACACTTACTTGCACCCTGCACACGAGCACGGCTGGAGGGCTCAGAGTGACACAATGACTACAATCAGAAATACGAATATATAAATCAGGAATACATATACCTTGAAATTTTAGTCTATTGAACGGCAGATAAATAACATACGGAACAGAGTTTAACAAAACGAGCAGTCAAATTTTATTAAAGGTTCGAATAAAAAAAACTAATGAATTAAACGCCTGAATTAAGAACCTTCCCAATACAGATGAATGACAAAATACATGGTAGTGGTAACCTTAACCTTGAATATAATAATCGTAATTCCGAATAAAGAAACAACGTTGCCCAATACACTAATGATGGTGAGTTTGCCGCCGAAACACAAATTGCCAGGACGCCATGAATTTAGCCACAAATGATTAGGTTGTTTCTAGTTCTACAATTAATTGCGGTGATTGTTGAAGCATTTAATGTCTCATAAATTTTGGTTTAATTCCACAAAGCGTAATTTTAATATCTCGAGACAAAGGAGTGGACCTCATTAGCGACAGACCTCATTAGCGCCACAACTGAAGCCCCAAGACAAGTTTCTTTTAAACGGAGTTTTGTATGCGGCAGACACAGGGTGACTTTTGGGTTGCGGGGCTAATTTTGACCTAAGTCCTTAGCAAGTCACATGAAGCAATTTAAAAGACTTATTGTCCCATGGGACTTATTGTCCCACAGTTATACACAACTACAACTCTTCCTAAATTGTGACGAGTTCGGGTCCTAAAAATTTGAAATTCACGAAGTCTCGCTAACATTAAAATCAAAACGTGAAACGAATACTTTTCCAAAATATACTATAGTGCACTGAGGGTCAAAGAGGTTATAAGGCTCCATGACAACAGATATCAACATTAACGCTCAATCACTTCCATCACGTAGAGTTCCCCAGGCAGCATTACAGTAACATAAAGAAGATATAGCATCGTAAAATTCCTTTCTTACTGCCGTTCTTAATAAAGTGCCTTGATCTGTCATAACAGGAAGCCTGATGATGGACAACGGGCGAGCCAAATTGTTACATGAAATTAGTGCGACGTGTACATGACGTATGCCTAACGTGTCTGACCGGCTTGCGTCTGACGTTTGGACGCAAGATTTTGTGACGTATAAATAACGAGTATGTGACTAAGGCATCCTGCAAGATGGCGGTAGTAAGCACTAAACTTTAATCGCATATCATCTTCCAAGTTGAAATTTTTCTAGCTTCGATATAAATAAAATGTATAAAAATTTTTTTTAAAGACCACGTTTTTCATGTGGACTCAAAAGTAGAAAATAATTTTTCGGCAGCTACTGATCTCTGTTTGCTTTCATTCTCTTGGTCTTTTGTATTTCAGTTAAAATATTTTACAACATCTAAAACGAAAAACGTGGGGCGCATATAGGAAACGTGCAACAAATTATTGATTATTGTATTGTTATCGGGAGCTGAGCTTCCCTAAAAGTTTCAGAGCGCTAGCTAATGGGAAAGTTGGTGAAATATCGATTGCAAGATTTGATCATCACAGACACGAAAGCGAGCTAAGAAAAACGTGGTAATATAAACTATATTCCGAATATACATACGTATATAGCAGCAACAAAATCATTCACTTTAACAGACACGCTTACATGACCGCCTAGTCTCGCGAAGTTTGTTGATAAAATTCCAATGTTATACTATTTATTGGCATGCTATGAACAAATCCTTCATCTGATACAAATATAATAACAGAGTGAATAAGGAAAAGCCAGAGAATTTTGGAAGAAAAAAACATGATACATAATAACCTCCCCCCAACTCGATGCCAGCCCATGACCATGAGTGAAATGGCTGATAAAAATATAACTTTTACGTGCTTATTTCATCAAACTAAGTTGAAACGTATACAATGTTTAAAAAGGACGTAAATTAAACTAATTCATCAACGAAAGCCAATGTATTTCAGTAAAAAAGAAACACGACGCTCATACTTACAGAACGCTAATTAATTATCAAAAATTTTCGGTCATATCAGCTTCTGATGCCGTACAGTTGCCCAACGCGTGAATTAGCGGCTCTATGTCTGCTGTGTCTGCTTTCCAGAGCAGACATATTGACATAAGCATCGCGTGTCGAAGACAACGCAATGCAAGCGTGTTTGTTAAACACGCTCAATGGTCGCCTGACGGACGCTCAACACCCGAGTAATGAAGCTACTGGAAACGCTTACGCGATTAAAAAATTTCGTCCCAAAAGTGTCGAAGTGGTTTGCTTGAGCAAAGAGCACTCAAATCAAGCGTACTGAAGGTAACCTAACGCTATCACGTTGAAGTACACTCAATGCAGGAGTGCTGACGCATGGCTGTAGAAACTTCACTTACATTTTCTGGTCTTCACCGAACAGGATGAACATATTGGACAGTCCTTTTAGCCTCTTTTCGGCTGTCTTATGCAGATTCGGCTCTTAGTGCAAGTGAATCCCGAAAATAGATCGCAATTATTAGTCGAATACTGTAGGTGGCTGATTCTCGTTTGATTTTCTTTCGAAATCTTGGAATTTCAAATTTGCTGCCTATTAAACACGGGTCTACAGCCTACGGGGCAAAAATTTTTAACATATCATTAGTATTTGGAGTTATGAGTCGAATTGTGATGTACGATCCTCAAGTTTGAGTGGTGGTTCCAAAGTTGCCATGGAAAATTTGAAGCAAGAAGAGTTCTGATTAGTTACTTGGAAAAACTCCACTTTAGGGTCTGCTATAGATAAGTAAACTTTATCCTTCCGACATTTATCTACCTGAAGTAAATCCCATTCGGATCATTACTTAAACTGATTGTCTGATAACTAATGATTATGGAACGTCCGTCTGATAGATCATGAAACGTTCAAATAACGAATGAGCTGCAAAATTATTACTTCCACGAGTTTTACTCTTACTTTTACCTACCCTGTCAGTAATAAGGATGAAATATCAAAAATTATCTCGCTTTACTTGAAAAATTATCCAGAGACGGATAATTTTTTTGTGGTAGCTGAAGACCTAAAACGAAAAAAACTATCTTTAATTCCATTAAATTGATGTTATTTCGAGAAATGCAGCGTTTGTATTAGGCTCGGAGATCCAGGCTCCGATTAAGCAGGAAATTGGAAAGTGAAAACGGCTGCACCGCGTAATTGGAAAGGCAAGCCCCACAGCTACTTTCTCCTTCCATTGTTACGCCAAATAGGATTCGAGCATAAGTTCTTTTTAATTATTATCTTGAATTTCCAGAATATAACCTTCAATTTCAACGATTTGCTGCTCAATATTCTATCTGTTTAGGCAGAGTTTTGTGAGATTCTGTTCTTCTTACATTTTTCGATAACTCAATGTAAATTTTGCAAGCATCAAACACGTATTTGAACATCTATTCATTCAGGTATAGTTACAAATTTTCCCTCCCGTCTTGTATACTATACTTGGCCTGCAATCATGTAAAAAACATTCGGATCTGTTTTTCTTTTGTATAAATGCTGGATGCGAACCTGATCTGAGTGAAATTTGCCTATGAGACAGCGATATATGATGAGTGAGGAAGGTTCTAGAGATGACAGAAATGTCTCGCTCTTGGTTATTCTTTGAGTCATTTGAGTTTGAGGCAAAAGTCTCAACATTTTTGCCAGTAAAAAATGTATTTAATCTGCCGAGACAATTTATAAACTCTCTACTATGTAATCCACCGAGTATCATGCACTGTTTGCATATAAACAGTAAAAAACCGTCTCACCGGCGTTCTAGAAACCGGTTGCCAAGTGAAATAAACCGATTCGTCGTTTTGTTTTCAGATAAACGGGTTTTCAGTGTTAAATAAGAATAAAAATAGCATGTTTTTTCACGTGCCGGCCAGTCACTGAATCGCCGAAAATACCGTTCAACGGTGATTTTACGAACAGTGTTAAACGGCGATTTAACGGTTCAACGGTGATTTTCATAATAGGCTTGTTTAACGGCATTGACAATTGCTGGCTTAAAATCCAAGTGCAAGGAAGGTGTTGAATGAATTTGAAAATGCTCTCATGCCACAATCATTGATTATTGAACACTAACGTAAAAAACATTCCATATATAATTGGTTTTCAAATAGTCCTAATATTCAAGTAAGGGAAGATTTAGGTCCTTGATAAGATATCTCACCTCAACGCGTGGTTCCTAAGCTGCTTGGACTGCTGCACCTCCGGTAGAGGAACGCCTCTGAAGGACATGAACGACTCCTGCACGTCGGGATGTGTCTCGAACAACCTGCCAACCGGAAACATTTTTATTTTTTTGATTTAAGCATTGAAAACATTACTGCAGTGTTTACCAAGCAAAAAAGGCTAAAAAATACAATTAAGCAACGATCTTGACGAGATTCAGGTATCCGCGCAATGCACTTCAATTAAGTTAAATTGCTCATGTGAATTCGAAGAGATGCCATTTTATACAGAGGAACTCGAAAATGGATATAATTAAATAAAACGGAACAGACAAGTGCCTCCTTTCTCAACGGGTTGAAAACGTGTTTCAGAATTTCTAGCGAATTTTTTTTGGGCCAAAAAATTCTTTAAGGTTTGTAATTAACGGAGAGCGTCTACAAAACCCGGCAGCAGAGTCGCGAAACTCCATTATTTCTTACAGGATAATTACAACTTGTAGTTCGAGTTTTATGACATAGTATACTTTTGTTTTTTATACACGAGATAAAAATACTAATGCATCCTTGGCATCATTGGGGATTATCATTGTGCGTTATTAATGTATGGTACACACATATAAAGAACAAATTCCATGGCCACATTATTTACGAGAAGTTTGGAACAAATTTATAACAAAATATTCGATGCCATGAACTTACACAGTTGTAAAATTACACTTCTTAAACTAGTATTGAAATCGGAACACTGGATAACAATAATGTTTTAGTTGAAATCTTTAAGACTGCTATTTTTTCCGATGAGAAAACAAATAAGTGATCGAACAACGCACCTCTTGATATTAAATGGAAAATTATTGAACGATATAATTATTTCTTCGCCGTCTGAAATTATTTTATTTTTATTTTATTATTTTATTTCGCCGTCTGAAATTATTTTATTAATTATTATTATAATTATTTCCTCGGTCTCAGCTAATCATGCGTGTTTTTATTGTAGCATATTTGGAAAAGTATGATTAATTCAAAGCGTGAGTGGAGTAATTCTTATAAAAGAAGCATCAATAGCAGGAGTATTAACATGTATTAGATATGAAATAAACTTCAAATTGATGGGATGCTGGTTTGTCTTAATACCGATGGCTGTCAAGAACAATAAAGTGGCAAATTCTATTAATTCGGTCGAAATTTGTAAAATATTTTTTATCTCTATACTTTTAAAATTTTGTTAGCATAACATTTAAATATAGAATTTATTTGTAGATAATAAATGTTGAAGGGAGGTATTCGTCAATAATTCGAAGAAAAACGCAAAAATTTTTGAGACTTGAACTTTCTTTTCCGTGTCAGGAATAACTGACATTTTATCGTTCTTCGTTCATACAAATGTAAAAAAAAACGAGATTAAGTTTATAGGTTAAATTAGGACCTGTATTAATGTGTATCAGAGAGGATTTCTCGCCGTGTTTAACGAGCTTTGGATTAAAGCCAGGAGGTCACGCGCTGACAAATGAGAAAATTTCAAGGCAAATCCCAATGATAACAGCAAGCTGTTAGACCTTCAACATTTACATTTCAACCACGTCTGGCACCTGGAAACTGAAAGGCCTTATTAAAGGTGCCACTAGGCCTTATTAAATAATGTAAAATTTACATCCATGGTAAAATTGAGTGAACGGTAACGATCAGTAAAGTGTCAGGAGAATTCTTCGTGCGGTTTATTTCTCTGGTAGCAGATGCCCTAACTATAAAGAAGGAGCGTTTGTCTCACTAATTATCGAGAAATATCAACCCAACCCATTTAATATCCTCGAAATTAAAAATGAATATTTTTGATGCATACTCGGGACAATCAAAATTAATTTAAAATTCAAGAATTTTAAATCAAAGGAAATGATACAAAAACTTCTCCGTATCCTTTTAGAATAAAATGTTTTCTGAGTACAGCTTCACCGTCAATTGAAAAATTTAAGAATGCAAGTACAATCCATTATTAAACCTAAATTCCGATAAAATCACAAGCAAATTAAGAGAGGCCGGTTTGCTCAGACTGTGATCTTATTACTGAATCCCAAATTCACTTTTACTGAAGCTGATTATTTCCAACGCTTTTTTACTTATATCTGCAATGAGCGGATTTTAATGAATTGGAACCAAGAAGCAGCACTATTCTTCTGATCAACGCTCGTAATTCTGCAGTGGACGAAAACGTAATCTGAGCGAATATGTGGACTCTCAAACTTGTAGAGCATCATGTTTCTATAAAAAATTCATTTGATTAAAGGATTAGGCATCAAACACATAAAAATTTAATTCCTAATTGTAGGTACGGATCAAATTTTGGAACTTCTTTCTTCTCTCATAATAGTTTAAAAAATTATTGTTGCGTAAATGTTATGTGACAAAATGTTTCCTCAAAGTAAGTAACAGTTACGTCAAAAATATTTTTTGGAAAGATATGGGCAACAATGCTACCTAATGTTCTCTAAGTGAAGGTAAAGTCTGAGCGCACTGAGTTTTAAGGAGAACGCAGTAAGCTCGACAACAAGACACTCAAACACACTTATGCAAATGACGTCGTACATGAGTGGATAAGCAGCTAGATGATGAGTCTGGCTATGCAAAAAGAGTAACCCAAGATAAGGTTTCAAGGATGAACCAAATATGAAATGTCCACACACTGGAAATGTCCACAAAAAATATGACTCAGCACTCACTGCAGTGAGTGACAGAGAGCGCATTTTCTCGTCGACGTAAACGTGAAGTCACGGAAGGACAGACAGACGGACGGACAGACGGACATGGCGAGTACTATAGTACATTTTTCCCATAAATGAGAAAATGCGCTAAAAAGAAACGTCCACACTCTACTAGCCACACGCGGGGAGCATATGTTCTCTGACAGGTCGTTTGGGCGCATCCTCCAGCGAGTTGAGCAAGCCTCATCTTGTGGCGTTTGATGGCCATGAAGCTCACATTCTAAGCCTTGCTCAGCTCCCTTGTGGAAATGTCGCGAGTTGTCACCAGTAGCAGCTTGCAATTCCTCATGATGAAATTCTCTGTGCTGTGTCATGGTTCGAGGTCGTGCTCTCTGAAAAGTTACATTGGTGCAACTTACTTAGCGAATAACTAAATATCCGTAATTCTGCTGCTGAAGATCTATGTGAGCTACCTTACAAGCAGATGAAAATACGACACAACATACTAAAGACTGCATTGTTAACAGTAAACTTTTACCACTGCCTCTTCGCAGCCTTTTTAGTCCTCTTCACAAGCCTCTCAAAAGTCCTTTTCATCACGAGTCATTTCTCTTCACAGCCCTCTTGTTAAATTAGCCCCCTTCACAGTTTGTATTTACCATGTAATAGCATTTCCCACTCTGCCATCATGGATTGCTTTCTTGGTAACTTCTTTCCTTGCAACAACGCTTGATTTATTGAGTAAATGCAATTTTCTCATATCTTTCTTACGATTTATCTTTTCAACTTAAATAAATTGGTTTAATTTTATGTCCTATAATAATGAACTGCCACCTTCATTTCGTTTCCCGCTTACAAAGTTCTCTATTCTTTTCTCCGCTGCACCAGCTCAGTTAAATTTAATTTCCTTCCCTAACGATACTTTTACTTTCCCCTTTACAAATGAACATCTAAATCCTACCTTACTGTAACAATCCCCCGTCCCGCCTCTCTTAATTATTGCTCCTACGATGAGATTAATGCCCTGTCGCGGCTAAAAATTTCCTCTTATTTCCTAGTAAATGGCCGCTCAAGAAGTTTATGCCAATAAATCATACACGGCATGTGTTAGTGCATGCATGCTTGACATCTGAACGCAGGTAATAAAAAAATATAACTCAGTACTCACTGCAGTGAGTGACAGAGAGCGCATTTTCTCGTCGACGAAAACTTGAGGTCACGGACGGACAGTCGGACAGACAGACAGACAGACAGACGGACATGGTGAGCACAATAGTGCATTTTTTCCATAAATGAGAAAATGTGCTAAAAGTAAAAAAATTACTGTATGATTAAATGTAGAATGTAAAAAATTACATTCTAACGGAATTCTTATTTAGTTGACAAGATGATGTTGATTCACGTGAACTCATTTAAGACAATTTTGAATTCAACATAGGGGAAGTTGATTTATCAACTTCGAAATACAACGTTCACGATCAAACCTTACTTGAACAGATCCTCTATTATTATAAAATAGAAAATTCAGCGTAGTCGTTGAATATTAGGCCATATTTGGTCGATTAGGCCTATAATAATAGCCTCGTTAAATTTTCACAGCTAGCTGTTGGTTTCAAACCCAAACTCACTGCTGCTTAGTTGCCTATCTTCCCAACAGGGCACCAATAGCTCCACTGGTCACCTATAGCTCCACTCAACAAAATCTACGGATGCATTACTCCCATTCAACACCTTCACCGCTCTTAAATCGGTTTCGCTCAGCCGAGATTACGCTCTAAACTTACCCGCAATTAGTAGAATCAAATCTTCACACGTCATTAACTTTCATACAACTGCATCTCCACACGTCATTTACTTCCCTTTCAGCCAAATCATCATTAGACATTCATGTACGTACAGCTCAACTTCTTCACGTTCGTCACTAATGCACCACCAGTCAAGTCATCACAAGTCATCTCTTACTTCCATTCAGCAAAATTGCATCACATAATTTCCATCGAATCATTGCTCAGACCCACTCGTTAAAATTCAATCATAGGGAGTCAACAACAAATTTACCGCAAATTGATGAGATATCATCAGTGTATTCAAGAGGCCAAATAACCTCAGTTCAGCGAGAGCGAGCTCTAATTTTAGATAATTAATTGCTTGGTCTAATGACAGTTTTATTAGTGCGTCCAAAGTACAAAAATCAAATTGAATTTGACCACACAAGCACCTGCGGAGGATATTCGAAGTTGAACGGCCACCGATGAAGACCCGCTCTCACTTCTTATTCCTACGACTCTCAACGAAATGACATCTTACAAACCCTCAGATTATCTTACTACCTTTATAGCAAAAATGTAATCTTAAAACCTCCATAGACATAGCATTATCTTAACGCCTTCATGACACAATATATTAACGTCTTTATGACACAAAATTATATTAAAACCGTCATAGGTACTATATCTTGAAACCTTCATGGACAAAATATTATCTTAACGCATTCATGACATATTATCTTAAAACCTTCATAGGTACAATATTATCTTAACACCTACATGACACAATATTATCTTAATACCTACATGACACAACATTATCATGAAACCTTCATAGGTACTATACTATCTTAACGCCTGCATGACACAACATTATCTTAAAACCTACATGATTCAAGATTAGCTTAACGCCTTCATGACACAACATTATCTTAAAATCTCCATAGGCACAACATTATCTTAAAACCTTCATGGCTACGACAGTTTCTCAATGCCAATCATTGCCTTAACATCATCTTATAATAGCTTGCCCCCGCGTTATCTTGATACCTTCGTGACATCCGCATTAACTTAACAAGGATTGGTCTTCAAATTATTTTAAACATAATTGGCCTTACAAATTATCTTAACAACTTCATGACAAACAATTTTTTAAGGATACTTGGACTTCAAATTATCTTAAAATGTACTTGGCCACACAAATGATCTTAACAACATCATGACAATGAAATTTTTTTATTTTCTAAGGATACCATCATGGTCTTCACAACACCCACGCCATTCTTCGTCTATAGTCCTTCCTAATCCTCTCAATAGCAACAAGGTTCTCCTAATCTTCTTACATGACCGCTAGGGTGGAGCGAAAAACATTTTTTCTGGAAATTCGCTATCCGACTAGGATTTTCTTATGTGGACTCGTGTCAAATGGATTCACTTCAAAGGATTTTCTAAACAAACAATTTCAAAAGTTGCTGCAACGCAATATGTTAAAAACGTAAATTTCAGCGTAATTTTGAATTTAATGTTCAGTTCTTAAAAGTTAACCTGGATCATAGAAGTGATACTGTCAAATAAAAATGTATTAATAAATTTTGAATATATAAACAAATTATGACGCAATTCGATTGATGCTTAGAGGTTTTTCGATCCTCAAGCGAGTGTTGACCGATGCATCAGTCTCTGCCACAACTTACCCCCACACCACAGCTTGAACAAAGGATTTTGTTTTCGTCTTTGTCCCTGCGGGAAGATTATTTTATCGGACTCTATTAATTGTAATATATAAATGTTATTTAGTGCATTTATTCCACATTCATTTTGTTTAATGCCTGTCATTAATTATTTCGCAGCAGATTTTATTGTACTCTCTTGTAATATTTAAAAGTTATTTAGTGCATTTAATCAACGTTCATTTTGTTTAATGCCTATCACTAAATATTTCGCAGCAGATTGAGATAATATTTCTATTCGATCATGCCAATAAAATCTAAACTCGTAAAACCGCTGGTTATGGCGGGTACCGATAACAGGTCATGATGTTGACAGTTAATTGTCTGTTGAATCTTGCAAAATTGGAGAAAAAAATGTTGTTCCTTACGAGATCATTCTAATCCTTCACCATGTGGAGATCCTTCTTGCACCATCCTCCCTAATCCCTCATTATTCCCCTCCTGCGAGACTCCCACCTTATCTCTCATCCCCTCCCCTCCTACGTTCAAATCCCCAGGGCCAACATCTTCTTCCCACTCGAAGTCGTTAGGCAAGCAAGCACCAGCGGCAAGAAATTTATTCTTGCAGTTTCCTATCATCAATCGTGGCGAGACTTTGATCTCATGACAAGGTTGCCTCTCACCTTACTTTTCAACAAGTTCTAATTATTCTGACAAGTTTTTTCTCATTAATTAAATAAACAAGACAAAAAACGAAAAAAAATTTATTGAGTACCGCTGATGTAAATAATTGTATGTATAATAAATTAACTTCGCGCATATTATAAGTTATGTTTAAGCTCAAAAATCAGAAAGAATATCTAATACTAAACAATTACGTGAGTCACTTTGAAATAAAATTCGGTCTCAATTTAAACCGGCACAGGAAATTTTCAGGAATTAAGAAATTATTGATTCGCGTTTCATTCTATTCAGTGGATCACTCAACTATAATCAATGGCTAATAATATAAGTGATAAAACTGATAAAAATAAGAATATAAAACAAAAAATAGAATAAAACAACAACAAGTGATAACTTGTTAAGTATATACTGTATCTACATGATCTACTGATCTCTGATTAAAGAAATAAAGCTAAACATGCAGGTTGAAAAAAAACTATTATTTTCTATGGTGATTTTTTTCTGCTCGTGAACCGCTCAAACTGATGGGAGAATCGGATAAGAACTATTGGCATCGAATGAACGTCATTTTCATTAAAAATATACAGTGATTCATCAAGTAGCCTTGACGGGAGTTGAAAACAAAGATATTACGATCAAGTTTCTGCACAGCTGAATTCAGTGAATGCGCAAAAAAAGTTTCCATCCGCAATTCGCGAAGCACACTGTGCAAAAATGTATTCATATACGGTGAAATGTTAGCTTTGAACTACAAAAGTATACCCGTACCTTAAATAGCAAAAATAATAGGCCAATAACGCAGGCAAGTTAACCCTTGGAATGAATTTAATAAGCCAAATTGATAATTATTTATATAAAGATTCATATTTTTCACATCAATTTTTAAATTCGAGTGAACGCAGGGTTAGACAAAGCCACATGAAGGCTAAAAATACTACGCACCGTTATCTATTCAATACCCTGAGCGTAGAAGGTAGAGCAAATTTGAAAGCCTCAGTATATCAATGTACGAATCTCATTGAATTTTAAACAAGATATCCCTTAACTGAGGGGGCTGGTGCTCAGCCAGTAAAAATCGCTTTTCGGACAAAGAGAAGTTAAAAAGCTGCCTTATGACTTACTTTTAATGCAATCGAAATATAAATAACTGTTGTTGGCTTCTTGCTGCCTTGTGAATTTAAATGTCACAAGTTCAAGGCTAAAATGAGAAAAGTCAAACATGAGAGCGATTATTGAAAACGAGATGAGCTTCATGAATATATTCATTAAATATTATTGTTTTAAAATGTTGGAGAGCATTTTCTTTAGTTATTGACTGTATTTCCTGAATAATAATTAAATTAGTTCTAAATAAATATGTTATTCAATAACACTATTGCGGCCGCGATAGCTAAGTCTTCTACATGCATAATAGATCTTCGACGCAAACCGTGCCACTAGAAATAACAATTTTCGTGAAATGACTGAAATGAATTGAGAAAGAGTCAATATTATTTTTGGCACTTAACGCCACGTATAAAAAGAGAAGCTGACAAACGACTGTACGAAATTCGTCAAAGTATTTGCAACAATTAGATCATCGAACTAATATATCGCGATTTTTGGAGCCTTTATGAGATTTTGCTCTGAAAATACGAAAACCATATTGCCTGGACCTTCATCTAGAGAATTGATGCCAGATTTATTTTCGTTAAGAAAATGAATCGAATCCATTTGATTTTCTTTTGCAGGAAAGTTCGCACACAAATGCCAACTTTTCGAAACTCATAAACTTTCGCCTCGAGCTCCCATTTCATTTCTTTATGCCACAAATCAGCGAACTTTTAACGGCTGTGTCACGTACTATTTTTCTCTACCAGGACGATTATGTTCTATGTTCAAGAATTTAATTAAAAAAATTCTGCTATAAAACAAATAATTACACAGCCACAGTATTTTTGGCCTAATTTCTTCATAGGTAGCATGATGAGAAAGCCATTGATTGAAGAGTTTCTCTGAAATAATAATTCAATAACTTTAATTATACTAACTGTATGAAAAATGACTGCAAATAGCAATTAGAGCCCGACTGTGTTTAACAAATATTCTTTGTTAGGTGACGCTAAAATTTCTTGACATCAAGCAAGACGGTTCATTTTACATGGAGTCTCGAGGTCCACCTTGAGATTTGTGGGCCAATTATTGAACAACGCTTCCCGTGTAAGCCCTGCCATGAATTGCTGGCTGTTGCTCTGGTACATAGCAAAACAACAGAAAATTGAAGCTCAATAATACAAGGCTGCAGTATTTTCTTAAAATTCCATGGCACTATTTTCCAACAGGACCACCATAGAACTGTTGAGGGCTCCAGCAGCAGAAATCGTAAGCGATTTTCAGTGAGCCGAAGGCCTATGAATGTTCAGGGATCGATGGATGGGCCGATGGCCGAGCGTTGCTGATGCCATTCAAAAGCCATCAAACGCACTGATCCGTTTCCGTTTAATTATAACAGCAAACTTGTCCGAGCGAAGACAATTGAACTATTTATGTTATTCAATCGTTGCTAATTATTAGAACGAATGAAAATGTACTGATCGCTTTAATTTATTTTAGCGAGTTGTTGGAGCATATTAAATTCGACGAGCCGTCTAAATTCATTGTAGCAAATTATTTGAACAAGGTAAATTAGAAAGAGACATTTTAATAAATTGTGGCAAGTTTTTAGAGCAAGGTAAATTATACGAGGACAAAAACTATTATGACGGGATAATTATTCTGTGAAATAAATGCCTCAGAAATTGCTGCACCAATGAATGATTTCCAAAGCTTTCATTTCTGCATACTTTCACGTGAAGCACTAAACATTAGAAATTATTTGTTATCATTTACACTGTATATATTATGCGGGCTAAATGTGAAGGTACACTGGTACGAAATCAAAAGCATTCGCATTTTCAAAAGTGTTTCCGAATTCAATTTTCCTAGACAATCATCCTCGTTCTCAAGTTCTCTCATGCTTATACCCGCAACATTTGCGTAGTTAATTCCCTAACAAAATTTAAAGGCGTACGCGACCCTGCATTAGGGCAGTCTAGACTCAGAACGCACGTAAATCAGCTTCTCTATATATATTTATGATACTCTCTGCTCAATACGCATGGGTAAAGCAGGTTATTTGTCGCATATACTCACCTATACTCATTTCCTCCCTAGGGACTCCCAGGATGCTGTATATGTCCGCTTCGGACTGCAGGGTTCGAAGGGCAGCCTCTGGGCAGCTTAATTGTTATCTCGGAATGACAGGGCTCGGCCAACCCTTGTCATACTCTCAGGCGACTATAAAGTCGGACTGGAGATTCTTACCAGAAACTGATTTCGATCGGGTGGCCGAGCAGACCCAGATTAACTTTGCGCCGCGTGTAGTGACTATTCGGGCGAAGCCTAGCTAGGCGGTCCCCGAATTTTGTTGGGGTAGTTCTACATTAAATTAAATTAATGTTGTTTCAAGCTTTCTCAGTGTTAGGAGCCTAGACTTATTTTATCCAATGCTCAATCGGCCGAAATTTACATGCTAACAGCCAGGACTTGATTACACCGCACCCACTGCTGGCTCCTTGTGTAATTGCTTCTTCGGCTTCCAACTCGGACACAGTTGGAGGATTGGGAGGCCGGTATTGTTGATGACAAGCCGACAGCGGCAATTAAGAACTTCCCTCCTGGCAGGTATCCAATTTAGTCGTGATTAATGAGTTTCCCTGTGAAACTTGCATTTTAAATTGCATTAAATAAGAAATGCACATTTCAAATGGAGGATGATGATATTATTATATTTCAGATCGATCTAAAAAAAAGTACATTGGTAAAGCAAAATTTTCATCAATTTGTTTCTAAGAGTTTTATTAAAGGTCTTCGGCAGTATAGTTTCTTTTAGTTCAACAGTACACAATTTAAGCAATAAATCATTTACTTTGATATAAATGATTTGTTGTAAGATATTACTAGGGCTGATTTGGATCGCACCAATTAAGAAATAAGAATAGTTTGGCGTAAGAAGTCTTCACGTTCATATTTCATACCTAGCTCCTAAGGCATATTTAAGCTGCTGGTGAGAAATGAACTGCTAGCCAAACTTGGGACTATAAAAAACGGGATTAAATGTTTCAACAACAGTGCCACTTTGAGATGTGTTTGATGTTGCATACACCAAGCGTGTTGATGATGATTGCACTGAACACAGATGGTACAGAAATACCCCAACTCGGTAAATAGAATAAATAAATAAATAAATAAATAGTTAGATTTATACGTTAGGGGAAGGTCATCAAAGTCAGATTTATGAAATGAGTATAAGCAAATTGTCTGGGCAAAGTAGCATAGGCGCCAGTGCTAATTTTTTTCCGCTGCATTAATCAATATAACGGAGAGGTAGCTCGCTGCCAAGTATATAAAATTATATGAACTTCTAATTCTGAGAAGGTAAATGGATTGTTTAACTCTTTGAAAAGATTATAGTGAATGAACATAAAAAACAAATATGACTTTTGGATTAAATTTTTTGAATTTAACAATAACTTGTATAATGTAAGTTTCACTGAAAAAAGATCGAAGATTTCTAGCGGATCATGAACGAGCTTGCAATATTATTATTGATTGTTAAAATATCAATTTAATTTGTTGTCAGCAATGGCTAGAAAAGATCAGATCAGTACTCTATACAGTGAGAGACAGAGAGCGCATTTTCTCTGAAAACGTGAAGTCACGGAGGGACGGACGGACATGACTGGAGCATTAGCGCATTCATAGCACATTTTCTCATTTATGAAAAAAATTCACTATTGTGCTCGCCATATCCGCCTGTCTGTCCGTCCGTGACTTCATGTTTTCGTCGACGAGAAAATGCGCTCTCTGTCACTCACTGCAGTGAGTACTGAGTTATTTTTTTTTATTAATGAGAAAATGCGCTGAAAAGGGATTTGGCGTTGAGTCAAATTTTAATTACCAAAGTGATGATTAAATCTCCTAACAAATAAACAGCCAATGTCTGCATCAGCAAATAATGCACACAGCTTGTGGAAAATTTGAACTCTCAGGCAAAGCAATCCATGGAGTCCTACGCACAGGAGTGCTGCAGACAGCGCCCAACACAAGCAATCTCGAACGCTCTTTTCATGAGCCGATGCCATTAAATTCCCATAGCGGGCCATCAATAGAGCATTAAAGCCTTCCCCCTCCATTCGTTCTCATGAAAAATCTGTTAGGCGCAGCTAAAAATCTAAACTTTTTCAAAAATAGGAATAACACGAACCAAAATTTTCGAAGTGCTTATTATCAACCAATTTAAATTTATTTATTTTTTCAGACATCATCAAGCTCATATTTTTATTGACAGGGAACGCAATTCTGATACAGTATAATAATATCCCGACAAATATCCGTCTTGATTACTTTCCTACTCCAAAGTTTGCTTCTTAGTTACGTTAAAGTTACCGTCCTGCCGCTTGCTACATTCACCGAGCCCCAACTACGTATCATAAGCTTTACACGCGCGTATTAGTTAATAAAATACCTCGCCCAGCCACTAGCTACACTTACAGTATATCATACCTTGCGTAGAACAAAACCGTGACTTTGTTTCACTTCAGAATATAATTCTTATCTGTCAAAACTAGGTGCTCACCAGATATATTCTTTGACGCTCTTATAGTGCAGAGATTCCGCAGCAAATGTGACGCTCGCCGGCAAAGCTTTTAGAATTTTTTTTGGTAATTCAAGCCTGCACGAGATATGCTGTGGTAGCTTTCGGCACCCCGGTGAACTTGCGTTTTCCGAAATTCGGAAGGGTTTCGCCTTCACTTGCCTTTTTAGTCGAATATAAAATATTTCTTTCTAAAATGGCCAATGTGGAAACGCATGAAAATAACTTAAAAAAATTCATAATTTTTTTATAATTCATAAATTCTCCCCTCCCTACCATAATTTTCATCGGTTCACTCTTTGTCTATGAAGAAATTAACTCCAATAAGGCAGGGCCTCGGTAAAGTTATTCCATATCATGTCTGTATATCAGTAATTACTCACGGATGTTTTATTATTCCTATTTTCCAGCCTTTCAGTAAACTGCACTCTAGAATGCGATAGCACTTAAAACTTTTTAGTTTTCAGGTTACAACTTGTAATTATAAATAAACTTTATATAAATTGTTTCTATATAAACTTTATTTTAATATTCGTTAAAAAACTCATTTAATGAGCCGCACGTGGCCAGACCGTCTTTGTGTTCTCATTATGAATGTAGATTATTTGCTCTCCTTTGTTGGAATCTTTTTCGTTGCTCGCATCGAGCTTTGTTTCATGCGCAAATAATCACATTTGTCTTTAATCTTGATCAAAATTACGATTTGACTCTTTGTAAGTGAAAGAAGAAAATGCGTGGGTTGACTGCAAGTCGTTCGTTGGATGAATATAATTCAAAATATTTCTGATCCTAAAGAAGCTTGGAGCTTCTTTAGAGAAGAGGAAGCTTGGTTGACTCGATTTGCACCATTTCCATTATCATTCAAGTTTAGAGAGCAATCTTACAAATGTCGCGAGAATATAAGTTCTGATAATATAATTCCCAAGTTACCCTTACCGACGTTGTTATTATTTTTCTCGAAGTACATCTATACCTACTATAGATTTTTTCTTTCTTTAATAAAAAAATATAAATGTATAATCTTTTACATGGAAATTAGTTAAATCACCGTGCCGAATAAAATTATTTGCTCGATGTTCAAAGGTTGATAGCGAAGCAGCGACCTTCAAGTCTGTTACTCCAAATATCAACAAGTTTGTGTTTACAATATGTAGCACTATAGGTCCCTTGTCTCTTTCATGATTGGCATTGCATTTAGTTGACTAATTCTTATCTTTTGCCCAAGATATGATACGCAGTAGTAATTTTTTGAAGGTTCCGCGTTAATCATTGTCAACTTAATTTAATTTTATGACTAAAATATTTTTTTCTTGCGCTCAACATATGTATATGGAATGATATTTAGTTCAAGCAAACGACCAAATGTCATGACAATCTCGTAATTGCTTGAAAACTCACGGCTCATAACTGAACAACGTAAATCTCACAGCAGTCGGCAATTTCGGCCCCAAGTTTTTTAGGTGTTTTTTGAAGTCGGCAAGCACAGCTCGGCACGACATAATTGCAAAAAGGCCCTTCAGTCATCCGTCCCCGTCTCATGTGTGGTGGCCAACGTCTCATAAATTAGTCGGTACCATTTATAAATTGTCGAGACGGCCTTTCACCACATTACAGTTGCTACGACCTTTTCCTACCAATACTACACTTCGAGCGTGACTGTCAAAAAAATTGCTACATATTGCTGAAATGTAACGTTGCCTAAGTGCTAGAAGAATTTATTTTGTTTATAGTCCTACCTGGTAGAATTTTAAACTAATTTCACATCACGAAAGAGGACTGACTTATAAACCGAAAGTTCAGAATTTTCCTAAGCAGTAGCCACGTGACATAAAGAAAACAATTTATAGTTTATTTCAAAGTTCAACATAAAACAGAGTGTCTTTTTACACCGATAATAATTAGTATTTAATTATTACGCACAAAATTTTATATGACGAAAGATAATGAGGCAGCACTCGTTCTTTGTAGTGATGACAATCATTTAAGTAATTATTCCTAAGAATCCACTTACAAAATGTAAATAAATACACGTTGTTATTATTTGGTTCAGCAATTGCTTAGAAAAAGTAATTTGCTACTTGATTCATGGCATTTGTTGTAAATAGATATTGAAATATTTAAGTATGATATTTCCAAGATTACTGGTTTCTGATGGCCTCTAATGGGTATATACTTCAATAAAAATTACTTCTTGATGAATTATCCCATTAATTATGAATTTACTTGCATATTTAAAAATTTTCGTCGAGAATATTATATAAATTGACAGAATAACTCGAATTAATGTGGCAATTAGGTAAAGATCAACGTATTCTCTCCCGCATGGTAAATTCAGGAAATTCCAGTTCACTATAATTAAAGCGCAGAGTTCCATCCATTTTAACTTCTACTGTTATGCTAGAAATAAGACGATAATTATTAGGAGTGAATTAAACGAATTATCACGTTCGGCTTGTATAATATTCTACAAATACAGAAGCATCCAGACGTTGATTGTTCCCCTGAACATTTCGAGCTCCTAATCTGGATTTATTGAGTTGGAAACAATACAATTAAAATCTTAATTAGGCATTGAGTAATTACTTATAGCGGTGCTAGCGTTTTAAAAGGCTGTAGGCCTGTTGCCATTCTTAAAATCGCAGAATATTCGCAGCTTGTTGAAGTCTCAAGCACCCAACTCACTGCCCCAATTTCGCTTTGCTTAACCGCCCGGCCTCCAGCCTCGCCGTTTGACCAGAAACTGTCGCAGGTAGCTGGGATCGAACCCGCACCTCGCTACTCTAATCCTGGTACTCTGAATTTCAACCACTGGGCCACCCGTCCCTCATAATTAAGGAAAATCCTCATAAGTAAAAAAAACTATCAAATCTGGTCTATAAATTTTACTAAGAAAATGGATGAAATGATGTATGTCCCAAGGACCGAATAGTCAATTTGGACTGAAAACTTTATCATAGACATTGTCACTTATTCATCAATATATGTAACTAATCAGCTGCGGTACGATTTTATTCTGTCGTCTTTATGTTCCTTTTTCATTAAAATATTATTTATATATATACGAATAAATAGCCCGGAATCGTTTTGATCATCCAATTTCAACAAATTTTCTGAACTTGGTAATGAATTGTTGATTACCTCCAGGGACTTATCGAGGAATAATAACTTTGAGTGAATGTGATATTAAAGCTAATAAAATGTTTTCAAATTTGTGTGAGAGATGAGCATGAAGTCGTCTGCCAAGATTTGCCAAGCCTCTCAGTTTTTGGAGGTAAATTAGAATTTTTTCCCTTTCTAGTTCACCAGGAGACGAAAATTTGCATTGAAGATTACACAAAATACTCTCAATATTGAATGACTTACAAGTGGATTATCTAGATAAAGAATTTCATTCCAGTTTCGCGATATCAAAATATTATTGAGAAAGCGTAAAAAAGTTTATGTGATTACATATATATTGTTATTTAGGAAACTCTGAGAATAAACGAACAACATTTTTTTGATTCTCGAAATTTCGAAATTCCTGCCACTCATTCTTTCCCAGAACTACATCAATATTACATTAAAAATAACTTTATGCATTTTAAAGTGCGAGGTCAAATCTCAGTCTCAGTGATATTATGTTAAGAGAGCCCGGGACGCTACGAACAAGACATCATGTTAATGAGGGGAAACTTAATTTGCCCTCAGGAATACTTGGCACGTGTGCAGCGCTTGTTTACCAGAGCTTCTTTATTAGCTCGAATTTCCTGCTGAAGTAGAAAACACGTAAAATACTAAAGAAAAAATGCCTCAGTCAAGTAAACATGTACAGAGAAATTCTAGCAAATAGTGACATAAGAACGAGAATAAAAATCTGATTAAATGATTGTGTTGAGAGAAACAAAAATTTATACAAGACGTTCCAGGAATTTTTAAAATGTACGAATGTCGCTCGAGTCTTGGGTTTTTTTCGATCAAATTTCAATCGAAAAAACGTGCCTGGAGTTGGCACTTTCTTTTGATATAGTTAATTATACTTTTATTACACGGGTTTTGTTATAAATAATCGTTCCCTCGCAAATCTTCGTAATTGCGTTTATAAAAACTGAAATGTCTCACTTAAAATAAATCTAATATTAATTTAGAAAATCGCAATAGTTTAGTAAATGACAATTTACCATAAAAATGAGTCAATAGACCGCATACCTTTTTTTCTGTATGGGAAAATTTCGGACAGGTAATAATTTTGTCCACAAGCAGGTATTTCGAAGGGGACGACTAAGGCTGTCAGACCGTTATCCTATGCCACCTCTCGAGGACATCCCATGGATTCCTTATAAAGGCTATCAAAAGATGTCGGCAACGAGTAAAAACTGCCGACATCATTTGAAAGAAAATATTAAATTCCAGATGAACATAATGAATTGATGCCTTAAGCCCGACCCGCATTAGCATTCGCGTTATGAGTTGCGTGCTCTTGCAACCATTGCGGATATATTTCATGAGATGAAAATTATTTTTTCATTGGTGACAATTCATTTTTATTTGTTATAAATTTTGGAGAATATAAACTATACACAATGTAATGATTTAGCTCGGTATGTTAAAATTATGTTTACTTTGAAGCCAAGTTTCTCTGATTCTATTTGACAGGATGAAGTTAATTTAGATTTTAGAATATGGTAAAATATCCGCATCGTTTTTAATCACATTTGCGTCATATGGAAATATTATTAGTGAATCGGTTTATTATGACTAAGCCTAATACAAGAGAAATATTGCTTATGCCCACAGCTCGATCTTGGAAATTGTACCGAATCTCCCCAAACCGCAATCTGTGTTTGCAGCTTTATCGACTTCGCTCAGTAGCTTCAAAACAACAACAATCTTCTCGTTACGTAGCTTCAGAAGAACGTCATAAGCAAAGGGATGCGTAGCCTCAAATTTAAGATGAAATCAAACCTCAAATCTGAAGTGAAATCACATCACAAGTTACGGGTGAAAGCGAACCCTGAGTCTCGATTGAAGTCATAACACAAATCTCGGTTGAAATCAACGTTTCTTTGATTTGGGAAAAATAAAAGGTGAGATTCAGATGCAAGTCCTTATTAATATTCTAAATCAAACTCAGCCTGAATCAAAACTTGTATTCAATTTTCAATCAAAACTTGAAAATATTGAAAAAGGACTTCGTTCGTTAGTTTTCAAATGTTGAAATAGGACTTCGTTCAATTTATTTCCGTGATGGCTAGTCTGCGTGGCCGGCACGAAATTACGGAGACCTTCACGACTCTCTTTTTGATGGTTTTGCAATCTAGAAATAATATCGCACTTGAAACTGCCATTTATACGTGAAGTTGTTTGGAGACATTTGGAGTGTTACGAGAATATAACCCGAATCGAGTGACATATGAAGGGAAACAGAATTTCCACGTAAAGAAATCCGGCAGATTTTTTATTAATTCACAGTTTAAAATAAATATGAGTTGGAACAGAAATTCTCAAAGAACCGATGATAAATTTCTGATACTTTTTTTAGCCTTTGAGCTACCATAATTTGAAAAACTGTCAGCAGCTACTAATGTTTTTTGCAACTATATAAGTGAATATTTGTATATTTACGATCATCAAAAAAATTTAATTGACGTCAATGCAATCTGAAATTCGAGAAAAAATGAAAACTTGCATGAATGCCGAAATTTTAATCCTTAATCGCTAGAAATTGGAAGTTATAACACGCGCGGCAATTTCTAAAACTTCTATGAAAAAATACTCCTTCGAAACCGCGAAAGATTATCGAATTTAACTGCTTATAAATAATTTATATTATATTTAATTCTGTGGAATTCAAACCTAGTGATTCATTTGCTAGAAACTAACATAAATAAAGTTTATTCGATGAAATTAGCACTGAAACCAGCGATACCTATTAACGTTAAGCTCGGGCACCAGAAAAACATACCCAAAAACAGTATAGCACCTTTGCAGCAAAACACTAAACGGCAAAACTAAAACGGTACCACATTTGAGGCCAAAAGAAAAAATTCAAGTATCGCATCCAAAAAGTGCTACCGAGTGGGATAAAGTTATGAATATATTATGTTGTAGAATTTTCCTCAATTATATATATTATGGCAAAAAACGATCCTGCAATCAACGAGTTTCACTAACTCATAATTAGATATAACTTTTTACGCGCGTTCCATAAATTTCCATCGATAATTACATTGTCTGGAGACATTGAGCAAAAAACTCAAGCAAACTTTCGAACATAAATATCGACTCTGAAATTTATGCGGCATATTCCAAGATTATTAACAATCAAATGTGGTTTTGAAACTTCAGTCTGTAAGGAACACTTGGTATCCCAATGGCCTGCTAAACATGTCCGCATTTGCTGAACAATTGAATATGTCTCCACTGAATTGATGAATATGTCCCCCACTCACCCGATAAACTTGTCCCCCACTCACCCGAAGAACATATCCCCCACTCACCAGCTGAGCATGACCACCCCCACTCTGGCGACGGAGGTCTCCACGTCCTGCCACGTGTCGCGTATCAATGTCTTCTCTTGGTCGGTGAGATCGTCCGGCTTTTGCCCCAAAATTTCTTCCCTGTCAAATTTCTTGACGTTTTTTCCCTCAGAAGCGGAAGCTCGGTCAGAGTCTGCGTCTTTTGCTCCTGAGTCTTGGTTATTTGGAGCGTCTTTACTGTGTGCGCCACCCATGGTGGGCAGGGTAAATGAAGGCGTTTTATCAGTAATTGTTTGAACTGAAAATTGCTAAGAGCTATCTAGGCATTTTACTTTCCAAACTCAATGTATGGTTGTTGTCATTTGGGGAATTAGATTAGCAGGATTCAATATATTAAAAAAGGGTTAATTTTCATAATAAAATTAGTTTTTTATTATATTGAAATTTCAAAAACTAAATGCTATTAATGTTATAATTGAGAATATTTGATAAATAAAATCAGTACATTGATAAAATGTACAAAGCTCAAAACTAAATTCATAGGTATTCATGGAAAGTTAAGTGCTTGAACTCCATTGACATTTATGTGCAGAAATTTCGAAAAATTTCCTTTACAATCTGTGTGAATGACTGAAGATGTTTTTGAAGTATTTTGAGGAGCATAAAAATTAATCAGTAATAGGGATTTAGATTTAAACATTCGACCGACAGTTTATCACCATAGGTCCTTCATTTCTCAGGAATCCTTCGCGAAATTTTATATGCACCAATGACGTTTACTTTTCGTGAATTTTATCACTTAAATTCTTCTTTTAGTTCGGCCAGTGGAGCGGATGGTATAAGTAACCTTCCCTCTTCATTACTTGACACTTTAATGTCTTGATGTGAATTTCACTTAATTGATCAGTCGATAATTGTATCAGATCAATAATAACTTATCGCACTAATATGTCAATCATGTATGATATCGTTCATAATTTTTCAATAAGTTACATTTCGTTCCATAATAAACCACAGGGAGAATTATTTTTATCACTTCCAAAATGTGAGCTGTAAATAAGACTCAAACGTTGGCTCTGGAATAAAGTTCCACTCTTGATATCCTTCACATCAGCAATTAATTAAGTGTTCACACATGAATAGTTATTAGCTCATCAGAAACTGAATGCTGATATGCTGGAATTTTTAAACTATGCGAAGTTACAGAAATTCACATAAATACTAGTCTACATTTAATTTCACATAAATAAATCCTGTAAAATGAAAGACGAACAAGAGAATGGGAGTGTTTCGAAATTATTTCGCACTTTTTATAGGTATTAATTACTTCGGTAATCTAAAACCGAAAATCTTCACTGATTCCCTAATTTTTTTTCTAGTTGTATTAACTCATATTATTAAGAATCAATTGATCATATTAACTATCACGAAAGAAAAATTATATCAGTAAATCATTGAACGAATAAAATTTTTAAGATAAAAAACGCGTAGAAAATGAGTCGGAAGAAAAATTCCGACTCACGTAAGGTTGGATTAACCTTCAGAAATGTGAAGGTACTGTCCTTGTTATACCTATTTTCAAATTTGCATCTACAGTTTAATCTTTCAGTTGTATTGTTGAATTAATGTAAAGAATTTGCCTCACAGCAAAAATAGGTCCTCAATACGTAACATAAGGGAAACAACAGTATTCTTTATAACCGTAGCTCTGAGAGACACAGATTTTATTTCCATTTCTACCGAAAAGCGCCTTCAATATTGGAAAGCCATCACAACTGCGATGTTCTTCCCTGTAACAAATTATGAACACAAAGAACTAAAGTCCGGATAGCAATTTCGCTCGAATAAAGCTTCATCACAAGATATTGCTTTCATCGGCATTGTACAACATCAAAGGAGAAAATTGTGTTTTCTACATATTATTGCTCGTTATATCAATGCTACAATTCAGTATTTTGCCGCCTAACACGATATAAATTCCCATTTAATGTGATCGAATGATTTTAATTTTTGCACTAGAATAATAATAATTCAAGGCCATCAGTGCCCTTGGCGATATAAGATTTTTCTGGTGCTACGATTTAATCATTAAAATCATCAGCAATTTTCACTGCAACTGCCCGGGGACAATATATTTTTTATCTGTTGATTTTTTGAAGTTTATATGTGATAGCAAACAATTATTATACGCATCACGTGTGCGCGATGCGAATGAATGTATGTACAAATGAATTATACAATGCTATTTTAATGAATGTTTTCGTCTATTTGTTCATAGAAAAAGGTATATTTCATATTTATGCGTTGATGAAAGTAAAGGCAATTAAATTTCTGGCATGTTTCTTACGCTAAAGATTGTAGATTAGACTAGAGAAAAATAGTGACGCCAAGTGATGAAGGTGTTTCACGCCTAATATTTCAAAATAATTCGAGTGACATCAACTCCTTATTTCGAGCAAGTATGGTCACGGTGAAAATATTTCGAATCTAAACGCTGTCAATATTGGTGTTATGTTCATTCTATGGAACTTCAATACTTAGCAAGCTTTTCCCGTAGCCTTTACGATGAGCTGCACCATCGTTCGTGCAAATTATGGATAAGCGAAGTTTCTTTCAGCGGCTGTTTATTCGTATAGAGAAGCATGTTCAAATAAATTAGTTAATGGAACCATCTAATCATTGATAGCATTTACTTCTGCCATTTGATGAAATTAATTTTTGGAATACTTCAATTAATTCGCTTAAAATGGCTCGAGTGCCAAGTCCTCTCCGATGGCTCAACGGTAAAGGCATTAATTCGCACGAGCGTGATCGGAGTTCGAATCCTGCCGTCAGGGGCTTTTCTTCAAGTCGATTTTTCACGAGGTATACATCTGGTTCTGTGAAAATTTGTTCCCGATACATGTCTTATGTTGTTACTACTTGTACTGCCATGCTGTATGTGCATGCGTAGTCCTCAGATTGTGTGATCATATGAAACAAAATCAACAGAAGTAAATGCTTCGTACTTGAATTCAAACGACAATTTTTTATAGACTTAAAGATGGCCATCGGTGGCTCATCGATACGCCACCGGTGCTAATGGGGGGTAGTTATTGATGGAAGATAAGTTTTTCGAGTAGGATGGTCATCAGCAGGTTATAGGTGGAACAAAGCCCGGACACGCCATTCGCATCGATGCGCCATCGGTGCTCCACCTATAATTTCCACCTATAGGCACCAATAATCAAAGATGCTCTACCAATAATTTTTGGGTGATATTCTCCGAACTTTCGATACCTTTTAAGTGAAGAACCCCAGGATGACTATGCCTTGTTCTCAATACTGAGACTCAAGTGATAATTTATGCGGTTCCTTGAACTATTTGCCGGCAAACGTTCTGATCTTGAAGGCAAGTTTACTTCCAGAAAACCGCCTATGATTATTGTCTCCATTGATCATTTCATCCGAGTTTCAAGTCAAAGTTTTCATCATAATATCGAGTTCTAGTTTACTTGCCATTACGTATATGTATTATATATAAATAACTTTTGACTTTATTTTTATATATATCTAGTGTTTGATTGATGAAAATTCACGGTAATTAACCATTAAGTCCCTTTTGGTTATTATCTCGAGTTTGTGTTTGGCTTGGCAAGCGCCACGGGCCTTCAGCCTTGTCCGCTTCTCACGCTGGCGACCACCAGTCCAAACTGTGAACAAATTGACTCAATTCCTGGAGGCGTTCTTGTTCGATTTGTGTGCTGACTGAGGGTCGGATTCCCAGACCTGGAATGCGGGAATGCTTGTTATGTACGACCACAAATTCCAAGCAAATTGCAATTGTATGTTGCGGCTCCTACGTTTGAATCTCTTAAGAAATAATTTTGTGGTCGCTCGCCTTGTTTTAAAAGTTCCAGTGACTGACCGTCGTAAAGTTTTTTTCATTAACTCCCGCCTCCCACTTCTCCTGCGGCTTTCGCATTCTTTGACTTTATTATTTTGGAGTATGCATATTTTTGCATACTCGTTTGAATAAGAATTATTGGAGCTTGAAAATTTTCAAAAACATTGAATATATTGAATAAATTGTCCTATTTTAGAACTACTCCCGTTATTTACCGAAATAATTAAAGCCAATTTCTGATTTTATTTTGTTTTTCTTCGTTAGCGATCTCCTAAACGCGTGCAAATTATTTTAAACATTACTTCTTTCTCTAATTTATATATTTAGAGCGCCTTTAATTTAATACTAGGTACTATTTCAAATTTACTCATTAACGAGGTCACATCAGTTCCACGTAGAAAAAATTATAGAAGGCTCAGGTTACAATAAGCCTTGACATGTCGGCAATAATTCACGATTAATTCAGGACTCGCATCTCAGGTCACAGGGTCTCTGGCCCCGGCTATTCCTAGCAGGGCTATGTTACCTGCCAGTCGCTGGACGTTGGATTTGGGCAGTCTTCTGTTACTGTATTTGTTTGGGTCTGAGCTCAGCTTAGACCTTCATAGGCCTACTCTGTTCGCGATAGGCCTGCTCTGCGTACAAGATGTCTGGCAGAATGACATCTAATCTAAGCTGACATGTACAGACTGGCACAAGGAATGCCTATACTTACTGGCCAATTCAGGCCTTCTCTGCTCGTGACAGCCATGTATATATCGCACCAGATTTACCTTTTGTTTGGAACAAGGCTGGTCTTCATGTAAATTCCTTAAGAACAAAACTGACCTTAATGAATATGTCGGGGAAACTAACGTAAGCCCGACCTTAACATACGGGATCGTCCCGTAACTTGTAGTTAGTAAGTAAAATAGTCCATTCCTCTCATCTCCGTCAGTCAATCACTAGCAAGCGTCCATATCTCATGTCAAACTAATTCAATCTGTGTGTAGTCATTCATATGCTTGCCATTACTTCATTGTCAGTCATGTGTAAATTAACCATTCTAAACCATCGCTGAATTTTTGAACCTGGGTTAATTCCGTTGTATAGCAAGATCTATACCATCCGCCACAGAATAAACATATCTTCTTCACAAGAACTATCTTTACATGCAATGACTGGCCTGGTAGACTGCCATAGCAAGATCAATTATGCAGAGAAGGTTCGCGTTGGCCTCAAGTGTTAAGAGTTTACACGAGGCTGCTGGAGCCAAATGTTAACCTGACCAATCGATATCGACACGCTTACCACAGTACGGGTGCCAGTACTTTCCACAGTACTTTCACATGTTTCAAACACTAATCATTTTGGTGTCAAGATAATATCTTTCAATATTACGATAGTTCAAAAATTTCCTAATTTTTTCATAAACGATTATATGAGCTTAATAGTTATACCATTGAAAAATCTTATTGTGATGCGAAATTATTAGGCTTTTATCAAAGGCCTTATGTGATGATATGCAGCTAACCACCTAAGCTGTCAATTTAAGGACAGAAAAATAGTAATATTAATGTGTAGCAGAATGATGATAGCGATAGAAACTATCGATAATAACATGACTTTTGATACGAGAACCACAATTAACCAAATTTAAAATAACCTCATGATTTTTTATATACCGATCAATATGCGTACCCTTATGTGTTTTATATAGAAAGCTAACGACCAAACATAACATAGTTTATCCTACATTCATAAATTTCAGTAAAGAAATAAAGGTTGCTGCGTAATAAAAAAAATGCTTAAGTCTTGAGTTTGGGTGAAGTCGTTCACTGTTGTGTACAAAGTACGAGACGTAAACTTTAACATCCGGTAATATGCACTTTTGCTGCGTCATTAACAGTCAACTGATGGTCAAAGCTATTTTCTTGAAACTTTACAATTTAAATTAAAAATAGTCATTATTTCTTGGATCAAACTCCAAGTGAGCCCGAGCAGTAGCACGATGAACGATAACCTCACTCGACAGAAGCTGGATGCGCACTGAGACGAGATTTGTGTTTCTGGCCATTCGCTGAAACAGCGAGCGATTCCGGGCGCGAATTTAGATGAGAAAAAACATTCCTTGCAGTGAAGAAATTAGTATAACATATAAATAAAACTTATCTTCTATTGTATGCAAATTGCATGATTAAAATTCAATTTAATAATTTATTTTTAATCTATAAAATCGAACTAAAAAATTTCGCCAGTAACGGCAATGATCAATTCGACAGGATTTGGTTTTCGAAGATTTCTGTTTATTTACCCCAATTTTTTATTAAAATGCACCGCGCTGCTTCACTTCGTATTGCTGTATCAGAATAAAATAATTGATCTAAAATGGCAGCGCACTCTAGGAGGAGGCGTTGTGGTCTTATATGGAAGTTACCGGTAGAAATGATGGATCTTGGTAGCTCATCATTCGGGCAAGACAAAATGTGGTTTGGACGGCGTATAAATGACTTGATAAGACAAGCAAAATTGAAGTTCCGGTGTAGCGAGTACGAGCCCCGATGCAGAGAAAATTAGATAAATTTATTACACAAGCCCATCAAGCCTCATTTACTTATGCATCCATGTCACAATAGTAAATAATATATAATATACTATAATGCATTTAATAATTTCTATTAAGTAACTAGCCTGAGGTTTTTAATGCCCGGTATGATGCTCTCAACATAAAGGAGAATTTAGGTCTACCTCTAGGAGAAGAATTATCACTAGGCAAACAGTATGAGATAATTAAGAAATTGGGACGAAATCAGTATTAGGTTTAGGAAGTTGGACTGGGAAAAAACATAAGAATTAAAAAAAGTTCAACTTCACTCGTAAAAAGATGAAATACTTGAAATTTGAATCGCACAATCCGTGGCAGTGAGCGTTGAACAGCATGATCGGATTTCACCACACCGATATCTGAATATTTCGTTTTAAATTTTATGCAAACTGGATATAAATTTAAATGTCGATCGGTTTAAAAGATCTAAGATCTGAATATAATTGTTTATAAATTTGAATACATCTAAAAAGATTTGCCAACATTTTTGGGCACTTTTGTGCATCTATTACCGCAGACCCGAGGTAGTTAAACACTCATTTTAAAACCCGTAGACTCTTCAGACTTTCATGGATAGCGAATTATTTCTTTATTTTCATGCCTTATCAGACTCGTGTGACATCAATACCAAATATCAGACAGAGTGCATTTCGAGCAAATTTAAGTTTTTATAGTTTTGTGGGCTGCGTTTAATTTGCTTATTCCGTCAATCACGAAATTGATCGAAAAATCTTTCTCTCTGTATGTAGATGATGTGTACATATAACTTGTTTAAAAAAATTCATAACGTTGAAAGAGCTTTCTGTATATTAAAATAAATACTGAAATTTTTTTCGAATATATAATAAAATCAAATTTTTTCCGCTTTCCCCTGCATCGATTCTGCTATTTCTTCAAAAATCTTCTAGATGGCCAAATAAATCACGTTCAGGGCTAAGCGCTTTATAATGCGAGTTTTGTGAGAGGGCCTAAGTGTTGTGAACATAATTTGATTTTCCAAGTTAGAGCTCATGCCGAGCCTTTGCAAAATTATACTAAGCGTTCGGAATTACCATGCGGATATCTTAACTTCTTCTTGAATATCTGGTATGATATTTCATTCTTCACGGGCTCTGACACCTCTTTTTACTCCATATTATACAACTGTTATTCACTCAATTGCAAGGAAGAAACACTTGTCGTAAGTCCTAGCTAGTCAAATTAAAGCACCTTGTCGCTTGTTTAACTAACTGCGAGGTTCACTGAGCTATTGGTTGCACTGCTGCGCTATTCTCAGGGACCAGTTCGGCTTAGTGTCGTATTATTCAATTTATGTCAATACGGATTATCGTAATACTTTCTTAATGTCTTATTCTTTTCAATGTTTTTTATTTGTGCTATTTTTTATGTTTAAGAAAGACAGGAGTCCTTCTCCTCTTCAATTCCTCTCGTTCTAGCTGCTGGGTTTACTAGGCTTATTCTCAATAAATCTAAAGACTGATTGTTTTAGTTAAACCCAAGACAAAATCATTGCAAAAATACCTAACAACAACACTTTGTTAATGAAATAAATATCTGAATAAACTCGTCTATGAAATGCAGTTGATAAATTTTTGAGTAAAAATGCAGGTTTCACTTCGACGCAATGTAAAAAACATCGGAATCCCAACTGCAACTTTGAACCGCAGAGTTGTAGTTGAGGGGTTCAATCTTCCAGGAGGTTCATGGGAGGCTCCATGAGGGACAGCAACAGAACACTGACCCACATCATACGGGAACGAATCGCGGGGCCGTGACAGAGACTGTCTGTTAGTCGGTACCTGCATCGTTAAGGAACGTCATCGGGACCTTGACCCGGACCCTGACCCGGACCATGACCCGGACCCTGACCCGGACCCTGACCCGGACCCTGACCCGGACCCTGACCAGACCCAGACCCTGACCCTGACCGTGACCCTGACCCGGACCCTGACCCGGACCGTGACCCGGACTGTGTGAAAGCCAACTCTCGCATCGGCAGAGATGTGACCTCGGAGTGGCGTCAACCCTCGTCATGAAAGATGAGACTCACTGAATCAATTATTACGGGACACTATTTGTTCGGAACGAAATAATGTTTGGACTGATTTCGGTGAATAATTATTTTGCCTCACTGATCACACAGTTCAGCAGTTATGCTCATTATTTAGAGAAAATTGTAAAATTGGAAATTGAATATAAGATTTTAAAATTGGAAATTTGATTTTGCCGTTAAATTTTTTTTAATCATTCATACTATTGACTGTATATTAGGATCCCTATTATTATAGCCTTATTAATAGGGATATTTTGAGATGTGTCGTATAATGAGATGTCGTATGTCGTATTTGAGATGTGTCGTATAAGTCATGTCTATCGAGCTCGTATGTACTGAAGTCGTATGCCATCAACGATTCAGTATTTCCAGGAGAACAAATTTCATTAGGAGAACATTAATAACCTCTGGGAATCTACCTATAATACTTATTATACTGTTCCTTATTTACGTGAGTGTAGTGTATTTTTTGTTCCTTTTTGGTTGCAGTGAAATCTATGCTTGTTTTGCTTAGTGTTAAGTTAGACATTTGCTCAAGATTATAATTTTAGTATTTTGAGCGCAGTTCTATCAGTACTCCTTATTAGTTTGTTAGTCAATTTGAATTAAATACTCAGCAGTCTCTAGCAGATGAACAAAGTATATAAAAATGTATTAAAATCAATTTCACATATACGATTAAATTTATTCAGATTTTAGGTCTTTTACACCGAGCCATGTTAAATTTTGTATAAGGTTTATATCAGATTATTTTCAGAGCCAATTAGAAAGAATAGAAAAAGGTTCAACTGAATTTTAGGAAGATGAAAGACTTAGAATTGGTATCGTACAATCCGTAGCAATTATACAGCAATCCGTATACAACATCGAAATGTTGGACATAATTAAAAGACGGTGGTCACCAAGAATTAGAGTCAGTAAACTAAAACTTACCAAAATCAAATCCTTCATGATAGATTAATTCATTAGGATCATTAAATAGGATCCTTTCGTTAGAATTATTTTTAAAAATAAATTATTGAATCACATTCGATTGTGTAAATTCCCTGCGATAGAATTACAATAGTAAATTCCTCACAATAGAATATATAGGTTTTATTTATTTATTCATTGCAATGAATGTTTTTCTCATCTAAATTCGAGTCCAGAAGCACTCACTAATTCAGTGAATGGCCAGGATCACAAATCTCGTCTCAGTGCTCATCCAGCTTCTGTCGAGTGAGGTTGTCGTTCATCGTACCACTGCTCGGGCTCACTTGGAGTTTGATCTGAAAAAATATGACCAAGAATAATTTTTATCTACTGTTTGTATTCCAAATTACAAAGTGTTAAGAAAATAGTATTGACCATCAGTAGACTGTTCATGGCACAGCCAATGTGATAAATCGCCGGATGTTAAAGATTAAGTCTTTTATTTTGTACACAACAGCGAACGCCTTCACCCAAACTCAAGATTTAAGAATGTCTATAATGCCTTTTTATGGATGAAGGGTAAAACGTGTTGCCATAATAATTTGATTTGTTGTTAACTTCCTACGTGCAACGCATCAGGGTTCACATGTTAAATTGTGGATTAAAAAATAATATTTTTATTTTAACTCTGGCTTAGGTTCCCAAATTATAAGTCTTAATATTATTAATATTATTAACAAGTTGACAAGTTGGGTGCAAAATATACAGGTCTGTCGAGTGCAGACGCGGTCTGAATAGGCCAGTCAGTTTAGGAATTCCCATTGCAAGTTTGCGCTTCTCATTAGATTAGATATAATTCTGCCATACATCTTATGCGCCGAGCAGGCGTATCTCGCACAGAATAGACCTATGAAGGCCTAAGGCATCATAGGTATCAATATAAACGTATTGCTAAGTCATAACTATAAAAGGTATTGCTAAGTCATATTCGTGCTTGAGTTTACAACCATACAAGATTTTTCTTGAATAAACTTAGTTGATATTCTCGTATAAGAGGTATGAAAACTATCGAAATATCAGTAAAAAAATATGGCTTCCCAAATCCAGTGACCAGCGACTAGCAGGTAACAGAACCCGGCCAGGAATAGACCCTGAGATCCTGTGACCTGAGAAGCGAGTCCTGAATTAATCGTGAATTATTGCCGACATGTCAAGGCTTATTGTAACCTGAGCCTTTTATAATTCTTTATATGATTTCGTCCATAAAATAAATTTGAAGTAGGACAGATTAAAAATTAGAAACACTTAAATACATAAATTAGAAAGAGATGTAATGCTTAGGATAATTTGCTCACGTTAAAGAGATCGCTAACGAAGAAAAACCAAATTAATGTATGTGTTACTTTCAATGCTTTCGCAAACTGACGGCCGCAGTTTTAAAATAAAACAATTTATTCAATACATACAGTACAATATTTTTGGAAATTATCAAGCTCCAATAATTCTTATTCAAACGAGTATGCAAAAATAATGCATACGTACTCGAAATAATAAAGTCAAAGAATGCGAAAGCCTAACGAGAATTTGGGAGGCTGAAGTTGATGAAAAAACTTTACGACGGTCAGTCACTGGAACTTTTAAAACAAGGCAAGCGACCACAAAATTATTTCTTAAGAGATTCAGACTTAGGAGCCGTAACGTACAATTGCAATTTGCTTGGAATTTGTGGTCGTAAATAACAAGCATTCCCGCATTCCGGGTCTGGGAATCCGACCCTCAGTCCGCACACAAATCGAACAAGAACGCCTCCAGGAATTGAGTCAATTTGTTCACAGTTTGGACTTGTGGTGGCCAGCGCGAGGAGCTTACACGTGGCGCTTGCCAAGCCAAACACAAACTCGATATAATTACCAACAGGGACTTAATGGTTCATTACCGTGAATTATAAACAAACGCTTGATATTTATATAAAAATTAAGAAAAAAGTTATTTATATATAATACATTGACGTAATTAATGGTAAGTAAAGGAGAACTCGAAATTATGATGAAAACTTTGACTCAAAACTCTTGGAGAGACCACAATGGACCACAAATTGAGACCACAATCACTGGAGACCTCAGCATACAATGTATCGCTGGCAGCCACAGCCTGCAATGGAGACCACAATCGCCGGCGGTTTTCAGGAAGGAAACTTGCCTTCAAGATCAAGGCGTTTGCCGGCAAATTGTTCAAGGAACCGCAAAAATTATCACTTGAGTCTCATTATAGAGAACAAGGAGTAGTCATCCTGTAGTTCTTCACTTGAAAGGCATCGAAAGTTTGGAGAATATCACTGAGGCATAAATACCGAAGAGTTTTTTCTTCTTGTATTTCAGTACGAGATGAACCACTTCAGATTTCTATCAATGACTAATTAATGCACCAGGAAAATGGGAAATCATTATTAAATTTTTCTCGTGAATACTCAATTTTTAATGTATTTCTATTACTATCTGGACAAGAACCTTTTAGAAAAGGTTTTGACTGACGTCATCTGTAAATCGAAAATATATTAAGTAGTTGCTGGTATTAATTATCAGGCAGTTGCTGGTATTTCTAAGGCATTTCCATGCATAGAGTTCGCAACTATTCAAGATTTTTCTTGTATTTAAACTTTGTTGATACTCTGGTATAAGAGGCATTGAAAACTATCGAATACCAGTAGAAAAAACAAAACTAATAATATTTTTCAATTAAGAATAATCTAAAGCAATGATCAAGGCAAGTTTCTAGAGGCAAGTTTTTTGAAAGGAATGAGTTTTGGCAACTGTCTGATCAAAAATGTATGATAAATAATATTTCTCCTGTGTTACTGATATTTTTAATTACAGCATAACTTGATACTGAAATATCACGTAGCTAACAGTAATGCATATAAAATATAATTGTGGGAATCAGCAAAATTCAACAAGATACGTCAGAAAAATATAAGGAGACTAATCTAACTTAAAATGTAATGAATTTTTTGATTTTTGCGTACTTGTACCTAAATTGTATGACTCGTATGATCAAAATGATATCTAAACAATTGTCTCATCAATTGCTAAAATATTTATGGGGTTGCCAAAACTATAGACCAGATCCTGCCAAGGGTCAAAAAATTTCTTCCGGATATGAAAGAGTTAATTAGACGACAAAGTTCCAATGCTCCGTCAAAAAATACAAAATTTTTTAAATTTTCTTAAAAAAACTGATAGGTTAGAAATATTTTAAAATAAAAAGATATTAGAGTGGAAACTGAGGGAGAAAAAAAAATTGCCTGTCTTTGGGATAGTTTGTTTGTCCCAAACCGCGTCTCAAACTCTACACATTTTTCGATCCTCTTTAAATGGAAAGACTTCCGTGTTGGCCTCCAGTTAAGTTTCACCATTTTCCACTGACTTTGAGGAGTGCGGCTGAGTGAAGGAAGGTTGTTGTTCAAAACAGGCAGCCAGATACGGTAAATTTTCTTAGCATATTCCAAAAAGAATTAGTCATTAGTTATGCCAACTACGGAACCTAATGCGTGATATTTAAAAATGAGTAAAATTAATTTTTCTGAAAATATGAAAATAACATTGCATAATCTTACTTAAATACGAGGACCGTGCTAATGTAACCCAGCGGATGAAAAAGTTGTATGACGCCAGGTTTTCAAGATAACATAAAAAAGTGCCAAGCCCGCGGACAAAAAATGCCCGTAAATCAATATACAGTATACTAGTATATATATATAGGTTCCGGTGTAAAAATTCCATCTTCCTTTTCCGCACTTTTATAATCTAATAAGGAAACCGCTATCATAAATTTTAGCTGGCCAGTGCAATTGAAAAAAATATAACTCCGCACTCACAGCAGTGAGTGACAGAGAGCGCTTTTTCTCGTCGACGAAAACTTGATGTCACGAACAGACGGACGGACGGACAGACAGACAGACAGACTGACATAGCGAGCACAATAGTGCATTTTTTCCATAAATGAGAAATGCGCTAAAAATGAAATCGCTGAATTTGTCCAGAAAAATGACCATCTGGCAACCCTGGATGACATCCATGCCATCGCCTCATATCAGCACGGGAACCAAGCTTTGCTCAGGATTCATTATCCAAGAGTTGTCATGATTTCGTGGTTCATTAAACGAATAAACACATTTTGTTACTCCTGACATTAGACCTGTGATCGCATGACCAAACTATTGAACTATAGGATGACTACAACCAATCACGTAATTCTATTACTAAGTGACAAAAAAAAAATAAAAATAAAAATTTTAATTGCGGGCTTTCTCAGCTTCAAATCCTCCACGCTAAACTTCTGCTCACATATCTTCGACTTAAAATAATATTATATCTATAATATTCTGTATATAACAAATCTTCGTTTCAAAATTATTTATGGATTCGTAATATGAGTGTCAAGCGAATACCTGCGACGCGTCACACCAGCAATGGATGACATGGACCTGACGCGTGCTGTAAATACAGACCTGCAGGGACAAGCAATCTCATGGGGGAAAGGATGCAATATCTTCCGTTCTGTTTTATGAATATTTAGATTAACTTTTAGATCTAGGGTAACATTTAGATCAACTGTCAGATCTAGGGTAATATATAGATCAACTGCCAGATCTAGGGTAATATTTAGATCAACTGTCAGATCAAGGGTATATTCTTACATATTGAGAAAAATAATCTGAGAAGATAAAAGTTTAGAATTTGAGAGACTGCTTCTAAATTGCTTTCAAGTCATCATAGCGCGACATTTCGCCTTCGTCAAAGCTCCACCAGAATATTAGATGGATATTTTTGAGACACGACCACTGCAGATCAAAAGAGAGAAATTCCGGGAAGGATTCCTCACGACAGAAATAAATGAAGAAAAATGCAATCATAAATTATTCATATGGTCTGCATAATGAATAGATATATGGTATTACTGGAAAAATTAGCTCCGAAAAAGTTGCTGGGATTTGCAAGTTATAATCTAAACGCAATTTAGATATGATGTATAAATTTTATTTCGTTTCTTCCGTCTCTGAATGGTGCGAAATTGTGGATTATTTCCTGGTGAAGTTGATATGAATTAATAGAAATGAAGGAGTATTCATGCGTATATAATTTAATCTTTATTTAAGTGTATGCATTTAGATCATTTACCGAGGTCGCTTATTCAGCATTAATATTGGGCACTTTAATGTGAAGAAATTAGATAAATTGACTTTTCATTCAGAAGGGAACGATTTCTTTTGTTCTCAGTTTTCCTTTGCTCTTCATGCCGTAAAATATGATGTTAGTTTAACTCGAATTTATTATTTCGCAAATTTGAATGTAGTTAATGTAGCCTCAATTCTGTAAGCTATTTTCAATACGATTTTCAACTTGTTGAAAATCGTGTTTCAACTTGTTGTTTTTACGCGTGTTGTTTCTATACATCGTAAGAATGGCACCGAAATTTGAACTTCGTATCATGAATAGATCATGTCAAGATCTATTATCTATATCTGTTTACATTTTCTAACTGGTGCTATTCGATGATATCGTTGCGCGCATTTTACGGCATTGTGAAATAATGAAGACTCACATATGCTCAATTATTCCAAAATGCGCAAAAAAATAAAGAAATTTTATTATTATTATTATAAAAAACTAGGACATACATATGCGCAATTATTTAGCATTTGAGTGTAGAACTTTGCCTTCCTCATTACACACTGAATATGTTTTTAATGTTACACTAAAAACTAGGTATTCAATACGTACGAGGGTCTGTGGACAATAGCAGGTTTTTTGTTTTTTCCCCTAAAAGAAAACAAGAAAAGAAAACAAACCAATAAAGGAATAGGAACAAACTAATATGAAGAGAGCAAGCAAAAAAATTTAAATTCGTTGCCGATATTTCATTCAAAAGCAACGATTTCTTACGTGCCATTTGAGCATCTCTCTGCTTTCTGATACTGTTTTCATGCGCATATTTCTTTCTCTAATTAAAAAAATGAAGTAGCAAAAACATTTAGTTGCTAATTATTTTCAATAAGTTTTAAAGTTTATAATAAATTGTGGTATTCTTTTAAATATTTTGATAAAAAATACTTGTTATGGATTTATAAACATGCAGCGGAAAAAATGTTCGTTGCCTGAGTTTCTCCGAGTTCCTCAATAACTCGATCTTTTATCTAATCTAATCGCAAGTGTACCCAGAATTTAAAAGCAATGAAAACAACAAGTAAATTCACCATTTTTGGTGCAAAAATATAACGAATTGATTGGTGTTTTTTTTATTATAAATTCTTCTTCTGTATCACGTTCAAAGGTTTCGTGCAGCTTGAATAGAAACAAACTTATCCATTTCAGTGTTCGGGTAGCAATAGCTGCTTCAAAGCGGCGAGAAGAATCTCTCTCGTTGCGCTAGCTCGTTACCGCGCGGAAACGCGCTCCCATCATGATAAGCGCTGCCGCTGCGTAACGCGTTCTTCTTGCAACAGAAGTCTTGCAGCAACATTTTCAGCGCTTGCGAACCTGCTTCGTCTGAGTTTAAATTTCACTTGATTTTATATACAATTATAAAGTTCATTATTACGCGTGTTCATCATTATTTCAATTCATTTAGCATTAATTATATCCTATGCCTATTAGATGTTCGTCTATGTTCAAATTTGACTGGCTTTTGGTGTACAATTATAAACTTCCTTATTACGCGTGTTCATCACTATATATATTCATTTGACATTAATTTATTCCCATATTACATGTTCTCATCTAACCTCTATTATTGTTTCTTATATGACCTTATGACCTTATGATGAGTTTAGGACGTCGCAGTCCACGGTCACGCTGATGCGCCGCCTTCGTCGTCCTCCGTCTCCGAGTCGTCGTCGGAGCTTGCTGATGGTAGTTTCCCATTACTGGACAGTCCGGGATCTTGCTCAACCACTTGTCCAGTTGTCTCTTGAATGTTGCAAGGGTGAACTCCCCTCCTCTCAGCGCTTTTGGCAAGGCATTAAAGAGCCTCGGTCCTACCACGGACAGTGATCCCTCACGAAGAGTCTGTACTCTGGCCGCGGCTCGGTTTCTTAGACATTAACAATTTCTTTGGATACCAGGTTTCTTATGTTTTCATTACATGAGTGTTAATGGCATGCATTCATTTCCTATACATAATTAATCCATGAACTACTGATTCTATGTTATCTGGCTAATGAATGAGAACTCTCTTCCGTACGTTTGGTTGGACATCACCATTCTGACCATCACCATTCATCAATTCTCACGTCACCATTTATCAATTAATTTCCCAGAACGTTCTCAATTATCAGCCGGATGGGATAAAATTGATTACATACTCCTATTACGATACACGTTGAACAGACACTTATCAAATTTTCCTGCGTACCACTAATGTTGGGCATTGTTGGCATTTTCAACAGTTGTCTTACTTCAAACACAAGTTTATGAAATTCTCAAATGAGCTTAATGCCAGCAGTACAATATATGTCATTTATCGATTGTTATGTTACAAGTCAAATGACCAATTTCAGAGAATCCTGTTTTTCATATATCATATTTCACTGGCATGAGAATCCGAATCTTTGTTTTTATGTCCATTTCGCTAAAATTTGAATGAATTTCAAATATTATTATACTGCATCTATAGAATTTGTTCTACCTTCCATGCCATGCACTATTGCTGATTTGTTTACTTAAATTAGAATATTCCCGTCAAGCAATGTCATGGAGCTTCTTGTTAAAAAATTACCTATTGTTCATTACCGTACTGTGTGTTCGTTACTTTTAGAATTTAATTTATACAAAATTGGCCTTTTATTGGTTAAATTTGGTTTTGCCATATATGTAGTCTTCTAGTTGTTACAGAGACCATATTTGTATTCGTGCACTTTTGAAGGGAAAATAATGCTGGATAAAAGATTTATTAGAATTATTTAGAGTTTTCCCTGTGAGTGAAAAGTTCGAGGTTTAAGCAGTCTATTTATTTCTCTTCATATTATAGGAAAAACAGATAATAAAGCATTTCCAGATGTTGGATCGTGCATTATCGTAGCTGGCTTAATTAGGATCATTTATTCTATGAGAACTCCCTTGCAAAAAGATTCTTGAAAAACAGAATTTATAAACCCAAAAAATTACTCCAGTAGGTCAAAAATTCCATCCCAGAAAAAGTAGATCATGTCAACCCTGTCGTGGATCATTACTGCGAGTGATTGAATCAAGGTTTAATTTTACGGTTCGCCTGCGTTGCAGGAAATGATAACATATCGAGCTCCTTGCCTGATTTCTTTTTGGTGAGCGTTTAGGTTTAAGAAGGATGAGAAACACGAAGAAGGTTTCTGATTTTTATAGCAGATCGCATGTCAGACGCCTTGCTTTGATGTACAAAAATGTGCAGTGACAACGAGGGACTAATAAAGACAGCGCTTGCTGCATTCCATAGAAAGTGTATTGGATTTTAAACCTTAGATAATTATTTTAGCGAAATAAATTAGGGGAAGAGCTTTTCTGCACTTTGAACTCAAATTGAAGAAAAAATAAAAATTCCGCGATTGTATTTGATGAGGCCGAGATTTTAACCCTGAGTGAGAATAAAGCGAGATTTGAAAATTATATGAACTCGATCACATTGTCTTCAACAAGAAGAAATTTTTATACAATTCATCTGATTTAATAGAACAGTGTAAGGCTCATCCCGAATATTTTCGTGCTCCTGTTCCCATAAGAATGATCATATGATGAGAAAAAGTGTATGCAAGGCCCTTTAATTACATAAATGTTATTTTACTTTGATCTTCTTCCTTTCAAGCAAGGAGTTGCAGTTTACTTTCATTCATGAGTAATGCATGAGCAAACTGAGGCTCTATTCCTCAGCTATTCCTTGGCATTCTTGGTGAAAGAAATGATAAAGACCAGCCAGCCTCTTATGGAGCACGTCTTGCCATCAGGCGACTGCCCTTCCTTTCTTTGTTGGCACAAACCGCGAGACTTGAAAGGATCTTGCTGGCGCTAAATGCGAACTTTTGTGCTGGTGTCTATCGAGGAGATAATGGAGTGTTCTTTTATTCAGGAAGCATTGTTACGGTGAATGGAAGAGATTGATTCGTTATCAAAAAAATAAGCTTAAAGTTGAAGTTGTACATAAATTATCAGCAATAACAGCTAGATGATGAATCGGCGCTTATTATGTGTTTCATCGAATTTCCTAGAAATTAAGCAAACAATATAGTACAATCTACATTTAAAATCTGCTACATAAGAGACTATATACATTAGTAAGTTCATTAGGAAATAGTTAACACTTCAGTTAGATACAGACGGAACCCTGCCGTCACAGGCAGCCCATATATACTGCACAACGGACTCAGTACAAGCAGCCTATTATACGGACTTTAAAAACTCAAGCAGGTTGAAAAATATAACGAATTGCTTGGTGTTTTTTATTATAAATACTTCTTCTGTATCCCGTTCAAAGGTTTCGTGAAAGACAAAAATAATTTAAAAACCAAATAAAAGAAAGAAAAATGAGTGAAAACTCAAAATTTTATGCATTTAAGCTCGTCTCGATCTCTAAAATTAATGACTAAGTGAATGACTAGACTATTTTGCTCCAACCGCTTATCTCTTCTCAGGGTACGCACACAGTGAAAGCAGGTTTGCCCGCGCGGGCAACCTGCTCCAACCTGCCACAAGAATGAACATAGGATAATAATGTAAGGGTACGCACACAGTGAAAGCAGGTTTGCCCGCGCGGGCAACCTGCTCCAACCTGTCACAAGAATGAACATAGGATAATAATGTAAGTGTTCACAGTGAAAACCTGTACGAATAGGCTTCTGTATTCTATGGTTTCAGGCGCCAGCCTGAGCAGGTAACCAGCACGCTGGCAACCTGCTTTCACTGTGTGCGTACCCTTACGTCTTTGACTGTTAAATGTTAATGATTCCTGCTTAATTAAAGCCCCCATCCTTTGCAGCCAACTCCTTCATCAAAGTGAGGTATTACTGTTTTCGATTACCCCTAAAATAGAATTATATACTCATTTAGTATTGATCTTCAAATAAACTCACGTGCAACTAGTAAAAATAATTGATTTTCTTTTATGAAAAATACATTACTAGAATCAATGGTACAGAAGTCTTTGCCGATAATAATTTATCAAATTATTAGAATTTTTAAATAGTATTTTGGCTGGAAACCTTCTGCTTCAACTTGGCGGCACATTCCATTATTTTTCCAAGCGACTTAAAGTCGTAGCTCTCGTGTTGTTTTCGTGGCAAATTCTCAAAAAAACGTATTTCTATTGAAATTTTCTGTCATTGACCAGTGAACGTTATAAAAATGCAATTTATTCATGTGCTCATAAATGCAATTTATTCGAGTGCTTACGGCAATCAATTGTTGACAATTGTTGTCGATTGTTGTCTTGACTAAAAGTTTTTTATCTTTTAGCTTATTCGGAGTATTTGAATATTTTTTGTTGGAGAAACAAAATCATATCGTTTGTAGGTAATTCTCTAACAAACATGCATCGTGAGAAAATTCGAGTTCTTGACCTGCGAACCCTCACGAAACATTTACTCGTACATATTATAAATAGATAATAATATAAATAAGCTCTACCCCAACACTGTGCCAACATCAGTGTTTTTGCCAGAAGCCCTGGCGACTCAAGTGACCCTTGATGGAACATCAGGGCAATAAAGAGCCCTCGAACAGGATTGAAGAGACTCTGGGCAAATTTAGAGGGCAATTATAAAGGGGATTTGTCTCTTGGGAACCGCGGCGACTGTGCTCGCATTCCCGTTCCTGCCATTCCAACGGCATTCCCACTAAGAAAACGGCGTCATTCCTGGGAAACATGTAATATTGGAAATATTTTAGTATGAACATTTTTGAATCGGAATATGAATTCCAGAAGAACTTTCGATAAACAAATCTAAATTTGATAGCCTTTACATTCAGTAAGCCAATACAACTAAATATGTTTTTAAAACGACAAATAAATAGACTAAAACATTCTTCCAAATAGCATTGTATAATTTTCAGGTATGCGCACGTGATGCGAATAATAATTGTTTTGTATTGCGTGTGAAATAGGAAAATTAACGGATAAAAAATTTATCGTTATCGGGCATTGCAGTGAAAATTAATGATGAGTTTAATGATGAAATCGTTGCACCAGTAGTATCATCTATCACCAAGGGCACTGCTGTCCCTGAGTTCTAGTGCAAAAAAACAATCATTCCAGCAAATGAAATTGGAAATTAGATCGTTTCAGTCGGAAAAATATTAAATAGTAGCATTGATAAAACTATCAATAAGTTGTATAAATATTATTTATACATCCTTTTTATTATACAATATTATTTTTTCTGTTGACAAATGTAAACAGGCATTAAAAAACATCGGCCTTCGCTGTGGTACAATGGAGATAAAAGCAATATCTTGTGATGAAGCTTTATTCGAGTGAAATTGCTATCCGGACTATAGTTCTTTGTTCTCATAATTTGTTACAGGGAAGAACATCGCAGTTGTGATGGCTTTCCAATATTGAACGCGCTTTTCGGTAGAAATAGAAACAAAATTTTTGTCTCTCAGAGCAACCTTGGGAAAGAACCATGTTGTTATCTTTTATTTATTGTGGAACTATTTTTTGCTATAATGAAATTTATTTATTTAAATTAAATATTACGAGGCAAAGCTTCAACAGCAGATGCAAATTTGAGGATAGGTAGAAAGAGATCAATGCTAATTCACTCTTCTGATGGTTAATTTAACCTTTCCTGTTACAGATTTATTTCGCGATTCTCTTTATATTTTAATTGTGGCTGTGATACAAATGACTTTAAGATAGATAACAGAATTTTAATTTAAATATATGTTATTATATTTCGAGAAGCCGTCAGTGCTCCAATTCAATTAGAAAAAAATTTCACATGAAATTTCATGCTTTTCCCATAAAGTATTAAGTTCTAAAATTGATTTAGTGATACAATCTATTTTACACAGAGCATTAATACGATCAATTGGTTTTTACCAAGACATTTTTAGGAAATTAAAAATAACATAAATAATGTAATCAGTAATGATTTTGAGTCACAGATAACCAAAGTAATTCAGATTTACTAAACGTGTAAAACAATTTAGAAACTCTTCGATTCACTTGTTAGTGTTTCAATTTACAGGATTGTTATTTGTAAACGTAAATGTAGGTTAGTAGTTTTTTTAGAATTACTGCCATTTCACATAGTGTAAAATTCCAACGGGGAATCATTCAGTTCCTGGTGAACTAAAAACTATTGGTGTCTGAACGTTCAATTAATTGCTGATGAGAAAGATATTAAGAGTGAAATTTGATTTCAAAGCAAACCTTTGAGCCTCGTGAGTGATAAAAATAATTATCCCTATGGTATATTGTGGAACGAAATGCAACTTATTGATGAATTATTCATCATATCGTGCATGGCACTTTAGTGGGATAAGTATTATTGAATTAATACAAATCTTGGCTGATCACTTAAGTGAAATCTATATCAGAACATTGAAGTGTCAAGTAATGGACCGTGAAGGTACTTATACCACCCGTTCTACTGATTGAACAAGGAAAAGAATTCAAGTGACAAAATTTCATGAGAAATGAACGTCAGCCAACGCTTGAATATAAACCTCTGTTACCTATGAACTTTCAAGTAGTTGATATCTTCAGAAATAAGTTCTACCTTCAAGCAGAATGCAATTGAAAATTCGAAGTTTTTTTATCTAAATGTCAATGGATGATTGTTTAGTCAAATAAATGACCAAGAAAACTTACCATGAATTTGGCACATTTTAATTCTTACACTGATATTATATATTATATATCTAGCTTTTACAGCTTAAGTACACCTATAGAAACAATTTTTTCAACCATGTGATTTCAACCATGTGTTGAGGTTAAAAATTAAATAATCTAGATTGCTCTAAGCAATTTTCAGCATAAAAATTTTCGGATAAAACGCCTTCATTTACCCTCCCCAACATGGGTGGCGCACACAGCAAAGACGCTCCAAATAACCAAGACTCAGGAGCAAAAGACGCAGACTCTGACCGAGCTTCCGCTTCTGAGGGAAAAAACGTCAAAAAATTTGACAGGGAAGAAATTTTGGGGCAAAAGCCGGACGATCTCACCGACCAAGAGAAGACATTGATACGCGACACGTGACGGGAGAGTGGGGGACATGTTCATCGGGTGAGTGGGGACATGTTTATGGGGTGAGTGAGTGACATGTTCATTGGGTGACAGATGGATATGTTCTTCGGGTAAGTGGGGGTACGGCAAGCAGTTGGGAGACCAATAATTTGGTAGCTTCTTAAGTTATTACACAGATTTTAACAAGTATTTCAGATTCAAAATTTTTTTGCTTGAATATTTGATTTATATTGTTTGTCTTAATATCTGGACAAAATGTGGTTAATAATGAAAATTCAAAGAAATTTTAATTCAATAATGAAGCCAGCAATACTCTCGGAATGGAGAAAGTTTTTCTGGTATTGGAAATTGGAGAAAATTCCACAACCTAATTCATTTATAACTTCTACTACATAGTCGAGTTCTCGAGGGATCACTTGGACGAATTAACTCATCAAGTATCAAATAACTTATTAACTTGAAGTAAATAACTTGTCAGTTATCCTCTCGAATGTATAACAGGTTCAGGTTAGCAGTTTATTGGTATGTGCGAAGACGCAATACACCTGCAGACTATGTTTTTCTGGTGCCCGAACTAAAAATTCATACCGCTTCTTTCTGTACCAATTTCAACGAAGATCCTATGAACAGGTTAGTTTATTGCTAATACACCACTAGGTGAGCATTTTACAAAGCGATCTATAATTTTATTCAAAGGAGTTAAATTGGAAATTTTCCGTTCCTCTACGGTTTCAAAAAATGAGTTTAATATCATGGGAGTTTTAAAAATCCCAGCTACGCCGCATGTGACATAAAATGAACTTTATTGCAGCTTCGACCTTAAAAATTCGGGCGTGCTAGCACGCTAATATCTAAGCGTTCAGATCCGTTTTTAACATTTCTTTTCGACTTCTATACTGCATTGATATTCTATATTTCCGTTCTCATTTTTTCACTATAAATAACTGCGTTGATATCATTTTGCAATTAAAATTATTGAGGCCCACATTAATGAAAATATCTATTTCTATGTCTACAAAAAATTCAGCTTCCCACTTTTCATATTAATGTAGCTCAAAGGCTAAAAAAATATCAGATGATTTTGATCGTTTCTCAGAACATTTCTGTGTAATTTCATTTTCAACGTTGAATTATAAAAAATCTGCTGGATTTCCTCTCATAAAGATTCATTTTCCCGTTCTAATGACACTCGAACAGGGCTCGATCTAATCTCGAAACATTCCAGATATTTCCAAACAATTTAATGTAGAAGTATTAGTTTATTCTATAATATTTTTCCTGTACTGCAAAGCCATCAAACACGAGAGTCGAGAGGGCATGCGCTGGCCAATCAGACTTGCCTTAACATTAATAAATTGAGTGAGGTCCTATATCCACATCTTTTACACTTCCATTCACACTTTTAAACGCTATTCAAGAATTGGCTTTATGTGTATCTCGGAATAACGTCAAATAGAGGGCACTTAAAGATGAACCAATAAAAGTCTCCCATAAATAAATCGTATCATGGGATCGAGTGAACTTGAAAGCTGTGATATGTCAACCGAATTTTGCAGAATTCAACATGAAATTTGTAAACGAAAATAAAAACCGCTTCGTCGTTTGATGATTCAGGCTTTACCTGACTGAATTTAATTGTGAGATGTTTCCCGCCATGCATTTTTTATTGAAAGTTAAACCAGTGCTTTGATTTATGCCAAGTTGAGTTCCCATTTGATTACGGGATTTTACTTTACATTGTTCTCCAAGCAAAGAAAGGTTGATTTCACCCGAGATTTGGCTTATGGCGTCACCTGAGGCTAAGGGTTCGATATCATCTGAGATTTTTATTTCAACTTCATTTCAGATTCGGTCTTTAGTTTCAACGCATTTATGAGTTTACGTTTACGTATTTGGGAGTTGCTCTGAAGCTACGCAACGAGCGCTAAACTGGAAGAAGTCCAGAAGATTCCATGCGTGGACTGCGGTCTGATTTGGCTCGGTTCAATTTTAAGGTCGCGACACGAGAAGAAAAAAGTCTGTTCTATGAAAGTCGTTAGTCGTAATATACCAACTTGCTTAGAATATTTCTATTTCTACAAGCGGTTGATGTGATTCATAAACAATCCGGATGTCTTACCATATTCCAAGTTAACCTCGTACAATCCAATATATAGACAGTTAAGCTGTGAAACGCCCAATATGATCCTTCGTTTCCAAGCACTCCTAATTTCAACATCGCGCTACACAAATTCTTAGTGTATAGTTTATATTATATTTAAGTTAAGACCAAGGAGAATACATTATACTGATACTCAAATAAAATGTTACCCCTTTAATTATTGTATCCTATTACCATGATACTTTCCATGTCTCAACCGAATAGCCCGTTAATCCTCTACCGCTTGCCACGAGTAACCGGAGCAATAATGTCATAAGTCTACTTCCCAAAAAGGATACGTTCTAGTGAGCGCAAAATGACTTGCACTGATGGTTGCCGCCACGTACGACAACTTTAAAATGTTCTCTGTTACGTACAAACGTCCTCAGGTTGCTACACTCAATAGTTTACGTATAATTTAAGTTGAAAGTTATGTTCCCGGAGAGTGACATACGGCGGTAGGGGGTTTAGTATGTACATCTGGTACATCTTAAGTACATCTGTAGCCTAAACAACGGTAATGATGGCTGTATTATAATCATCAGTTGTGGCGTGACCATAAATCCTGGTAATTGGCAATCTGCAAGAGGCACGCAGCTCGTAACGCCAATGCTAAGGCAGGCCGTGCTTAGGGCATCGTTGCATAGCCTTAAGCACCCCGTGGAATAGCCTAAAGAGGGCGGCATAGAATAAAGGTTAGATAGCCTTAGTTGTCCCACTCGAGGTAAAGTCCCTGCCTGAGGTGAAATTATTCCGCGTCCAAAATTATTCCGTGTCCAAAATTATTCCGTGTCAAAAATTAATCCGTGTTAAAATTATCTCCGCAAAAAAAAGGTCAATTGTTCCCTAATAAACAATTGCGAATTCCGTAACTACGTATTATTAGATTAATTTTTAGTATAAGATATTACCTCTGTTCAAATTTTATTACCGCATGCAGGAAGATCGCTAAACTTTACGATTTTACAAAAGAAATAACATATCGCTATAATTTAGAATGAATCAATCAAAAAAGGTCATGAAATGAAATTAAAATTAGTTTAATCTAAATTAAGTGCCAACTCCAGGCACGTTTTTAGGCCTCGCTATTCTTGAGAGGCATTCTCACGCTGTAAAAGTTACTAAAATGTGAGGTATAAATGTCTGTAGCCTTCAACACGATCATTTATATTTCTATTCTTTTTCTTTCATCGCCATTTTCTAGAATTTTTAAAGAAATTTCTATTTAACTGCTATACTTCTTACTTTTGTATTTTACGTGTTTTTTACTTCAGCAGGAAAGTCGAGCTAATAAAGAAGCTCTGGTAAACAAGCGCTGCACACGTGCCAAGTATTCCTGAGGGCAAATAAGTTGCGTCTCATTAACATGACGTCTTGTTTGTAGCGTCCAAGGCTATCTTAACATAAAATCACTGAAACTGAGATTTGACTTCACACTTTAATGCATAAAGTCGGATTGTTCATCGAAATTTTACAAAAAGCTCTTAGGTTGGGTTAAGTCAGCCAAGTTCCTTTTTTTAGATAGCATTTTGATCTAAAAGGAACCTGGGCGAACCAACCCAACCTGCGAGTTGGCGTTAGGTCTGTCTCTTATACACATCTAGATGTGTATAAGAGACAGGGGTAACGTAAGTTACGAAACCCCCATGTTAGTAAGTCGGGAAAAAAATCGGTTTTCCGATGCCGACCGCCAAAAATGGATTTCAGATTCGTAATCTACACCCCAAAAAACATATAATTAAAAAAAAAACACCCTTTTTTTTGGATGTAGTTAATCTGCAATAATACCAAATGGATTTCAGATTCGTAATCTACACCCCAAAAAACATATAATTAAAAAAAAAACACCCTTTTTTTGGATGTAGTTAATCTGCAATAATACCCTAAGTTGTTCCAATAGAGTCATGTTTTTTCGATATTATGTTAGGTCTTGTTTAGGTTTTATGTCTGTCTTAGAATTTGGATTTAATATATGATTTTTTCATTTTTAGTTTTCGAACTGATGATGGAGCTGGACTCCGAAACGTTTTCAATATCGATATGGTGTTTTCTTTGCTTTTAAATCCCTTGTATCAACTAATATATGAGACGTTGTAGCGGGATAACTGCGCTCCATACACGACGTTACTGGGTCTCTGCCTACGGGCCCCAGCGTACGAGGATTAATCAAAGTTGTTCAACGAATCTTCAAAGGACACAAGGTATATTTACATTTCACAGAGAACTCGCAGCCACGACATAGGACTATAAACTTTATTCATTCAATTTTACAAGTGCGGACATTATACAGACAATTAGACACAGATATTTACAGACATCACAAAGTGTAGTGGCTCGGGCAATAGTCGGCTGCCTACTCCTAATCAGCTGCTTCTCGAGAACACTATCTACTCGCACTTTTTCTCCTTAGTCTTTGTCAGAGAGGTGCGGCGGCTGAATAAAACTAACAGCGTTTTAAGCGAGGCCAAGGCTGGCCCGCTCCAACGTTGGCCACCGCACACGAGACTGGGACAGATGAAGGGCAGTTTTGCAATTATGTCGCGCCGAGCTGTGCTTGCCGACTTCAAAAACTTCTAAAAAACTTGGGCAAAATTTACCGACTGCTGTGAGATTTACGTTGTTCTGTCATGAACTGTGAGTTTCCAGGCAATTACGAGAAATGTCATGACGTTTGGTCGTTGCCTAAACATATTTTGCCATGCACACGTTGAATGCAAGATAAAATGTTCTAGGCATGAGATTGATGCAAACATACCGTAATTTACGTAGATTAATTTAAAAATTTTTTTCACGTTTCCTATTCCGGATAATATATAACAATTGATCAACTAAATGCAATAACAGTCATCATCGGGAAAGCGTCGTATTTGGTACGTTGATTTAATTCAAATTCATGTTGTTGTTGATTCGTTTATATCATTTGATTTCAGATATAAAAACCTAGCGTACAGATATGCATTGGAATAATAATAAATTAAACGTTTGTGAGGGTAATTGAGGCAACTGCATTATCATAAATTTTATTCACGCGATATTTTTAAGATGGCTCTATGAACCAAAGGGACAATGTGAATGTTTCGAATCATGTCAACCAGGTTTCAATTACATTGCAGTTTTAGTTTTGGTTCATGAATAGTTTGACTTAATTCAATACTACACCATTTTAATTTCATTAATAGTAGTTTGACTTATATTAATATATTATTAATAATCCAACGAACGACTGGCACACTTGGGCAGCAGTCAATTTCTTTCCATGTAATTTCTTCCTTCACGTACAAAGCGTCAAATCGTAATTTTGATCAAGAGTAAGGACAAATGTGATTATTTGCACACGGAACAAAGCTCGATGCTAGTAACGAAAAAGATTCTAACAAAAGGGGAGCAAATAATCTACATTCATAATGAGACCACAAAGACGGTTTGGCCACGTGCGGCTCAGTAAATGAGTTTTTAAGATAATTATGAAAATATTTAAAAATAGAGATGAACGACAATTATAATTACGAACTGTAAGCTGGAAACTGTACAGTTCGAAGTGCTATCGCATTCTTGAGAGCAGTTTACTCTAACTGTGAAGAGCATAAATAATAAAACATCCATGAGTAATTGCTGATATTCAGACATGTGATGTAATGCTTTTACTGATTAAGGGGAGCGTCTAGGGTAAAATTTATCTCGGCTATTTACGGACGGATCACCCTGAAACTTGGTACGTATATGTAAAACAGAAATCTAAGACTTTTTTGTTCATGTGAATTTTTCGAAAAAAATGGAAGAAAACGTGAAAATCTTAGAAAACGGCCAAAAAAGGGGTACCGTAGAAATCTATCTCCTCCTAGGATTTTTAAGCTAGAACAACGAAACACATATCATTCGATGCGTAAAGACCATATCTAAAACTGAACACGGCGGTTTTTTGGATTTCTCATTTTTGTGGGTGTGGGAGCATTTTTCGTAAATTTTTCGAAAAATTTTCGATTTTCCCCCCGCCAGCCCCCTTTTTGCAGAATAAAATCAAAACTATAACGAAATTAGAAAAACGCCTGTGTCCAGTTGTAGATAATTTTGTTGCGCATCGAATGGTATATGTCTCATTGTTGTAGCTTAAAAACTCTAGGAGGAGAGGTTTGCAGTGACAATAAGTTAACCTTTCGGTAGAGCCCGTCAAAGTCCCGCGCGCACCGGAATAGGCACTCAATGTATCAAGGATACAAAAGTAAACGTTACTGGAGCTTGATTCCAGTCAAGGATAGTGGGAGCGACTGCATGCACACCTCCTCATACGACGCCAGGCGGGTAACTAAGGTGCACTTCAAGCAGACACTTTATTTAAAGTGCTCGCAGCGAATTACCTCCCATTCTATTTGTTAAAGAACTACCCCACCCCCTTCCCTTTCATGATCTGTCGTGAACGCATAAATCAGCGTTCAGAGATGGTTTTGGTACCGTTGGATAGGTCAGAATGTCAGCTTTAAGATGAGACTAAAAACTGGAAAAGCCTAAATCCAAAATTTTACCCTAGACGCTCCCCTTAATTAATTGATTGATTTTCTTCATAGACAAAGGGTGGACCGATGATAACTATGGGGGGGGGAGAAAAATCATCAATAATCATGAAATTGTGGATTTATGCGAATGAATTTCAAGTAAGTTCAAACTATCCACGGGCCATTAAACCCCGCAATATTTTTTTACTCGAGTAAAAAAGCGAGAGAAGACGGAACTCGTACGAAATAAATATTCCAGGAATATTTTTCTTGGGAAAGAAGAAAACATAAAATTGAAAAATCAGCCAATAATTCATACTTTTATACGCGAAAAAATTAAATTATCAAATGACTCATTAAATTTTGTATAATATTATGCTCAAATTTATTAAGCTAAATTTTTTATTTTTTTTCCAGTTAAGTAAAAATTTACGAATTTTTGAAAGCGTAGCTTTACCGGTTTGCCGCTAGCAACCTCAGCATATCTGGTTTGAGTTACAAAAAAATAAAAATATATGTTCATAAAAAACGCTGCCGATGAACAGCGTTTACTGCAAAGTCTGCGGAGGAATTTACTGCGGATTCTGTGCTCAAAATCGGCAAAGAATAACTCTGGTGAGCACCGAGTTTTGAGTGTCAAGAATTATTTCGACGGTCGCTGGATGTGGAATATCCACAGCAGTTGTTTGTGTGGCCGAACTCTGTAATATTTTTGTACCCTGGAGGCTGTTATAAAACTGTCACTAGATCAGGCTAGAAATTGTCTCTAATTAGGGTTCGCTCTCGCTGAACTGAGGTCATCAGGGCTCTTGAATACACTGATGATATCTCATCAATTTGCGGTAAATTTGCTGGTTCGGATTTGACTTACAATGATGGAATTTTAATTAGTGATCAAGAGCGATGTTTGTTCTGTACCTTATGACCTTACCTTATGATGAGTTTAGGACGTCGAGCTACGCACAAGTCATATTTTTTATGTGAAGTAGCACGTATTCAACAAAGCCGTCAGAGTTTCCAGATTTCGATCTCAATTCTACAGTGCTTCTTGCGAGGGAGTTCCTCTGTAGCTGAGAGGGACGAGTGGAGATCTGAGATACGTGCATTATTAGGTTGAGTGGGTATTTAGAGTGTGAAATTAGACGGACGGAGTATGAAGGACATATGTAGAGATATAGAGGAGGGAAAATACGTCATGTGATTTGGCTGAATGGAAATAAGAAATTTGTGAAGGAATGGCTGAGGGTGAGTACGTTACGCGTAGAGATTCAGCTGTATTAAATGAGCGCGGGTGGAGATTTGTCTGAAAGGAGTAATTGACATTCAAGTGTTGGCCACAAATAGAAGTGGGTTACGTTTAGAAATTTTATTAAATGGTAGTAATTAACGTTCTGAGATTTGATTCAGTGGAGGTGAGTGATTACACTGATTGTGGATAAGTATCGAGTGTGAAGTGTGCAGAGTGTGAGTGGGACTGAGCTATAAAAGGAGATTTTTTAGATGGGAGGAATACATTTGATGATTTACTGAGAGGAGTTAAGTGACCAGTTTAAACTAGGTGGCCGAGTGGTGCAGAATGCAGATAGGTAAAAAACGTATCGGTGAGTTGGGGTTAAAACTAACAGCACGGTGTGAAAATTCTACGAGGTCTAGAAACGGCCTAATATACCAAATATGGCACAGTTTGCAACGCCAACGTCAAATGTTGTTACATATGGTAATAGATGATCTATTTAATAAAGGCTCGATTGCGAGCGTTATTCCCATGTTAATAGTAACACTGATATAACTTACCTCATTGAATCCGAAAATTCTCTAAAATGAGTTTACGTGATCAACACTTTCTTGTTAACTAAATAAAAATTCCGTTAGAATGTAAAGCAAGACTCATGGTATACAGAAATGGTTCGTTATTCTGCTCACGCATGCAATAACATCGGCCGTATATGATTTATTCACTCTAGCCTTTGATGCGGCAATTGAGCTGCAATTTTTTAACGTCACAGGGCACTGATCTCATCGTGGGGAAAGAGGATAAGGAGGGTTAGAAAAGTTGGGGTGGATTTTGATATTCATTTGTAAATGAAGGCAAGTATAAGTATAGTAGTGAAGAAGGAAAGAAAACTTAGCTGGTTCGGAAGAGAGAAGGAAGAATTTCATGGAGGTATAGAGAGTTCAATGGAGGTATAGGTTTATTATACATGAAACAAATTTATAGTGGGAAGATCGACTTATTATATCATAGAGATATCGGCCCTGAAGAATAGGCCTCGAGTGGCCCGAGAAGAATAGGCCCGAGAAGAATAGGCCATGAGTTTACTTGTATACTCCAATGAGGTTACCACGCAGACGTCGATAACTGAGGCTTGGAAGCTTCATAATCTTTAATATTTCGTCATGGACTTGCCTTTCAAGCCCGGAATTATCCTTGTTGCACTTATTTGAAGATTCTCTATTAAATTTTTGACCTTTCCAAATTTCCGTGACCGCACGGCGATTCCAAGTTCTAGATTCATACAAACAAGGGCAACAAACAACTGCTTCATCGATTCTGCATCTAGGCACTCGAAAGAGCGTCTGATCAGTCCAAGAAGTTTGTTGGATTGATTAGCTTACGTTCAGCTCGACGTCGACATAAACTCTAAAATTTTTTTCTGCGCTAGAATTTTCAATCATTACTCTCACGTTCCAACCATGTCTTCTCATACTGTAATCTTGCTGTTCATTGTTCTTCCCGAGGTGAAGTAATTAACACTTGTCAGGATTAAACCGCAGCTGCCACTTATCAGCCCAGTTAATTAAACTGTCATGATCAACTTGCAATTGCGCTGTATTTGACGCATCCTTCACTGTATTATAAATTTTTGTGTCGTCAGCATACATCGAGCACACGCTGGACACTATATCTGGCAGATCGTTTGTAAAAGCTACGAGCAAAATAGGCCCAAGAACGTTTCCTTGTGTCACGCCACTGCGCACTGATGCCCAGTCTAATGCAGTTCCGTTAATACTGACACGTTGTCGTCAACATACTAGACAATATCTGATCTATTGGACTAAATTTTTATTCCCAAAGACTTCATTTTACGCAACAGCCGCTCATGAGGAACACTATCAAATGCTTTGACAAAATCTATATGTACATTGCATACACTGGTTCCCTTTCGTCCAGCAGGCATGTAATCGTTCAAAGGACAAAATTTTCAATAGTACAGGATATAGCGACAAGAAAGCCATGTTGACAGTCCGATAAGAGATGGTTAAAACAGTCCAGTGATCGATAATCCTATCCCTCTCAACAGATTCCATACTAATTAAAAACAACACTTGTGAGACTGACAGGGCGATAGTTATCGGGGCTACTTTTGTCACATTTTTTGAACAATGATTTTACTAGAGCTTCTTCCCAATCAGCCGGCATAGTCCCTTCGTTCAAGGTTTTATGAAGCAATACTAATAAAAATCTGACCAGAACGGTTGCTAATTCTTTCATCAATCCAGGATGGAAATCGTCTGGCCGTAGTCATCTTTTATAAGATGAAATTTTAGCCACTTTTATACGATAAAGTAAATAAGAAGATTGGGTGAACACAATAGATATGGTGTTGTTGTTTCAACGAAAGAAGTTACCATAGGAAGCTAACCAAGGTAGCAGGAGAGAGTGAAATGCTATACTACATGGTAAATACAAGCTGCGAAGAGCGATGGTTATCGAGAGGACTGTGAAAAGAACGGAATTGCGATGCGCTTGTTAAGAAAATTATTTAGTAAAATTAATTAAATAATTAGTGAATTAATTAATTAATATAATTAGCTTCCTGTGAGGAAGCTGTGATGAGGCAATGATTAAAGTTTACTGTAAAATTAACAGTTTTAAGTGTGTTGTGTCCTAATGTTTATCTGCTTGTAAAATAGCTTACATAGATCTTCGGCAGCAGAATTACGGGTAATTATACTGCATCAATGTAACTTCTCAGAGAGCACGACATCGAACCATGATGCACATTGGCACGAAAGATTCCCTGATAATTCAATTATGATGAATTGCAAGCTGCTACTGGAGACAACCCGCGACATTGCCACAAGAGAGATGAGCAAGGCTTAGAATGTGAGCTTCATGGCCATCAAACGCCACAAGATGAGGCTTGCTCAACGCTAAAGCTGGAGGATGCGCCCCAAACGACGTGTCAGAGAACATGCGTGTTGACAGTGGAGTCCTATTCCATTTTTGGATCATCTTTAGAGCCTCAACCTGAGTTACTCTTTCTGCAGCGCCAGTCTCACCATCTAGCTGCTTATCCACTCATGCACGCCGTCATTTGCATAAATGCGTTTGAGTGTCTTGCTACCGAGCTTACTCTGTTCCCCTGAGAACTATTGAGCACTCAAACTTGACCTCTTCTTTAAGAACATTGGGTAACATTGTTGTGCCTTTGCATAAAAACACTGGCTAACATATAACGGGTTTATACTTTGAGGAGACATTATGTCACATAACATTTACGCACAATTAGTTCTAGAACAATTACGAGAGAAAATAGAATCTTTTAAATTTGCATAATAAATTACAATGAAAATAAACATTTTCACGCGCATGACTGGTAATTCCATAATCAGAAAAAAAAGGTTTTGTAAAAACATGATGCTATGGAGAACGCAACAATATGAGGAAATGGAATCTACTGGAGAAAATGTTCTCTTATTTCTTTGTGATTCAATTACCTATAGTAAGAGAATAAGGTATAATTTATTAAATCCATTGGATTAAATCATTATCATCATTTTTCTTCGTCGACCGAATTTTACTCTCCAAAAGTACTTCAGTAGGAAGTATGAAGCTTGGCCTCAGCTTGATTCAGCTTCCCGAAATTCAGGTATGGCTTACTTCCAGTATTTTCATTTTTTTCCTGACTGAAAATTCCCTCGTTTTAACTACCCATTACACTTTAATATAATTTCAGTTCGTTTATTTACGAGACTCGTATGCATACATGATACGCAGAGACGCTTCATGCCAGAAAAAAGGCTCCCAATAGAAATACGTGCAATAAAATATGGTTCCCCTATAGGTTCCCATGGAAATAACTGTTAGAAAAGGTTCCCCTTATAATATCCTCACTGGGAACCTTATTTCTAACAGTTATTTCCAGGGGAACCTAGGTGCCCTGAAGTTTTTCAGGGATGCTTTGACTCATGTCCAAAGTTTAACTATAAACAAACTTGCCTTCATAAACTTGAACCTGAGCATTGAAGTCCTTGAAGTTAAAAACACAAAATATTAAGATTTAATTATTGTACTTTACTAACCTTTAAAATGACGGCGTCCAGGTCTTGTTAATGTTTTTTTGGTGTTTATTGGAATGATTATAGAGCAATCCGAATGCAGGCAGGATTTGTTCGATGAAAGATGCAACCAAATAATTAGTTATCAATTAAATATTATAATATACTGGGATCTCAATAGTGCATTAATGGTGGGCATTTGCGAATAATGATTAAAATATGCTTATTGATTGGTGTTATTTTACTAGTTCACTGTATTCATTGCTCTAGTCTACTTATTATCACGAATTTTCGACGCTTTCATTCGTGGAAGAAACGACTCTTTCATTCTTTGAAAGAAACTTTCGACGCTCGGGAAGTTTCATTCAAAGAAAGTTTCAATCTCAATCTTGGTGTGCAAGTCGTGTGAATGGTTATTTTTCATCGCGTCATTCACGTCAATAACAAAACTTGCGCTTGCAACCGAATGCTCGATCACGATTGACAAGAGCCAATCTACAAGATTGAAACTTATAATAATAAAAGTTATTCTATTTCTAAATCAGTATTTCTAATCACTCGTTTATGTGATTCTTAGTCTTGTCGTACTTAAAGAAAATGACCAGCGAGGAAACGTCTCAATTTCCAAATTAGGGACTCAATATTTTACGCTCAGGAGCTGTACAAGCGTTTACCAGAGGAGGAAAAGTGCTGCTTCAGAAGTCACATTCATCAAAATCAATTTATTTCAGAAGTTCCAGTAGAGATGGTAAGCCTGTCAAGATTTGGCCATGAACTTTGAAACTCGATGTTTGCAGGCGTTTTTTTTCCTTCACCAACTTTATGCACCTAAAGGTGAAAGAGCGTTGGAAATAATCAATTTCAGTAGAAGTGGATACGAAGAATGGATGCCGCATTTTGGTGTTAAGTAATAAGATCACACGCCGAGCAGAGAGGCCTATCTATTTGTAATTTCTAAGCACTTTTTTAACTAGGCCTCTGTTTGACAGGGATCAAGGTCTTTCTGATTTTGGTTATGGCTTACTGAACCGGAAACTTTCAGGAATACCATGGGAATTGCAGTTCAGAAATGAATTGTACTTGCATTCTAGAATTTTCTAACGGACGACGGAGCTGGACTCCGAAAAATGTTATTTTTTTACGGATGTGGTGACTTTTTGTCATATTCTTTGCTTTTAAATTTTTGGTATGTTTCAGTTTAATTTCGATCCTACTGAATGTACATCAAACATATTCATGTTCATGTTCGATCATTATAAATTTTATCTGGAAATAAAATACCCTCGATGACTCGATTCAACTTATTGATGAGTGGCCGGGTTGATTTTTCACATCGCAAGCGAACGTCTTATCGTAGTTAGGGCTTATGCTATTAAAGAAACAAACCGTATATTAAACAACGTTACCGACTCTTCCTGACTGCCAATGTAAGTAGTATAGAGACCGAGCGCATGGCGCCATTTTCCATAAACAGCTTAAATCATAGGTTACCCCAATCTTACCCTCGAATATTACCAACAAAATTACCCAATTACTCCTGAATAAAACCTCCTTCAATATTATTACGAAAGATTTGAGGGTAATTGTTCGTAATAATATTGAAGGAGGTTTTATTCAGGAGTAATTGGGTAATTTTGTTGGTAATATTCGAGGGTAAGATTGGGGTAACCTATGATTTAAGCTGTTTATGGAAAATGGCGCCATGCGCTCGGTCTCTATACTACTAATGTACTGTGTTTCATCTTGGATGTAAATTTTATACTTTTTAATAAGGCATAATGAGAATTTCCGGCTTGTTAGTTACCAGTCGTGCTCAAAAAGTAAATGTTGAAAGTCGAGCAGTGCCGACACAGCTTGCCGTTATTGTTTGAACTTGCCTCGAACTTTTCTTATTTGTAACCATTGGCTGTCAGCTCAAGACCTCCTGGCTCCAATCCAACGCTCGTTCTACCCCCTACAAAAATCCTTCCCAGTACAGATTGATTCAGGTTTAAGGAGCAATTTAGGATAGAAGCTCAAGCTATAGGTTTTTGAGACAATTTTGTGGAAGTTGAATGCTAAAATGTCAACTATCCCAGACTCAGAAAAAAAGGTTTAAAATATTTGCATTACACGTTGAACTAGTGCTGGTTCTCACATTTTTACATTCATTAATAAAAAAAAATTTAAAATTCAAATGATAAAATGAGTGTTTAGAATTTTGACTGAATAGGTAAATTTTCCTCATTATTGTTCTTGAATGACATCGGAATTAGGGCAAATTATGATACCTTTGAATTTAGAAATTTGTATGATTACTATATTCTACTGTTGATACTCCTTTTAGATAAATACCGGGGTTCATGCTCGTATTTAGCATACATTTCCAAGCATTTTTTAATTAGCATAGCGATGATTGGATGAGACCTCCATGGCGAATTAAAAATTTGATAAGTCATCTTTTGTAGCGCTAGTATTGTGCAGCGACTGCAGTTGAAATGAAATTCTGCCACAGGAATAGCAGCGCCCATTAAATCGTCTTAGAATGTAGTCCACTCCATTGAACAATGAAGTTTTTGAAGAGCCAATACTAAAGAACACTTGAAAGTTTCATTCTCGAGCTGAATATTTATTAGTTCATCTAGCGTAGATATCGTTCAAGAATTTTCCATCAGAGATCAAAAAGTGAGTCGTTTTTATCGCTTCTTTGTTTTGTCATCAGAGAAATTTCTGTTCTTCAAGATTTCACCGAATAATTTTTTTATTTTATTCAGTTGTTCGATTGCGACACTAGTTTCAGACATGAAGTTTTTAAAATGTATTTGTTAAGCACACCGAACATTTTGTTATTAATTTGTTTCAAACTTCTAGTCCAATAATGTGGCCATGGCATTTGTTCTTTAATTGTCTGTTTGCACCATTGAATTATTATGGCACAATGATACTTCTTAATGAGGAATTGATATTTATATTTCGCGTACAGGAAAATATGCACTACATTACTCAACTCAACCTTGCTATTTGTAATTATCCCGTAAGAAATAATTGAGTTTTGCGGCTGAGCTGCCGGGTTTTGAGGACCCTCTCCGTTAATTGCCAACAATGAAGAATTTTTGGCCAAAAAATATGGCTGAAGAATCTGAAACACATTTCCGTCTCTCCAAAAAAGTAGCCACTTCTCTGATGCGCTTTATTCAATTAGTTGAATTACCGAGCTCTTCGAGAGAAACTCATTTTCTCTAAGTTTGCAGGTGTATTTTAACATTAATGAAGAGCATTGTGTGGATGCCTGAACCTCGTCAAGATCGTCGCCCATTTGAATGAAAGTTTTCGTTGCCCTATTTGCTTAGTAAAGCTTGCATTGATGTTTTCATTCTTTTTTTTAATATGAAAATGTTTCCCGTTGGCAGGTTGTTCGAGACACATCCCGACGTGCAGGAGTCGTTCATGTCCTTCAGAGGCGTTCCTCTACCGGAGGTGCAGCAGTCCAAGCAGCTTAGGAACCACGCGTTGAGGTGAGATATCTTATCAAGGACCTAAAACTTTCTTTACTTATATATAAGCCACTGTCTGAAAACCAATAAAACCAGGAATGTTATATACGCCTGTGATCAATAATCGCTGCAATGTACATTTTTCAAATTTATTTTAAATTATTTTCTTATTTAAATCTTCCCTGCACTTCAACCTCTTCCAGCTCAGCAATTGGCAATGCCGTTAAACAATCGTACGTGGCACTCGATGGATCTCATAATAGTGTTTAAAAATGTCCTCGGCAAATCAGATACATTTTCTGCTGTCAAAACTGTTGAAACTATCTGAAGGACTAAATAATCCTTAATAAAAGAACAATTTAGGATTGTTGCAGCATTCCCCACTTACTAGTCATATATCATCTGATGGTCCTTTGAAATTTATTTTAGTTCAGTTTTCCCTAGAGCGTTTATAGAAACAAAAAAAGGACCCGAATGTTCATTTCATGATCAGACGTCCAGTATAGTATACAAGAAGAGGGGGGAAATTTGTAACAATAAGTTAAGATTGAATGCTCAAACTTTAGTTATATGGCTACAAAATTGATATTCAGTAATAAAAGATTTATGGAACACTGAAGCTCGCGGAACTTCGCCTTCACAGCTAGAATATCAACATCAAAACTTTTTAAATTTATGATTTTATTCTAGAAACTAAACATCAAAATTGGACAGAGCTTTTTACTTGAATCAAGTTTGGCTTAACAACAGATGTAGGATGTTACAGCTGCGATACCCCTTTGCAATTGCGTGGTGCAGCCGTTTTCACTGTCCAATTTCCTGCTTAATCGGAGCCGGGATCTGCGAGCCTAATCCAAACGCTGTGTTTCCTGAACTAAATCGAACAGAATTGAATTAGAGGGCTAACTAGGTTTTATTTATGCGTTTTCTGTCCTGGGTAACCACAATACTTAATTCCGTCCGTAGAACAAATTGTTTAAAAATGCGAGAGAGTTGTTCGTAACTTTCGAATTTTTTGTAACTTTCGAGCTACTGTGTGGCGAGGTCGGTAAAACCAACCTTAACAAACTTGTTAAAATAACTTTTTCCAGAGAACAATAAATAATTGTTAATTTTAATTATTAAAATTAGATACCAGAGGCTAAATTATGACGAAACAATAATTTCAGCGTTTCGTGCGGATAATAATGAATTTTATTATTCATCTTATTCTGAGTAAGCGTTATTTAAAAGAACAATTACTATCCCCAAGCATTCTTACAGTTGTGGTAAAATCATAATTGCTGGACCAATATGTTTTAGGAAAAGTAGGTCAGTTCATTTAGCCCACCCTCGAATTTAGCGTATCCCTGCGCAATAAGCCTACCATTTTCTTCACATTTCAACGATATACTCCACAACAATAACTGAACAAAAGTTAAGAAATTGGACCCCGTCGGTTTAGAGCTGTGTTGAATGGGCTACAAACTTCAAATTCCAAAATCTTCATGAAAGAGCGTTCTGTATAAATTTGCGTTATGCTTACATTCTTATAAACTACGTTGAATATGATTCGTTAATTAGTTTTAAAATTTTGTAGGTTTTTTGTTATCACGAATAAAATTTTTAGATAAAAGTTAGTTTGAAAACGCGTCATTCCACTTATTGTCATTCATTTGCATTGTGAGTTTGGATATGAAGTATCATGCTAATATCTCTAATATTATCTGTCCCTTTCTCCTTCCCATTTTACGTTCTTATCATATTAAGGTTACTGCTGTAGTTTGCCATTAAATAAGGGAATGTAATCAACAAACTTCGCAAGATTAGGTTTTCGTGTGTGTGTGTACGTTGACGTAAAATATTTGGTTGCTAATGTATTTTTGAAATAGTTTATCAATCATTGCGCTAAAAATTTTTAATATTATATATATATAATTTAAATATTATTATATATAAAACTTTAAATATTATAGACATTGAAAGTTTAAAATTACTTCCTCTTCTTTCTGGATGCATTTAGTCACATACATGTCGTTCACACGTTATAAAATCTGCTGTTTAACGTCGGGCGAAAGCCGGTCGGACGTACGATACACATCGGACACATGTCGCGTACACGTCTGGCACACGTCGTGTACACATCTGGCACACGTCGTGTACACGTCTGGCACACGTCGTGTACACGTCTGGCACACATCTTGTACAAGTCTGGCACACGTCGTGTACTCGTCTGGCACACGTCGTGTACACGTCTGGCACACATCTTGTACAAGTCTGGCACACGTCGTGTACACGTCTGGCACACATCGTGTACACGTCTGGCACACATCGTGTACACGTCTGGCACACGTCGTGTACACGTCTGGCACACTCGTTTGCCATCATCAGGCCCTCTTTTATGACGGATCAATGGCACATTAATTATTAAGAGCGACAGTAAAAAAAGGAGCTTTTAGATGCTAACTTGTTTATGTTGCTGTAATGCTGCATGAGGAATCTAAAACCATGGATCGTGTTATGCTGATGCCTGTTATTTTGACGCCTCATAACTTTTTTATCTTAAGCACACGATGGTTGGTTCGGAAAGGTATTCGTTTCAGTCTTGATTTTAATGTTCAGAGAACTCGTGAATTCCCAGCTAGATTATTGACAAGGAATCTTCGCAACGTAGGAAGAGTTGTTCTGATTTAATGCTGTACACTTTTGTATGTTGTGTTTAAAGCAGTGCTTCCCAACCTTCAGCGGCGGCACAATAAGCCTTCTAGATTGTTTCATGTGACTTGCTAATTTTAACAGGACTTGGGATAAAATTGGCCCCACACTCCACCCCCCAGAAAGTCATCCTTTGTTTGCCACATACAAAATTCCTCTAAAGAGAAACTTGTCTTGGGGCTTCATTTGTGGTTCTAATGAGGTCAGTCGACCTCCACTCCTTTGTCTCGAGCTCTTAAGATGACGCTTCAAGGAATTGAGGCCTTGTGTTGCGCAAAAATAACGACGTACTGAAAGCTTTGTCTAGTACCATAATTAATGGTATTCAACAACCTTATCTAGCGTGGCTAACTGCATAGCAAACTCTTTATTGGCGGTAATCTAGTCATCATTAGTGCTATGGGCAACGTTGTGCTGTATTCGGAATAGAGTTTCTTATATTTCACATGAAAGATAGGGGTGACCATAATATGTATTTTGTCACTCGTCTATATTGGGAATTAGGAAACTTATTAAGGCGTTTTATTTGTCCTTGCCTATGAAAATCCATGTTGTACTCCATGCTGTATGTTTTTTTCTCTTAGAATGACTTTACTATCAAGATATTTAGTTTCTTGATTAACAAAAGTATTACTCGATATACTAAATTCATACTCGTATTAATTCTTTTAAACTGCGCACTGCGGAAACATTAATTTCTGACACAATCAATATCCGATTAAAACATTATAGATAATACCTAAATTTCATGATGCATTTAGTATCGAATTAAAATCATCACTAATGCAATATTTTATCGTGCAATGCACTTACAGAAATATGTTGAACTTTTTCCAAATAGTGATGCACTTTTTTCTTTTTGTGATCAATCCTGACCCTGGAAAAAGTCCGCTCCCTACTCGTGTTATGTGCCAGTAAGTGTATCACTATTCGGGCAATATGCCCCCCCATTGTTCTGCGTGTGCAGGGTCATGGGGTGCAAGTAAGTGTATCACTATTTGAACAATATGCCCCCCTCATTGTTCTGCGTGTGCAGGGTCATTCTCTTATACACATCTAGGTTCCCCTNGAGTGAGCGTGCGCATGTTGACGTGAGTGAGCGTGCGCATGTTGACGTGAGTGAGCGTGCGCATGTTGACGTGAGTGAACGTGCGCATGTTGGCGTGTATGAGCGTGCGCATGTTGACGTGAGTGAGCGTGAGTGAGCGTGCGCATGTTGACGTGAGTGAGCATGCGCATGTTGGAGTGAGTTAGCTTGCACATGTTGAAGGGAGTGAGCGTGCGCATGCTGGTGTGAACTTGGCCATATTGAGAAGAACCAATTTGTTCCTAACTGTTGAGTGATGGGAAGTACCGAGGCCAAGTTAGGTGACCTCATAGCGGCAATAACTGCAGGAGACAAGCAATAGTGTAATGGATCTGGCGGATATTTCAAAGTAGAGAAGAGGTCCAAGAGACTCTTCAGAACTCTCTTGCTCCTTTGTCAATAGTGCTGCTGTTAGCTATGCTGCGGTGGGCTCCGTTATAATGCTGCTGTTGGCTCTTAAACAGTTGACGTAGTGCATCAAGTAGAAACCGTCAGCGAACCGTCACGTCTACGATCAGGGAGTTGAACTGCTGACATAGGCATCAGCACCTTGTTCTGTATTCACTGTGGAGGAGGCGGGAGAGATGTGTCATCCTGTGCACATGGGTAAATGATAACCGGACTGGTCTGAAACTATGAATGTAAGTATTTGTAGGATTAAGACCTATCGCGGCGAAGGAATACATCGGGAGATTATGCTGAATACCATCATGATTGAATTACCAGAGCAGCGGGCTAGTCCAATCTCTGCGGGAAGGGGTTGATAGTGACCACATAAACAAGAAGCATTCCTTCAAATTGAGCAGAGATCTTTACCGTTTTGCTGTTTGATTTGATTTGCGATATAGTGAGAGAGTTCCACCAAGTGTGCTTCAAGAGGCGGCAGTTTTTGTTCCTGAGCCAATTCCCCAATCTTACGCCTCTCTACTACGTCCCTCAGCAAGAAGCAAGCAACAGCATCGCCCTACTGAGAGTACATGCGCGGTTGTTTCGTTCTACTGTCCCCTTGTGTTGCCGGTGGCTGAGATAACCATGGTGAATTACCGACCAAATCATGCGCAATGCGCCTTTTCATCTCCTACTGTCCTTTTCATTTCCCCTTCCTCTTTCTGGCCACTCTGCGCCACCCATGTTCTCTTCTACTCTACTCTTTCCTAGTGACACCGCAACAACAACCACAGTGAAGGACGGCGGACGATAAAGTCGGTGCATCAGCGTGGGTGTGGACGGGACCGTGCAAAAAGTATATTCACGGATCTATGGATGAGCGTGCGGATGATGATGCGCAAGCGTGAACGATAACGTGATAGCGTGGATGATGAAGTAAGAGAGTGGATGATGACGTGAGAGCAGGGATGATGACGTGAGAGCGTTGATGATGACGTAAGAGCTTGGATAACAGAATCTTGCTGAGTGTTTGAACGTCCGTGTTTACGACCGGTGCTGCGGCGCCGCCTGAATGTCAACCTCACAGTTATGAGTTATGCATTTCTAGTGAACCTGTAGGCGAGCTTTCGTTAATCTTAAATTTTCAGGATGCAATATCTATTTTTGGTTAGATACTTTAGTATAACAAAATGTCTTTGTTAACTCGAAATTTGTGTGATGACATAGATCCGAAAAATGGTCAACTTTGAGGGTTCTAACGAACATTCGAGTGAATAAAGGCAATAATTAGTAAGTCAGTTTCGTATACATTACGACTGACTAATTATTATTTTGAGATCTACCTGAATCAGATCACGTAGATAATTAAACATGTTGCGAACACTTCGGGATCATAGGCGTGGTGCATGGTGACATGCGCTTGCATGTGGTGTTGTCGTACGCATGTTTTTGAGAGCACGTATATAGTGACCAGATGGTGATACAATTTTACACCATATCCAAATATGTCGGCTTATACAAGAAAAACATGCTTGAAGGTGCAGAAATAAATACGTTGGTCTTCTCTACGGCAAATACGCTCGTCATCGGTTCTACTGATGACAATGAAACGCTCGTCGTTAGGCTGACAATATCGCGGCAGTTGTTCGGTCGACAATAGCGCGCCTGCTACAGAGTCAACAACAACGTGGCAATGTCCGGTTATTGTATCAATAATAGTTGTGATGCCTGCAATTACCGTCACTGTTATTAATTTTCATGACGCGGTGAGAGGCGACAGGACACATGGTATTTAATTGTTCGCCATTTCCCCGACTCGATATAACTTTTGGTATGTAAATCATGCGGCTTCGTCAGTATCATTCAGCGTTAAAACATTATTCTTGCAAAATGCATATAACATTTAACGAGCGTTCATCTAGTATTGATGTTGTGTCGCGCAGCATTAAAAAAGAATTCTTGAATCAATTATTCTGGATTTAGCCAGCATTATTTCGACATTCACTACGGATTTAATAACATTCAAACATGATTTTTCCGATTTCCATCAAAAATTTATCGAGCATTCAATCTGTATTTTCTAGCATTCATAAATCATTCGTTTATTATTTACACAACATCCACCCTGCATTCAATCATATTTTAACCCACGTTACGCTCGATTATTACTCAAATTGAAATTCAATCTTCAGTTGTCTATAACACAGAATGGGACGCTTGATATCTCGCTTGGTATACTTTCCTTAACCTCAAGTCATAGATTTTAATTTATTGTCGTAAACCGTCATAGAAATTGTATATTGAGATTTACCTCTGAACAGCATCTCTGAAATTCTTATTTATCGACGAGAATTACCTCTAAGTTACCGATCATATAACCAGCTAAGACTTCCCACTGAGATTTAGCATCGTAGATTTTCCGCTTGGTGTTAACCCTGATGTTTACCGCTGCAGGCGCTCTAAAGTTGAAATCAATGCAACAGGACACAGGTGGTGAGCGTTCAACTTCAGTAATTTGTAACTTTTTTGTGTCAGTAATCGGAATTCGAAGAAGCTCATGAATTCAAGATCGGACGAAGTTATGATCGACAGGTTTTTGTTCATTGGCGCGAAGACTATGAGCGAGTTGACGAGAAAGGGCCACTAAACATTGTAGTGAAATTTGAAATTATTATTTTTATTTATTCTTCCATAGAGTACGTAACTAGATAAACTTTATGACATTAAGTTTTGGGAATTAAGTTATTCATCTAAGGTTCATTTGTGTATAAGGTTGAAGCAAGGAGTGAACAAATTATTTAATAATTTTATCCGAAAATTATACACATCACAATCAGTTGGAATTGAAACTCTCAACGAATTGAGTATATAATTTCCCAATTAATATTTAAAACATGATGGTACTTATTACCAGTACATGATCACCTGTACAAACACAGCGCCGAATATTTTTCGGTACTTTTTTCGCTAATTTTTCGATTGATTAAAAAGTAGATCGCACAAAGTTGGTATTAATTAAAGGCATACACATGAGACAGCTGACATACGCTGAATCGATAGGAGTTTGATCTAAATGAAGATGATATTATTGACGCTATTGCTGAACTACCAAATTTTGAATTTGTTCTTGCTATCAATTTAAATTAATGAATGTTAAAATGCTTTCATTATTCGTTTTGGCATGTCACGGGAAAATATCGGTGTAACTATAGACCAGGAATAACCGTTTCGACTAACAAATATTTTTAATCACTTTATCACACGTTACTTTCTATATTAAAGTACACTTCCTTTTCCTACTGAAAGACAAGATGTTATTGCAAGAAAACTGAAAAATGTAAATAATTCTAACCATGAATGAAGGAAAACTCATCGGCAAATAATTTAAATTCCCTCATTTTCTAATAACCTCAGAGACATGAAGTTGGAGTGATGGAGACAGAAGTTATTCAGAACAACGTTACCTCGTCAAGACAAACGTTTGATTGAACAAATTCTAGACTACTCCACTGGTGGAACCCATATTATCTCACAAATTTTATCATACTCTTCCCTATAATTATTTCTGTGCGACATGTAAAATGCTTGCATTTTACATTAAAAGATGTAGAGAAATCATTCAAAGAATGAAGTCAACTGTGTCGATAACGGACATCGATGTGATTGGCATCTATACTAGCCAGAGGGAAAGGTTGAGATTCACTTTGTTACTCATTCGTCGATATTAGTTGAATCATAATGATTCAAAACATGGTAAACTAACCTTAGCCGTAACAGAACGTTTTGATCGCGCGAACTTTTCTTTTGAATATATCATCTTTTCAAGTATTCCAATTTTCAAGAAAATTATGAAGATTTCAAGAGAGATAAACTTATATATCATATTTTGTAACAAAATCGTATTGGGCTATATCGGTGCCAAACATCTGTGTTTGTCTGAAATAAATGAATTCTTTAGTTTATTAGATTACTGCAACGTATTGAAAAATCTCCATTACACCTTCGATCAATATAACTACTTTGGAGTTTTGTCAAATTAGCCTAGTTTAAAGTTCAGAAGTAAAAGCAGGGTAAAATAAAATGACACTTGTACTTCGCACGGTGGCTTTGGGTTTTTATTTTGCAGCAATCTTTTTCAAACTGGCATTTTTTTTACGATCACTCAATATTCATTAAGATCCAAAATGTCTATTTAGTCATGACTGTGTAATTTATATCAATAAACATGAAAAATTTCATGAATAAAAACATTCAAGAGACATAATTTAGGAAGGCTTCGCAAAAAATATTTTGACCTTGCTACGAAAGATTATTCTACCACTACCACTAACACAGATCGAGAATAGACCAAAATAGTTTAATGAAAGTTTGCATGCTTTTTGAAATAGTTCAATAAATTTGAAGGTATGATTATTTTAGAACCAGGTGAATTCGAGTGTTTTCAATAGCTCATAATTCACAGTTCACTAAAAAAGTGCTTTATCCAGACTCGCATTTAGACTTGCATCAGCCAAAGCGGTCATGCCTCTTGCGGGGCGTTACCGAAAATTCTGAATGAATACAATAATGAAAAAATATAACTCAGTACTCACTGCAGTGAGTGACAGAGAGCGCATTTTCTCGTCGACGAAAACGTGAAGTCACGGGCGGACAGACAGACAGACGGACAGACAGACGGACGGACAGACGGACATGGCGAGCACAATAGTGCATTTTTTCCATAAATGAGAAAATGCGCTAAAAACGATGCTATTTTCATATGTGTCATTTTGAATATGTCATCCTTTCAAGTTTTCCTATTTTCAAGGAAATTATGAAATTATTGCTATTATGAAATTATAAATTGTTGCACAAATGAGTTCACACATTTTGAGGTTATTGATATTATACTCGCACATGTTACAGTACAAATATTAATATTTATTGACACGGTCAAAGGTATTTGAAATAAATTCTTGACGAGTATGAAGAATTAATTATAGAATATCCCTTGATCAGAAAACATAGTACACTCATAGTTGATTGAATCATAGTTGATTGAATAAATGGTACTGAATGTAAATTTGTTCATTCAAATTATTTTATGATATATTTTTTATTCTATATTTATATCATTATCCTTATGCATATCATTTTTTTATATATTTTTTTAATTTTCCATAATTACATTCTGAGCCTAATAGGATAAAAATTTTTACGATACTGGTACATGGAATAAATTCAAGTTAATATAGCCAGAAATATTATACTCCGGCAGTTTCCTTTTACGACTCATGAAGGGACATTAACGTCGTCGAGTCGTACCGTCGTAAATCATGGTTCATTGCAAGCGGAATGATGGCATCGCAGAACATTTGTGCTGCACCAAAATAAATCGCGAATTTAGGGAAATTTTCAGAGAAAATAAGCCTGTATATCGAACTTTCCAGTCACCAATATTGAGAAGTCAGCTTACGCGCGTTGATCGACCATCGGTCAGCCATGAGCTGAATGACATTTTTATGGATGTATTAGATAGCAAAAATCTTAATTCTTAATTAATTGGATAATAATATTAAAAGAGAAAGTTCTACAAAAAAAAATTTATCTTTGCTACTCTATAAGTGTTATCGTACAGCGTAACCATGATTTTTAAAAAGATACAGGTGGAAACAATTACACGAGAATTCATGAGTTTATTAATAAATGTACGAAGTTTTCTTATTATTGAGTCTATAGTACGGTTTAATTAAATTGAATTCGTATGCTTTTTCAGTCTTTTTAATTTCATGATATCATCTTTTAATTATAAATAACACTTGAAATATACGATATTCGCAAATAAATAGTAGTAAGAAAGTAATGATTTTGTCAATGAATGTTGTCATAATCATTTAGTTATGAATTATACCACAAATATACGATATTCGCAAATAAATAGTAGTAAAAAATAATGATTTTTTCAATGAATGTTGCCGGTGATTCCGACAATTCATTTGTTACATTCGCAGTTGAAGTTTTTACTAGAAAACATTAACTAATCCATTCACTTTTGATCAAGTTAAACGTTTTCATTCGTGTGTACCTGCAAAAAACCGTTGTTCTCATTTCGGTTTATTCGCGAACTGATTTATTCATAGAGAGCGTGTACAGCCTTGGATTTTTGACCTTTAATCTTATGATGCAATCCAATTGTATAAAAATACCAAGACGTAATCGCTTCGTCTTGCAAGGCTAGAGGTAGTTAGCGAGTGCTTGATTTACAACTGAAATATTTAACATGAGAGCTTCAGTCCATAAACATTTGAAATAGACTCTTGGAATTTCAAAATTTATGCAAGAGAGAATTTTCTTGCAGATGACTGCGTTGATCTCATACACATGCTATAAATAAGCATTAATCTTATACTTCTATGGCTCGGGTGGAGTATCACTGTATCTCTAAACCTCAATCAGTTATCTGTAGGCATGTGCGAACTAACGAATTAAATAAATTATTCTCAGCAGCCCGTTTGAAGAACGAATCTATCCCAAGGCTTTGAAATGTTTTAGTCCGGAGACTCGCAGACTTTAAAATAGAACATGGAAGTAGTTTTAAAACCTTGTAAATGAAAATTGGCTATTAACTATTTATATTCTGTTTGCGAAGCCTAGCATTTTGCAAAACGGTCGACTGGATTATAGTCTGAAATTTATGAAGTCAACTTCTCATGCGCATGTACCAATCAGATAGATACCTACAATAGAAAGGAATACTTGCTTTACTCAGAACACCCTTCCATTCAGTTAGTTAAAATTATCTCCTTGATATCGGTCTAATTACTTTGGTTAAAGATGGTTCTTACTCTCTGTTTTTTTCCTAAATTTTATCTTATTTTTTGTTCTTTGATTTATCGAAATCGAATGTCATGGATTCGCTGGCTCAATATCCTGCCACGGCAGCGCGTCTCAGAATATTAGTTCCAAAATCATGAATAAAAGAAGTTCTCTTCTTTATTATTATTCCTGAACTTTTTGGAATTTTGAATACAATGTCATAGTGCTGCGTGTCACTTTGCACTTTTCAAATTGATAGTTGAAGAATGTTAAATGAATTTTGTTAGATAAAGAGTCCTTGCAGTCACATTTTAATAAGTTGATTGCGAAAATATTGAATTGAAATTTGAAACTAAGAGAAATATTCTTTCGTCCAATGTTTCTCCAGCGACATATCTAATTTTTAATTTTCCGAGCATAAAGGGGAGGTTATTAAATGGGCACTATGAGGCTCTCAATGGGTTGGTTTAATCCTCAATGGAATGTTAGAGGCCTTCATAGGATTGTTTAAGGCCTTCAATGGCCTGTTGTATATGCCTTGAAATAGGTTGGTTTAAACCGCCAATGGGTTAATATAGGCCTTCATATGGGTTGGTTAAAGCCCCCAATGGGCTGTTAGAGGCCTTCATATGGGTTGTTAGAGCCCTCAATTGGTTGTTATATTCCGTAAAATGGGTTGGTTTAAACCATCAATGGGTTGTTAGAGCTCGTCATATTGGTTGGCGTAGGTCTACAACGGGTACCTGTAAGCCAAGAAATGTGGGGGCTTGGCTAATGCAGAAGAGGCCGGGTTTTTCAGCCATCGAGTCAGGTTATCCCGTGTCGGCTTACACCTCTCGCGTGATGGATCATCGATAATACCTTGCGCTGGATGGGCCAGACTTTAGGCTGAACTGATTAGACTTTGAGGGAAACTGCCACACCATAAGTGGGTTGGGTTAATTCCTCGATGAGATCGGTTAGAATCTCAATGAAATATATAAGAACCTCTAATGACGCTGTTGGAAACATATCTAATAGGCTGCGCTCGCCAACACGACGGCTTTGTAGTTACCGAGACAGCAACGGAAGCGCTATTTTTGCTACTCATTTGCAATTAGCGAGACAAACTAACCGCTATAACCATTCACTCTTCGAGCACATATGGTTCATGTTTTCGTTGTATATTTGTGAGCACCTTTGAACCGAAATTATTTATGGATTTTTTTCTTTTGTAACAATTGTACTAGGATTCAAATGTTTCTAACTAAATTCTAACTAAATTGTTCAAGTAACTACTGAAATTATTGATCGCGAGACTAGCAATAAAAAAATATTGTTCACACCTGGTGAAAATGTAAATTTACTTAATTTTTGTCATGTGGACACAGTACTGAAATTCATTTCAGTACTGTGTCCAGTACTTTAACTTGCCTGGCCTAGCCAGGCAAGTTAAAGCACTTTGTCTCTGGTGTCCTTGTGAGGCTGACTGAGCTATTATAGGCTGCAGTACGCTAGTCTCAGGTACGCGTGAATTTGGATCAGTGCTCTTCTTTTAAGTGTCTATGAATTATTGTATTTTGGATTACTGAATTATCTTACTGTATTGTTCATTTCGACCTATATTTATTTGTGTCATTTGTTTGTCTCGGCAGGATAGAGCGAAGTCCCTCTCCTCTCTATAGTTATAGTCTCTCCTTAGTTTAATAGCCTACCCGGTAATGATCGTGATTCCGAACTGTTCTTGAATAAATATAAAAACTTTATACCAGTTAATTGAACCCAAAATCATCACAGCAATTATCTCTCTTGATTGAAAAATGTCTTCCGAATGTTTATTAATATGAATTGTTTTGCTGTTAAAGCATAACTGCAAAAAAATCCATTAGACTTCATTAATACATCTATTTATGATTGATTTAGATACTTTCACAAGTTTTCTTTTATCTGGTCGTGCAACACTGCAACACTGCACTAAATATTCAATTGATTATCTTGTACTCCCTCATAATAGGATTTACCATTTCTTCACTGAGACTTTCAAAAAAATTTACCTAAAATGAAAATTTTCAACATTTCTTTAACGTCCCAATATACTGCATTACTCCAACAAAAACGTTTATTTCCGTTCCACTTTCCCAATAAGGTTCCCGCAAGCATTCAATTATCCTTTATCTATAACCTTAATCAAAGATTCAACAAACGATAATCAAAGATTTAACTAACGATAATAAAAAACTCAACTTGCGATTGATCATTGATTTAACATGCGATAATCATAAATTTAACATGCGATATCAAAGATTTAACATGCGATAATAAAAGATTTAACTAACAATAAATAATCCAAGACTCAACATGCGATTAATAAAAGATTTACCATGCGCTAATTAGTGATTTAACATAAGTAAACCCAGAGATTTAACATGAGATTTATCGGGCAGCTTATCGGGCCTCAGTTCATCGCGGCGATGCAAGGGAGCCTGCAGCGTCGCTGGGAGGCCTGCGTGGAGGAGGCCTGGCTGCGCCTCTTCCGCTGCCTCTCCTTCAGCATGAAGGCGGCCATGTTGGACCTGACGGGCGACTAGCGTGGCTAGTAGTGTGACTAGTGTGACTAGTGGTGTGACAAGTGTGACTAGTGGTGTGACTAGTGGTGTGACTAGTGTGACTAGTGGTGTGACTAGTGGTGTGACTAGTGTGACTAATGGTGTGACTAGTGTGACTAATGGTGTGACTAGTGTGACTAGTGGTGTGACAAGTGTGACTAGTGGTGTGACTAGTGGTGTGACTAGTGTGACTAGTGGTGTGACTAGTGGTGTGACTAGTGTGACTAATGGTGTGACTAGTGTGACTAATGGTGTGACTAGTGTGACTAGTGGTGTGACTAGTGATAGGGAAAAGTTTCGGGGCTAGTGCTGGGACAAGGAAAGCGACTAGTCGTTGGCTAGTGGCGGGACTGGTGGAGAGATTTGTGGATGACTATTGTGATGAAACTATAGCGTTAAAACAAGTATTTGGGTGACCGATGGGTGACGCAATCACAGACTCAGTTTAATATAAAAAAGTTCCGAAATTTCCAACGGCCTCTTCAGTGAATGAACGCCGTCTGCAGTCTTGACATCGCTATTGGAGACCAACGGCCATTGAAGAATGTTGCCCTGTCTCATATATTCCTAAATGGAGCAATTCACCAAAATTTGACGATGAAATGCCATGTAACGTCCTCGGAAAAATTTCCTCAGCTTCCTATATTTCACTAAAACTCAATTCCCGGCAACTCGCTAACTCATAAAGTGCTGGCAGCCGGCAACGGGATATTATTTTTCACGCTGAGAAGCGGGCGGCGCTTCACAGGCTTCGTGTTGTGATCAAACCGCGGCGCTTCAGTCCCATTGAGATGGACGGTGAGATGAGAACTCTGCAAACTCCACCACAAGACGGCGCTGAAACTTGAATAATATTTTTGTTTGTCACTGCCTGTTTGCTTTGAAACGAAAATAAGTTTTATATCATACATTCAGTAAATTTTAACGCTTCAATAACGGAGAAGAAATTCTTCTTTCAAATGTACGAATTGGTGTTTCAGTGAATGTCCGGTTGCTGTCCCGTCTGATATTTAGTGGTAGATAAGCGTGTTATTTAACTTTCGGTTCATTTACAGGTACCCGTAATACGCGAGATTAAAATCAGAATAAAAATTCCTTATATTAACAAAACAAAAATTGAAAAAAATTCAAATGCATTTTTTGCGTCAATTTCAATCTGTTAAGATTTTTCGTCTATCAGGACAAACCCTTTCAGTTGATGTTACAGATTTCAGATTGCACAATACAATGAGTTTATGTCAACTCGATTGTTTTTAAAGAGTCAACCTCAGTTTAAGACCAACGCACATTATCTAGACCTACGTTTGTCGAAATATATTTGTAGTGATGATAATGAAGCATGTTGTTTACTAGGGTTCTTTTACTAGTGTGAGGTACTTCCTTTAAACACTTGGGCCACAACAGCAACAATTTATTGGAACAGTAATGAGTGACAAAAATGTTCACAAGGAAATATATGTGGCACATATTGAATGCCAAATCTAACGGTCTTCTTCTAACGATCTGTTCGTTTCTTGGCAAGTAGCAGTTTGTGGTACAATTTCGTTTTATAAATCTTTGATCCTCCACTCTCGAGACCCTCAAACCTACACGTTGGAAAATTGATACTTACGAACTGAGTGATTCTTATCATTTGAGGAAGTAAATAATATATGATCACATGGTGATCATGTCACCATATGATATGACAACATGGTCACTTTGTGGGCAATGAACATGAAATATAGATAGCAGATTTTACTGTATAACTGGATTTGATTCAATTTGACATCTTATTAATAAGGCAGGGTAAGTTGACTTGGAACCAAAGTAGATGAAGGTGAATATAATTGAAGATATGAACGCTACCGTCAACAATGCCTAGAAATTGGTTGCTCACGGAGAGACTGCTCTGTAACGGCTGGTCTAAGGCCCTCTCTGCTTCTCCTGTCGAGCATTTCCAATCGGTGACTCTAACATTTAATTGACAACTCAACAGTGATTATTAGTAGATGATTTATGTATGTAATCGTATTTTGAAATGTTTCAGTTGACGGGTAAAATGATCCGTTAAGTGCGATACTGTACTGAATAAAGCTCCCATGGACTTATTTGCGCCTGTAAGTAAACATGACGGAAAATTGAGTTTGAACTTTCTACCCTTGCCATAACTTCCATCACTAAGCACACTCAATATTTAATTTTATTAAACTGTTTCACAAGTGCGTACCTGAATTCTTATTCATGTTACAAATTAAGTTTCATTTTTTTACGATTTCATTATGTATCGTGAAAATAACATAATATTTTGAAGATAGTAATTGTGACAAATTCATAATGACTTCGAGATGTCGTACACGTTGGTTTTGGGGGAAACTCGTGTATTGCTGCTCAGAAGTCAATTTTTCTTTCGCATTGAGGCACTATTGTATGAGATTTCGTTCGATAATTTTTCATGAGAACTTCACTTTATGATAGCTATGATAGTTATTTAAGATTATATAATAATCGCTATTATCACTTATACAATATACATTATGATAAATTTTACCATTAATACTGCAAATATGTTCGATGTTATTAAATCTCCAACTGGTGCATTACGTGCCAACAATTTTATTCGTCTAATATTTGATCATAAAATAAAATTTCTTTATTTGCAGCTCATTCATTTTTGTAATGTATGGTTGAGCATCGCTTCATGTAAATAATATTGCGTTATGTCAACTGACCAGAATGTATCATGAAACTTAAAGACATTGATAATGAGAGTTATTTGACTTCTAAATTTATTATTCATATAATATATGCTGATACTTCATGTATTTATATGGATTCCATGCGCCAATTTGGCCTACATACGTGGAATAGTTCAACGCACTAGAATGACCTTAGATTTAAGGCACTCGTGTAATGGGAAGAAATGCTCATTTGAGAATAAAATATTCGTCGCGTGCGGATAAAATTCTCAGATGCGATGGAAAGTTACAATTAAGTGATATTAAAGGTTACTCCATAGCAGCCTGAAGATAAGATTGAATTGATTGTACATGTATTATATTTAATAGGATAGATTTTATTATAAACTACGCTAAAGGTCGATCAATTTTGGTATGAGGAATTGCATAAAGGTTTGTAAACTAATATTGAAATTTTGGCTGGACTGATTGGCTGGATCATGTAAAACGTTTATTTATGTAATTTTATTAAATCATACTTTAAATTTTATGTTCTATTTTAATTGACTGCTGATGATGGCTATTGATAGAGCGAAGGCGCGGCTAGAATGATAGTTTGGAACGCGTTGACTAAAGTGGATTTGATCATAGTATTGAAATATACAAATAGAATTGACCTCGCAAATGTGTTTTTAATTCAATGAATTTTTAATCGGAGTTTGAATTGGTAGTTGACATGACCCACGTGTGCCACGGCACTGACACAATTTTATTTAAAAAAAGCTGCACTCGGAGGCCAAAGTAAAATTTAACTTGACAAAATTTTTTTGAATATAAACAGTTTTTTTTAAATTGCACTTCTTTTATTGCCTACAATGATTAAGTGATTGCAAAAAAGATGACAGGATGGTTGTTACATTTAAGAATTCAGGAATAAGAATTAATTTAAGGATAATTGATACTCCTACTAAAATTTTATGTTTGTGACTTTTCTACGAAAAGGAAGAAAGCTCTAAGCAGTAATTCATCAGGTTCTAATTCTTGACTTACAATTGAATGACGGTTGTCAACATAAAGAAAAAACCTTGTTTATTAACTCTACTCTGGAAAGCGGCTTTTAAACATTTTTCTAATCACTCCCGTTGAAAACCTTTGTCCTGCGATGCGATCCAAGTAAGATAATTGTATAGCGCATGTATAGAGTAAATTAGTTATCAAATCATCCACACAGGAGGTGTTCAGAGACAATTGCACATCCACACGGCATTTCAATGTTTGATGTGTATTCAAATCGTATCAATACTATAATAAAATGCATCCTGGAAATATCATATATGAACTTTCAATTCCTATAAAAAGTCTAATTCGTAGAATTGAGAAAAACAATAAAAACTTGTAGTAAAGATTACGTTCTGATTTTCAGAAAACCGTACAATTAAAGCGTAATCATTAAAATCTGCATCATGGGTCGAGGGGTGTCATGCATTGCTCTTCCGAAGTCCCCCTGCAATTTGACGTTTATTAAACCATAATATAAGGGTTTTTCATGGGTTTAAAACCAACAATGTTGTTAAGTGCCCATCACCGAGCACCTGACCTCTGACCTCAGCAAAGCGTTACGTTGTAGGACGTCGAGGGAGGAGCTGTGTAGGATCTTCATCACTTCATGTGTAGGATCTTCATCACTTCACATGTAGGATCTTCATCACTTCACATGTAGGATCTTCATCACTTCATGTGTAGGATCTTAATCACTTCATCTGTAGGATCTTCATCACTTCATCTGTAGGATCTTCATCACTTCATCTGTAGGATCTTCATTGACTTCTGTGAAATATTTCATCACTTCATCTGTAGGATCTTCATCACTTCATCTGTAGGATCTTCATCACTTCATCTGCAGGATCTTCATCACTTCATCTGTAGGATCTTCGTCACTTCATCTGTAGGATCTTCATTCACTTTATCTGCAGGATCTTCATTCACTTCATCTGTAGGATCTTCATCATTTCATTTCTTTGCGTAACTCGTCCAGGATCCTCAAATATTTTATCAACAATTTAATTCCCAAGTAACATCGCATCTGTTCGCCTGTTTTTTACACGCAGCTCGGAGACTTCAATTGTATTTTTCTGTCAACTATTGACCCATTGAGGCCCATCGACACCTGCTGGTGATGAAAAATGTTAGTTTTTTGTGAAACAAGGCCGATAATGTGATAATATTTCGTCGTATTATTTATTTATCTGTATATAAAAAGATATTTTTCTGAAGAGCTCAAATCAGTACTCGGCATAGACGCGTGAAAGTTCATTAATCACCAAATTGGCGATTATCAAAACGAATTTGTTGTACTTTATGTCTCGTTAACGTGTATGCTGCCAAATGTTGTAAGATTCTTGTTATCATCAAACACATTAATTCTTTTTAAAATATATCCTATATAATCCGTTAAATTTGTTGTTAAATCAATAATTTTCTTGATATTCACTGTACTGACTACTAAGAATAGGTAGAAAAGAAGTTAATTAGGATCTATTCTCTGTATCTTGCCTGAAACTTCGGAAGTTGCTCTGATAAATTATATATAGCTGATTAGCGTAAAGATGTTTTTCATGTAGCACTTCATATGCGCCCAAGTGTCATCGACCTTCTAAAATTTAAGTAACCGATTTTATTTTACGTATTTGTCTTTCTTATGGGTGATTAAATACACTTTTTCTTGTAAATTGTGTTATACTCGTGCTTCACTTTAGGTAAAGTACGAGTTCATAATTTTTCAATATTATCCTACATTTTATTTGAAATTATATGTTGATTCTGGATGTTAAAACATTTCAAAGTACCAGAGGCAATTTGCTATATGGAGTTGAACAATATTACATGAAATTCAGACATATTCTGGAGTCTTCCTGCTATGCCGTGCGAGAGTAGTGAATATTTTAGATTTTTAAAACTTTCTCTAACATTTAAGAGCTTTGAGGCTATTTCGTGACGCTCCAGTTCTTCTATGGACTCCTGAAATATCCTGGAAACATTGCGAACGTGGACGAGCGTTTAGATTTTCCACAGAAGCTTCTTGAGGAATTAAGAAAGCGTTCCAGCAGCTTTATGAGGCATGGTTGCTTAATAACTCCACGGTTTTGTAAGGGCTTTAATTATATGCAATTTTGTGAAGCAGATTCGCTCCCCAAAAGGAGATTATTGTGTTTCTTATTTTAATAAAATTCGTTGAACTGTCCTGGAAAAGAATAATTATTGATTGGGTTAGCATTTTTTTTCAGACACCTTATAAATACCTTCGTAAAACTGAATACAATTTTTTTACTCCTGATTTTTTATTGATTTTTGTACAATACTTTTTATCAGAATAAAAGGCTTGACAGTAAGCAAAGGGAAACGTTCGCCAACGTTGAAAGAAAATTACCAGCATTAATTGTTACCGAGAAACGAGGACAGAAATACACAATAAATTTGAGACTATTTTTTATTAGAGAGGTTCAACATTTGTGACTGCAAAAGCCTCAAAAAATCAACAAACGCAGGGCATTATTATTTTATTATTTAGATATATATTCTTTTCAAACAAACATCATTCGTTCAAAGAACTCTTTACTATAGGCCTATATAGAATTAATTCATCGGCATAATTGGTGCGAGGTCCTTAATTTTATCATTTCCTTACCACTGGTAATAGACTTCGATATACTAACCGTAGAATTAAATAATACGAGTTTGTGAAGAGTTCGAAATATTAAAGCGTGATGAGCATCAGGGCAGGTACTTTCAAATATTGCCAAGTGGACGTAACTTCTTGAACTTAAGCTCAAGAAGATACGCCGAGCGTACGATCAGCGGATTTTGGCAATTACTTCCAATTTCTCACACATTATAGAAAACAAATAACTGTCAAGAGTCAACACTAAAAACACAAATCAAATTGTTTCATTGATAGCATAACATTTTACTTTGAAAGAAATCAATAAAAAGTATTTACAATTCACCATAGAGTATGTAAATCACTCATTTTAAATTGCTTTGCTGCAAATTTACTGCCATGGAGGTTCTTCTAACCCGACTTACGGGTGCTTCCAGCAAGCGTAGAGTTAAGTCGACTTTCGCGGACGGAACTCGGTGCGGAAATGTTTTGAAGGTACAATCATTTGGAGTTACGCGAACTTAGCGGACTTACGCTGGACTTAAGCCGCTACGAGCACTTAGCAAAGTTTTGAAAGTACCTGCCCAGAAACGTGGTATGATTTAATCATATTACTCTTATCGCAGAACGAATATAATTCATTTATCTACGCTACGCTTTCCTATAGTAGTAGAAAAAAATTACAACTAATTTCTGCAAATTAAGATGGAAATTACCATTAAAAACTTGAACATTGGAGCATTAAAGTATTAACGAACAATAACCAAGAGACTAGATTGTTTAGGGAGCGTCGTCATTTGAGAACAAAGAGATGCTCTTCCTCAGAACAACTTTTTTGTTCTGACTGGCATTGCGAACTTAAAATGCTAGCAATAACTCGATGGAAAAATTTACTATGTTCATAACTGTCGAATTGAAATGAAAAAACAATAGTATTAGTAATGCAACAAAGAATCGGGACACACACAAATATGTAGGCCTAGCAAGGACTGATTTTAAGGTGAAGTTAATTGTGAATGCAGCGCATGCAGTGCATTAAATGTAATAATTAAACGTTGCTAATACGGGTTAACGATTGAATAGTATCCGTTTTCTCTAAAAAAATGAAGTTGAATTATATTGTGAAGGTGAAATTCAGTTGATTATTCTGAAAATTAATTGAGAATCTAATCAAAAGTTGGATTGAACACCGCAATTGGTGTACGAACTATACCCATTAAATACAAACCACTGCAATCATTGATCCACATTTTCCTTAATAATCGATAACTGCCTGAACAATGAGCTAGTAAATCTATAAAAACATTTTCAAACACTGCAGGTTTTTCTAAGAGATTGCAACGCCGTAAAAAACCGCCCTGCAAATCATCTAGTTTGTGAATCTATTTGAAAAAAGACAATATTCGTTTTTTAAATAGAAAAATTTTAAATACCTGGGAATAAATTAACATTTTTGGTGTCTTCGTTAACGTTTTTGGTGAAATTCTTTAATTTTTGAATGTTTTAGGATGAACATTTTTTGCAATTTGATTCTCAAGAATAAAACGTTCTTCGAATATAAACCAATGAAGCTGCGGGTCAGTTTTAATGCCTGATGGTTAAGAAAGTTGAGGAAAGTTAACGTAATCCTTTAAAAATCTTATAAAATATAGTATAAGATCTCTTTGCCTTATACTCTGCTTTAGTATAAGGCAAATTTCTAAATGGTATATCTTTTGATTTTTCTGCACTATATTTGCCCTATATTTGCCCAATAACAATCTTCGCTCCTCGTTCTCCGGTCTGGTTGTCCCAAGAGAAAAATCAATGAAGGTAAGAAGGTAAGAAGTTAAGTAGGTAAAATATTTCACGATATGATCTCACTTAAAGTAATAATAAATATCCCTTTACTAACTGTATGACTGGCTTTATTATGAACAAGGCAGGAAATTTACTGCGAAGAAAATTAAAATCGGCGTACAGGGGCTTGTCCGCAAGCATCTAACTGTAAAAAAGAAAAGCTTTGAAGGAAATAAAAGCTTTTTTGATGCTTTTTAACGCATTTTATCATTTATGGTAAAAATGCACTATTGTGCTCGTCAAGTCCGTCCGTCCGTGATGTCCGTCCGTGACTTCACGTTTTCGTCGACGAGAAAATGCGCTCTCTGTCACTCACTGCAGTGAGTACAGAGTTATATTATTTAATAGAAGCATCAAAAGTTTTGCGCTGTATATAGGCCTTGTATATAATACATCGCGGAAGTAATTTTAATGTACAACATGTTTTAGCAAGGCGCTATGATAGGTCATAAAAAATAACATGAAGAACTAATAAAGTTTTGATTAATAAATTCCATAGACGATATATCAAAACCAGTTGGCGATAATATTACTGGTTTCAGTTTACATTAATAATAGAATTTGTAACATCAGAATAACATTTACATTAACATTGAACCGTACAACGAATTTCTCAGGTCGGATGATATTGCAATAATCATGACTTAGATGATAATAAATTGTTCATTACCATATCGATACAAATTGGATTTGGTCGAATGTCTTCATAAACTTCCTGCCCGGATTGTTTTCGATATGATTCTTTTAAAAATTTAATTCTGATCTGTAGATCAAATATAAAACATTTCAATCAACAAATTTCGAAACTACCCCGAATCAGCTATCTGTACAATTTTTGAAACACTGATTTGATATTTTGAAAAAAATGGAAGTTTCTCGGTTGAAGTTTTTCGTGTCGCTGTCATTACTGAACCACACAATTACATATTTTATATAAAAAAATTATAGGAGTAGAAACAATAGTAGCAACTTAATTAGGTGACTCCTTGCCTCAACATGAATCGACATAACACGTTTAAAAAAAATTTTGTAAGATTTTTTTAGCTTGGTGTCAACACTAAAATTTGTATCCCAAACGATCATTTTCATTTTCAAACCATATTTTCTGAAGCTCAGAAATTTATCTTCACGCTAGAAGACAGCAGTTAATTTCATCCAGTCCATCAGAATTCTTACGAGTTATATTCACGATATTGTCTTTGTACTTGCAGAAAGATAATTGGGAGTTATAAACATTAAATTTTTAGTTCTAAATTGAGAATAAATTTCAAATAATGTTTAACATTCCTATATCGTTTGTTTAGACATTATTTCATTATTTGCATGGAAAGAGTTTTAATATTGAATTTATTTTTACGATCTTAATTTAATTTTGTCACGGTTAATAGACCAAAATTCCATGTGTACGTTGTGTGCCGAAAACATCAACTGAATTTTATTTCCTTTTGATAAAAGATTGAAATTTACACATAATATACAATGATTACATCTTGAATTACATTAAATCGCAAATGGTAAAAATTAAACAATTGTCAGTTAACTATGGAGATTTGAAAATAAGTACAAATCAAAAATATTCTAATGAAAAATTTCAATGGGTAGCATTAAATGAGAAAATTATACCCATAGCACAATAGTAAGTGTATACAATCATTCCGGGAAAATTCATTTAAAGTACGGATTGAAATTAAGTATAAAGTATAACGTTTTTATCAGTAATTAGACACAAATGTTAGCGGCTCGTCGAATCTTTTATACATTCATTTCTACGGAGACTTTAGAACTAAATCCTACACACGAGCATCCTGTTTTAACTAGGAAACAATTAACGGAAATTCCTCTTGACTGCAGCTCCATGCGAATTTTGTAAAGTCACTTAATTGAAGAAGGCGTGTCTTTGAATAATGAGAATTTTTCAGATGTTTTTTCTTCAAGCATGTTTAAACTTAACACCGTGATTAATATGTGATATATGTTCGAATTTACCCATGAAAGTTCTTATAATGTGAGCTCAAAAAAATGTGTAGTGGAGATTTCTTAACACTATTTTCTCAATCTATCATTTTACCTATAAATGTAAAATAAATATTTGCTTATTTTATGTCAAGATAACTTGAATAACTTTTAAATTGCACTGTACTTCTTTACTTAAGCATAAAGATGCTGTAATACTAAGGCGAGAAAGACTTCAGAAAGTCGATTGCTGGTTTGCGAGTTTTTCCTCTATTTATATCTCGTGACGAGAGCAAATGTGAAAATTCGTGGAATATAAATATACAATAAGTATTTGAGAACTATATTACGCATTGGATTTACTGTTAGTTAGACGCAGAAGAAACCATGAAAAAAGTACATAACATAATCTTCAAATGTTCATTTTGCCATTCGCTGATACATTCAATGCATTCTAGATCATCCGCATTTCAACTTGAATCTATTGTACTTCACGTTTCCAAAAGTTACCAGGGCATCAATTTTGACTTGTAATTCTAAGTTGCATGATACACGGAGTTTTCGAGCTGTATTTCTTTCCTCTAATGTATTCACGTCAAGCATTTTTTGGGAGTTTGCTTCTACCTCAGCGAAAACGAGCGGCGGGATAATGTTCGGAGAGGTAAGAATTATGCAAAGTGCAAGCTTCCTGTAAATGGAAATCTAAGCGCAGCGGTCAGCGATAAAAAGCTCGAGGAACAGCATATCGTGGCAAGATGGAAATAAAAAATACTCAAAATCCTGTGATGCGAACACAGAAGGAGCGGAAATCTAGGCACTGAGAAATATATCATTAAATAATAGCAATAATGTGAACATTTGCAAAATAACAACACGGTGAAATAGTAAATTAGACATCTTAAATAAGAAAAATACTGAGTTTACTATTTAGAGTTTTTCACGTGCGAGATCCCTTACACTACTTTCGGTTCCAACACAGAATTTTCGGAGTTTCATTTTTATTGAGAACAAAGTTGAAGAGAAAGGTGAGAAGTAATTCTCGCACAGTTTTATAAATTCAAGTGTAAATGAATCAGGTAAACAGCTGAAGGCAATCCAAGGGAAATTTTGAAGAAACCGTCTGGAGGTTGCAAAAATAGAAACGAAAACACGATTTCTGGATTGCTGGTCAAGAAAATGTTACCGTTGAAGACGACTCGCTTGTAACAGCAGAAGACGTCACACCGATTTTATCATTTACTTCAATACAAGAGTGAGGAGGCCGCTCCACCAAGCTCTCCATGGAAGCAGGTACTGAGTTGGTCGCTAATGATCTGGGCGATGATGCTGTGGTGTCGAAATTGTACCCGTCTGAAAGTTCAGAAGTTGACACTCCTGAGATGGTGTCATCGTAGGAAGTTGAAGAGGAAGTTCTTGGAATAGTTGATGTCATTTCAATAGAAAATTCACCATCGCGGGAATCTTTTTTCTTGTTGAGGTCAAACGAACTATAATTTAGAAAAACGTTTGAGTCAGTTGTGGGACCCAGTGAGCAGGTTGAGTCTGACGACTGAGATTCAATTCTACCATCAGAAAAAATATTTCGTTTACTCGACGATGTAACATTTTGATCGCTTGGTTCACTGGCTGTCATACCAGTTGTTTGATTGTTACCTCTAAGTTCAGAAGAAATAGAGTTGCTTAATTTAAATTGTGCTGATCGCTGAACATGTAGAGGATAATGATGAAGATGATGCTTATGATGATTTGGGTTATTAGGTGATGATATAGAGGGTAATGGCGACGATGACGCTGATCGCAATCTTTCATGCTGAGGGGACTGCTCTTCTAATTGGTCCTTCTTCAATTCCGAAGAATAAATAGAAAGGCTAGAGCCGGGACGACGTTCCTTAATAATACTTCTACTAGAAATACTATCTTGACTAGATTTCAATATGGATGGAAGTGCCTTGCAGCTACTGACTATCCCTGACACGTAGTTGGGTGTCAAGCAAGGCGTCGCGCCTGCTAATTCCTTACTGTTACGATCACATGTAGAGTCCAGTGAAAATCTGGTTTTCCCCGACGATGCCTTTACGCTAATTAAGTCATTGTCTGATTTTCGTCTTGGGGAAGAGAAAGGAGCACAAATCAGTTCATTTTCATCAATATTTGCTCGAGCAATCTCGCTGATTTCTTTCTCATTTTCTTCTACAACTTGTAACTTGGCTTCAGCAGACACAGAGATATGACCAGCTGATGCTGTCACTGAGGGATCACCGAAAGTTACCAACGGACACTCGACTGTCAACACTGGACTTTTAATGGTCACTGGCTCAACGAAAGTTGAGTGTGTGGGTTCAAGGTAGAGTTTAGTTGGACACAATAAAGTTCCTGGTCTACGGGGCGCCTCCACCGTGGCTGAGATGGTTGGGATGCTGGGCGAAGAGATGGTCCCTGAGGGGGGACTGCGCTGTGGACTGTCTGGACTGCTCTCATGCTCACCGATGGGATGTAAACTGTTATCTTTCTCGACGTCGTTGCCTGAAACGGCAATTAAACATAAGTGTAAGTAATTCAAGTTCATCAATTTATCGGTAATTTTTCATGAAAATCGCAGTTGCATTGCTAATAAGTGATACATCTTTGAGCTGAAAAATTTTAAAATGAACTTCAAATTTACGGTCGAAATTGTGCACAGTATGTCTCACACATTTTTTGAAGTGATATATGTAAGTAATTTTTATTAAATATTTTGTTCAGTACTTACGCAAGATATCGAATCAATAATGACTAACCTACTCCGAGCAACGTGGAAGGCACTTGCAGAGTATCTAACTCGACGCGCGTTTCCATCGAGATGCGAGAAGGCAGGGAACTGAAAAAAATATAACTCGGTACTCACTGCAGTGAGTGACAGAGAGCGCGTTTTTTCGTTGACGAAAACGTGAAGTCACGGACGGACAGACAGACAGACAGAAAGACAGACGGACAGACATAGCGAGCACAATGGTGCATTTTTATAATGAAAAAATGAGCTCAAAATATGTTTTTTTTTGTAGTAAAGATTAACCATTGTTATGATAGGATGAGAATAATAATTTGATAAAATGAAAATTGGCATCGATGAGTAGTCCTATGGTGAATTAGGGTACGCACACAGTGAAAGCAGGTTTGCCCGCGCGGGCAACCTGCTCCAACCTGCCACAAGAATGAACATAGGATAATAATGTAAGTGTTCACAGTGAAAACCTGTACGAATAGGCTTCTGTATTCTATGGTTTCAGGCGCCAGCCTGAGCAGGTAACCAGTACGCTGGCAACCTGCTTTCACTATGTGCGTACCCTTACTTTTCTTCACCTCGGTTGATTTTCCTAGGAATAACTGATTTCTTCGTAATTAAGTATTTAGACCTTAAAATTCCAGTTTTCACAAACCGCACTTAATAATCGCTATTTCAAAGCAAAACTATCGAGCGAAAAGAATGAACTTCTTTATTTCGTTTATATCATTTCCTTCAATTATAATAAAATGAATATATTAAATAATAAATATATTAATATTATTTCTATTAAAATAAACTTAGCAAGGACTGATATACTTAAATTTTTCAAAGAAGAAGAGTATCCCTGTGTGACTTTATTTACATTCCGATTGATCAGTAATGGCGCTCTATGGAATTATCAATCATCTATGCAATTCTATATATATTCTGACAGAGATCAGGCTGGTGGGCGCTTTTTTCGCCACAAGTCTTAACCCCAATTATAAAAAAATTCTATAAATATTCTCTACAACATACAAAAATTCATATATTTTACGATTATTAAACCCATGGTACCTGAGCGTGACCCTCTTCTTCATATAAATATCTTCTATAACATACAAAAAATATATATTTTCGATTATTATACCCGTAGTACCTGAGCGTGACCCTCTTCTTCATATGAATATCTTCTATAACATACAAAAAAATATATATTTTCGATTATTATACCCGTAGTACCTGAGCGTGACCCTCTTCTTCATCTTATAAGAGACGTCCGAGTTTCCCCTCATCATCGGCCTGCAGAGGTTGCGGCCGGTAGGCGTCGTAGGCTCCGAACTCTGCTTGTCTACCAGGATCGGTTTGGGACGCACGGTCGACGCCGTTGAGTGGCTCTGGCCTGGCACCTGCAATTCCAGTTCATGCTTATTTGATATGGCATAATAATTTTCTTTTTATCATATTTTCATATTTATGGAGAATATGCCTTATTTTGCTAATCACGTCCGTCCGTCCGTCCGTCTGTCCGTCCGTCTGTCTGTCCGTCTGTCCGTCCGTCCGTCCATCCGTCTGTCTGTCCATCTGTCCGGTGACTTCACGTTTTCGTCGACGAGAAAATGTGCTCTCTGTCATTCACTGCAGTGAGTACTGAGTCATATTTTTTTAGTGTAAATGAAGTCTTATTCGGTGGAGGCACCATGAATAATAAGTTTTAGTGCATTTAATTGGCAAAATATTAAAATCAAATCAAATTACATACCACAGATGATAAAGCAAATAATGCCACCTCATGAATGTACGCATGAAATATTGGCAAAAAATTTTAAAGCTGGAAGACTAAATTTTAAATAATAATATAAAGCATCTTTTTGCATTAGGAACTTGCAGCCGGTTCAGCGCAGCGGAAATGCACAGTTCTTTTCCATGGCGTTATAGACAGGAGATCTTTGAACCGTTTGGTTAATGGAAGATGGAACAGGAAAGCATCAATGTTCAGTATTGAAAAACCATTCAGGTTTGGTCTCAAAAGACTGAAATTTTAATGTTGACTATAAACGTTTAATTCTGTTTCCATTGCTACACGAATTATTTCTGCTGGCAATTTTTTCGATGTAACACTCGCATTGGCATGGAAAGTGAGGTTATATGCGTCATTTTCGAGTCACTCCAACGTCTTTTTCCAGAATATACATTTATCTGGTTTCTAGAGACTGTATAAATCGCATGAAATCATAACTAAGAACGTAAAAATGGTGCGAACAAAATTAATTTGTGTAGTTGATAATGATCCTGATTATAGAAATATTGATGCAGAACGAGTTATATATAAGTTTATAAACGGTTATAAAAGAAGTATAGCAAATTTATTTCACGTAAGTTAACCGTGGCAAAGTTATTTGACCACTAACGCATGTAATATCTAACTTGTTTGCCCGATATTGGTAAGAAACTTCATCTAGGTATGAAACGGAATTTAGAAATCAAAGTCTACCATTAAATTTACGTTTTCTGCTGGTCTATTGAGAAAACCAAAATTTGAGGAGTAAATAGCTAAGTTCCTATTTTCATTGGACCAGGGTTTATGTTCCTGCAAAAAATTGCTATCGCTCATTATTTAACAGCCAATGCAACCCATCATGCAAGCTCTAACTTCGTTCGAATTTCTTTCATATTTGGAAACGCAGAGATGACAGTTGTGTACTCGTGAGATATTCCCATAGTGGATAAACAATAACTGAGAAATACTGAATTTAAATTATTTGAAAATGCAAATTTATGAAGATAACTTTAATTTTTTTCTGATCGCACTACTTTTTTAATATTGTCAAATAGAAGTTCTAAATTCGTCCAATCAAACACAAAGCGAGGTATTTAAATGTTGGGTGCAATGTCCGCAGATTTAGTGGCAGAAACGATGGCTTGTATGTAATCACGTCGTGTGGATGCGATAAAATTCACAAATATTTCCGAGAAAACGTTATAAAATTCTATTTATTATAGATGCTGAGAATCAAATACTTATGCGACAGAATCCTTTTATATTTGCTGAAAGACCATTAGAACGCATTGTTTGTGGTGCTGCCTCCGGGCTGAAAAAAATTTGAGACTTAAAATTTTTAAAATGCCATACTAACTCGGGCTGATATTGTGAGTATGAACGGTTAATACAGGTTTCTGAAATGTATTATTCAAATGCATTGCTTTATTCAATATTGAAAGAGTTCGGTTTTGTTTTAGTTAAAATAGTATCAGATATCAGAAATCTCCCTCATTTGGAGAGACATTCAATTATTTGCTTGGCATATGATTTCAACCACATGCAAAACGAAATGTACTAACAAGATCTTCACGAGTCAACTAGCATCATGCATATAAAACCATTCACATTACATCACAACTTATATAACAATATTGAAGTTTTCAATATACGTAATATATTATTTCACTAAACCCACCACCGAGTAAACCAGAGTCTGAGAATGTGATAACAAACATCTGTGCATAGCAGAAAACATCCATAGTTTGGCTTCATTCTTTTTACATTTCCTTGAGTGAATTCTGAAAATAAGACAGTCAAATGAAAATGCAGGAACTAATTTCAGCTGCGGTCCACGTCTAACTACGAGGAAAATAGTCAACACTAACGATTAATCATAGTTCGAAAGTTTTACAGCATTTTATTAACATACTTTTATTATTTTCGAACGCAATGTCTCGCAATCATACTCGAGATGAATGGGACTAATTTATAAGGGCAAATTTACCCAGTCACAAATATATTTTAGTGATCATTGATGTAAATGAAGCAAGCAATATTTTCGGGGCTCATTGATCATGGCCTTTGCAACAAAATCTATTTTTTTATCGTCGGAAGATAATACATAATTTAAAATTCAAGCACTTATTTGTTCCCACCCCCTAGAGTTATCGAGTTATCAGCTTATTGGTTATTAATCATAAAAATTCGAATAGTGAATTCAGCCCACAATCTACTAAAGCTGAAAAATGTTTATCAAAAATGGCTTGTGGAGAGCTTTAGCATTGTGCATTCAGAAGACCAACGTCGATAATAACCGAAATTAAGAGTTGATTTGTATATTTAGGCAAAATGTCTTCTTTGCTAAAAAAATGTGTTAACGGAAGTACTTTCTTCATCCCTGTATCTGATGAAATATAAATGCGAGTATTATTTTAATTTTAATTTTATTTTCTTGAGAGAAGCCACCATCAGAATAAACATTTATATGAAAAATTTCATATATATTTATATATATGAATGTTTTTAACTTCGTTGAAACCTAGCACCGCACAAAGGCGATTCGTGCGCGTATCCACGATAATTATTGTGTCAATATTTTACCTAGGCCAGAAAAATTATTTCTTGTTGGAAAGCATGAATAGAAAGTAATTGAATGAGCATTTTATTGCATTTATAAGCGGAAAGAATATGACCAAATCTAAATATGATTTTTCAACTGTATTCATCAATGCCAATGGAAAGTCACATATTTTTTACTATTTCAAATCGAGAGTCAAATGGGCCTACTATTTTCTTCTAAAATGTGGGTTTGAAAAGGTTTCCCCAAAATTAGTGTACATTACTTTCATAAAATTTAACTACATCTGAAAGAAACGGTATGTTAAAATTGCCGGGAATTTTGATCTCCGACTACCTTAATAATAAATTCAATAAATTCAACGAGAGCTGCGTGCAACGCGATGGATGTTGAAATATTGAATCACTAAAAATTTTTCTATGAACAATCTTGATCAAACAGATTATGACTAACCATAAGAAAAGGTTTTAGTTAGGAAACTTTTATTTAAAAATTTCGCTAATTCAAAACCGTTTATCGCCAGACAAAATGTCCGGGAAAGACAATTATCTGGTGGATAAAATTTCATCAGCAATCAGCCATTATAAAATTGTCACAGGGAACGAAAAGTTCCAACGCAGGAAAATGATAAATCGGAATGCGTTCAGAATTAAACTAACTGACAGACTAGAAACAAAGAAGCAAGCATCGCTTCCAGGACTCCAGTGAATAAAGGCAGAGAAAAGGGAAACAGAAAGAGACAGACCGAGAATAAAAACATTAAATGTCAAAGAGGGAAAGTAAAAAGGATGCAGAGTTTAGAGAAAAAGAGCCTTAGAGCAAAAAAATATATATGAGCAACCGAGAGGAAGGAAAATGAGTGATAAGAAAAAAAACGGAAACTACGAGAGGAGAAATAGAGAGGGGATATAGAGAGGAGAAATAGAGAGGAGAAATAGAGAGGAGAAATAGAGAGGAGAAATAGAGAGGAGAAAAAGAGAGGAGAAGTAGAGAGGATAAGTAGAGAGGAGAAATAGAGAGGAGAAATAGAGAGGAGAAGTAGAGAGGAGAAATAGAGAGGAGAAATAGAGAGGATGGGGGAAGGAATGAAGAGGAATAGATGGAAACAGAGGATAAAACCATATTGCATGGAAGCAGAGAGGAGAAAAACTAACATATTCAAGGTTAAAAACTGTAAGAATGACTGCATAATGGAAAATTATTCATCACGAGAGGCAAACTCAAGTGCAGGCGATGAAAACAGGATAGGCAAACAGACAGTGAAAGGCTTTCAAGACAGATAAAGAAACCAGGCAAGAAAACAGACAAGCATTGACACGATAAACAGACAGGGAATGCAGTCAGGATAACAGGGAAAAAATATGGAAAACAGACACAGAAATTACCAGGGAAAACAGATGAGGACAACAGACATGAAAAACAAGCATGAAAATAAATGAAAAAAGTAGGCATGATAACAGACAAGTCTTGACACGATAAACAGACAAGGAATGCAGTCAGGGAAACAGGGAGAATAAACATGGAAAACAGACACAGAAATTAGCAGGAAAAACAGATAAGGATAACAGACAAGGAAAGCAGACGATGACAAAAATAGCCTGGCAATAATACTGGAAAACCAACATTGTAAACAGACAACTGTAGCAGACAAAGGAAAGTGGAAAGCTAACAGTAGAAACAGACAAGAAACAGACAGTAGTACCTGAAGAAAGATACATGGGGCTGTAGAGGGGACTGTGAGAAGGCCTGGGGAAGAGCAAGGCAAGAATTCCCCCTGGAGCGAGAGGGAGTGGGGAGGCCGAAGGTAAACATTTATCCCTGCGTGACGTTTTGAATGAAATTGCATGAATTCCTACCACGCTGAAATCAATAGTATCCTGTTGGGTAGGATATATCCAATCCAAATAGCATCCCATGAGTACTCAGCGACCAGCATTAACATACATTGGTGAACACATACAAGTTATCAACATTTATATTTTACAGCAAAAATTAACAAAATTACTTACCAAAGACACCCTTCAAATGAAAAAGTAAGGTACAACACAGAGATATGATTTTCACGTAAGTGATATAAAGCAATGAGTGTAATTTGTACATGTGACGCAGGTCCTTCATATTTAGAAGAACACAACATACACGGACCCATATCAACATTCCACACCACATACATGGACCCATATCAACATTCCGTACCACATACGCGGACCCATATCAACATTCCGTACCACATGCGCGGACCCATATCAACATTCCATACCACATACATGGACCGGTATTAACATTCCACATCACATACATGGACCCATATCAACATTCCACATCACATACATGGACCCATATCAACATTCTACACCACATACATGGACCCATATCAACATTCTACACCACATACATGGACCCATATCAACATTCCACACCACATACATGGACCCATATCAACATTCCACACCACATACATGGACCCATATCAACATTCCACACCACATATATGGACCGAACACCACATACATGGACCCATATCAGCATTCTACACCACATACATGGACCGGTATTAACATTCCACACCACATACAGAAATACGTGAGTTGTTGTCAACGTGAATTTATATTTATATACAAATTAGTCGTATTCAAACTACGAGAAACCTCCCGATAAGTAGCGTTACTTTTAAACTACAAATGGGTTTAAATTCGAATGAATTAGTGGCACGCAAATCAAACTGAATAAACAATTCGTACATTGAAATGATTTGAATGTCATGCAGGTGAATTTATTTCTTCCTGATTAATTGATATAATTCACATTTAAGGTGCATTATTCAATTGAAAGCAGATTCTGAATTATGTGTACATTAGGCGTTGCTATCATAATATACTTTAGTGATCGTAAGATGAATGAATGCCGTTTAAATTTACGAGGAAGATGACTGCTTAAGAGGTTTAAACTCGTGCATGACTACGAAGTATTACCGAGTTTAAAAGCAAAGAAAACGCCAAACAAAGCTGTATCCGAGAGTGCATATTTCAGGATACTCGGTTCTACCTCTGTCAGTTCGGATTTCAGGATTTTGTAGTCTACATATCTTCAAACGAAAACCGTGTCTCAATAAATACGTTCAGTTCTTATCCTCTTGAAATAGTGAATCGCTTGGCTTCTATGTTCTAGTGTTTTTCTTAGGTATTAGTCGTTTCGTGTCTCATATGACTCTGTGTTCCGCGAGTGCTTGTTTTCGATTTAAGGGTTGTTTTGTGTTTTATTTCTTTTCAGGTTTTAATGTCTAACGTAGAATTTCAAAAAATAAAATAATTGTATTCATTTTTAGATTGTCGAACTGACGATCGATGGAGCTGGCCTCCGAAACATTTTCAATATTGATATGGTGAACTTGCTTGGTATTTTCTTTGCTTTTGAATTCCTTGTGAACTTGCGATTTAAGCAGACTGATAATAGAAGTATCCGAGTTTTCAAGTCGTTGTTGTTTAGGTAATTTGTCCATCTCCTTAGTGATGGGAAAAGTCCTATCCGTGTTAATTTACGGGTTAATTTATAACAATGAAGGATTCTGAACAATCTAATATCTAATCAGTATCACTTTCGTTGTGTGACACAATAATTTAAAAATGTTTTTAGAATGATTCTATTTTTTGCTTTTGTGTTTTCTTTGCTGAATACTTTTATAATAATGTATAATAATGCATAATAATGCAAAATAATGCATAATGATGCATAATAATGCATATTAATGCATAATAATGTTTATGCTCCAGTCTGGATTAATTTTATTACGATGCATTTTCAGTGCAAAAGTCAAATACTTGCACATAAATGCAAGTAAAAACACACCTGATATCCCACGGAGCCTGGGGCTGCCCCAATGGGGATTGGGAGGGTGAGGCTGACGTCAGGGGGTCCGCAACCCCCGTTGTTGAGCAAGTCCGTCGACGATCCCCCAGGGGGAAACTGCTGGTACCCCCCATAGCCTGGGGAAGGGATAGGGGGAAGAGCCAGTAGCCTCTTACGATCCTCCAGGTACAAGTCCAGCAGCTGGTCCAGCTTAGACTCGATATCGTCAACCTGGAACAAAAAAAAATAATAAAAATAAAAAGAAAAATCAACATTTTTCCTGCGAGTTGAAGTACTAGCCTGTTTTGCTCGCATCAAGGGCACAATCAAACTCAGATATTATAAACAGTCTGATCAAAGAGCAAGTTCTAGACATGAACTAGTTCTAGTCGATCTATACAGTATCTAGGCATCATCCACTACAAGAAATGATCTAGTTCTATTTATGATCAATCCTAGGCATATTCCTATTTATGACTTATCCCAAATACCTAGCTCTAGGTATTTGGGTTTAATCACGATCTAGAACACTGTAATAGAATAAGCCTGATCTTATCTTGGTCATGATCCAGGCCTATAATTCCAATCTTGATCAAGTTCTCGACATGATCGAGTTCTAGACATGATCAAGTAATAGACATGATCGAGTTCTAAACATGATCAAGTTCTAGGTATGATCAAGTTCTAGACATGATCGAGTTCTTGACATGATCAAGTACTAGATATGATCAAGTTCTAGAAATGATCGAGTTTTAGACATGATCAAGATCTAGAAATGATCGAGTTTTAGACATGATCAAGATCTAGACATGATCAAGTTCTAGACATGATCAAGTTCTAGACATGATCAAGTTCTAGACATGTTTGAGATCTAAACACGATCGAATTATAAACACGATCAAGTTCTAGACATGATCGAGTTCTAGACATGATCGAGATTTAGACATGATTTAGTTCCATGCTTAACCCAGTTACAGGCACAATCCAATCTTTGGCGTAATCTTATCATTGATTTCGAGTTCTATGCATATCCTAGTTCTAGTAAAATATATGATCTACATCATATATTTATTATTATAAGTTATTATTAGAACATATGACGTTCTAATAATAACTTAGTTGTAGGCATGATGTAATTCTGTTCGTTATTAATATAAAATAATGATCTAATCGTACTCATGGGCCTATTCTATTCATTACCGTTTTCTAGTTTATTATCTAGTACTAGTTATGGTCTAGTTGTTGCCGAGCACTTGAGAGGAGGAGGTGAGCAATGGAGGAGGTGAGGGAGAGCAATGGAGTAGGTGAGGGAGAGCAATGGAGGAGGTGAGGGAGAGCAATGGAGGAGGTGAGGGAGAGCAATGGAGGAGGTGAGGGAGAGCAATGAAGGAGGTGAGGGAGAGCAATGAAGGAGGTGAGGGAGAGCAATGAAGGAGGTGAGGGAGAGCAAGAAAGGATCTGAGGGCAATGAAGGAGGTGAGGGTAAGCAAGAGAGGATCTGAGGGCAATGAAGGAGGTGAGGGTAAGCAAGAGAGGATCTGAGGGCAATGAAGGAGGCGAGGGTAAGCAAGAAAGGATCTGAGGGCAATGGAGGAGGTGAGGGTAAGCAAGAAAGGATCTGAGGGCAATGGACACATTACCTGTCTCTCGACTTTGACGATCCGAGACGCGAGGGAAATCTTGGACTCGTATACGTCCTTTGCTTTCGATCCTTGCTTGCCCAGGATTTGATCCAATCTGAACACCCGAGAAATTTTGTATAGATTCTGAATTATCTTAAGAACTATCCCGCTTTTAAGAGAGCAATAAATTGTTTATATATCATAAATGTCAAGGAAAATAATTTTATAAACGTAAATGACATTATATTTAGATTTCTTTATAATTCACCGCTTGCTTGCAGCTCATATTTTAAGTAAGTATATATACATGAAGAAATAACAATTTCATCCTATTCATTACCATCCATTACTGCTCAAACATTTTCAAAACCTTTTACAATATTTAGATATAAGATAGATATCTAGATTAGATGTATGTAAATTTGAAAATTTCAGTTGAATTCTACTTTGATAATTATTACTATTTAGACATTTAGATTAGATGTATGTAAATTTGGAAATTTCAGTTGAATTCTACTCTGATAATTATAATCTGTGAAAATTTTTGCTAAATCCAATAAGGAAAAAAAGTAAATGATTCTTTTAACGTCTTCAGCTTCAGCACCGAAATTTGATTCACGGATTCCAAAGAAAAAGTTTGAAACCTCATGTGTAACCCTATTATTTTAATGTCCAGAATAACATTTAACCTCAAAGAAATTTGAATACAAAATTTAGAGCGCGAAAAAAAATTCACCTAAACTTGGAAATCTTTATACAGTATTTAAAAGTACGCGTGCAATAAAATTTTAAATTATACAAAGTAGTACCCTAATAAGAAAATGCAAACTTCAACTGCAATTTTTAACTCTCAAACACTAAGTGCATAAGTGGTGGTAATGTTTACACTTAAAATTAAATAAATTCTACGAATCGAAGTGTTCTCGAAGAATCGTGGCAGATACTCGAGTGAAGAAAACTTTCTTTAAAAAATAAAATAGAATTATGAAGCACAAAGTTATCGATATTATTTGCAACACTAATCATGCTGTCAGATGACGTTGCCAAATGCACGATAAAGCAAGAAAAATAATCAGTTTGTAATTGCATAAAGTGTTCACAATGCAGTGGTGATCTTAGAACAAAGGCATTCAAAAAGGCTCTTCAAGAGTGGGTGTTATTGAATGCAAAGAACTCGCAAGTTTCTCACGTACCTTCTGAACAGGTAATTCGAAGATTATACTGCACTCACCGTAATATATAAATACGGTTAATTTAAAGTAAATATCATGCAGCTCCCTCGGGGCGTTTTGTGCTCACATGTTAAAATTTTAAGCCCTTTTCAGCAAAAATTTGGTCAAGACTTGACACTCTCAATAAAGTCTTACAATTTTAAATTTACTCGCATTTTTGATAATTTATTTGATATTTTGTTGATAATTTGTTGAATTTGATAATTTTTGAGGGTTTGAAGCTGTTTGACGAAAATTCGTTCATACTTTCAGGACTGGAACGCTTGTTGAATCTAAAGAAACAATGTAGGTGCTAATATAGCCCAAATCTGATATGAGTTTGCATCCAATTTCCGCGATACATGTTCCGTTTCATCGTGTAAAAAATATAACTCAGTACTCTCTGCAGTGAGTGACGGAGAGGCATTTTCTCGTCGACGAAAACGTGAAGTCACAGACGAAAAGATGGACAGACAGACGGACAGACAGACGGACGGACAGACAGACGGACGGACATAACGAGCACAATAGGGCATTTTTTCCATAAATAAGAAAATGCGCTAATAATGGATTTTATGATCGTGCTTCCATCGTTTCGATCATCCAGTGTCTCGCTCACCTGCCATGCAGGAACTTGACTCTGGTGAGCAGATCTGCGTGTCCTGAAGAGTACTGCTCGATTACATCCTTTACGTCGTACGGTTTCAAGGCCTCTTTAAATTTACGCCTAGCCACGAAGTATTTGATCTGGCAGAGGGAAGAGAAGGAAGGGCAATGCCGAGGACAGAAACCTCGAGACTCCAGTTGAAAAACAGGAAAAGGCAAACCAAAGAAGCGATGAATGTGGCGACTGAAGTCTGAATTGTAGGAAAAATCAATAAAGGTATTCCTAAAATCTTTGCGAGCATGACTGTAAATTTTATCGTATGAGGAGTAATGTGAAGTTTATAGTATATTTGTGTCTGATGCGAGCATAAGCACGCTTGGCCGCATGAGGTTCTGTAGTGGTTTGAAATTTTGATAAGGGATAACTGCTGAAATATTAAAATATACTGTTGCTAAAAATCGTCATCGTGTTGAAAAATTGAATATAACTTCAGGAGGTGGCTTCGATTATGAAAAATTAACCAATCGCCTTAGATATTTGAGCAACGGGAAAAACTTTCCATGATCTGGGTCCATATTTTCAAAACTCGCTAAGTGAACATAAGTACTTGCGCTCTATTTTCTTGTCTATGATTGGTGGATTTTGCTTGAAAGGCCGTCAATGATTGGCTGATGAACTTACGATCTCTTAACTTTTTTGAAAGTATGGGGCCTGGATCTTTACGACATAACCATCTGGTATTGAGGATTGCGAAGAAAATCGTTTAATGTTTTGATATTGTCAGATAGAACGACGTTTGGGAAGTAGAGTAAAGTGTAAAGTGAAAATACGAGTTTAATTCTTTATGAAATTCGGACAGAGACAGCGAAATTGAAATAACTGGGAAACTTGATCGTTGTCGAAGTTTAAGGGCAGAAATATGTTATGTAATTCGTCAATACCGTATCTAAAATATAAAAATTACGCTGCGCAAACTGGCAATTTTCAATAAATAGGAATGAGGGAGGGATTAATTAAGACAGAAGTCGAGTAAAATAAATCATAGAAACCAATAATTTGGCGTCGGTTATGTTCTGTAAGGCAACCACATATTTATTGATTTTACTTAGTAATTCATCAGATGATTTTCAAAAATTAGTCCTGTTCATTAGAAGTATAAATCGAAAATGATCGAAGCCTATTATTTATCGTATAAATTCCCGTAAGTACACAATAAGTCTGATCTGACTTGGTGTGAAATTATACTATTGATGAAGAAGGCTGAAAAGAAGTATTCAAATTTCCAATTGAGTTTTCATTTTCTCGGGGAAGCTTCACAAGACTTTCTAAAAGATCGCGAAAAAGATTGATAGTATCATAGACATTTAATAGAAACATTAAGTCATCCAAGCCTCATAATCTCATTTTCAGATATATATGAATCCTCTTTCAACATAGAATGAGGAAATTTGAGAAGAAAAAGGATTAAATAATATTTTCATCATGACTTCACATGGCTCTAGGAACAATAGATGGCAAACTGAATATTTGACGGAACTTGTACACAGTGAAAGCTGTACAAATTATGCCAATACAATTACCAGGATTACGTTCTCACAGAAAACATTTGCGGAGCAAAATCCCTCTCAGGCTTCATTGAAAGGATTTATTTTATGAACATGATAATCCTATTTAAGGTATTGGAACAATCGAGTCAACTCGGCTTCAGTGAAAAATAATTAATTTTTTTTTATTTTGCATTAAAAGAACGATTCGCTGAAATTCACTCATTCTGAATACATTACATGGTTCTCGATGGAGATGCATAATTATACCTAGAAGAAAGAGGGTGAAATGAAGAGCATTCCAGAATGTCTTCTGGATTTTTTTTGAGGTTACATCATGTTTACCAAACCGTCCATCCCAGGGGCCATACATTCAAAACTGGCTAAGTGAACGTAAGTACTTACGCTCTATTTTCTTGTCTTTGATTGGTGGATTTTGTTTGAAATGCCGTCAATGATTGGCTGATGAACTTACGATCTCTTATCTTTTTTTGTTGAAAGTATAGGCCAATGCCGATACTTACGTCCAAGGAGGTCGTCGCAATTACGAGCTGATTTGGATGCCAGTTGAGAAAAATACTTAATGCCTAGCAATAATGTTAGTAGTTATTCTCTTTGTAAAGTTGGTAGCATGCACAGCTAATATGGTAAGTAACACACGATAAATTACCCGTGGCATACAGAACCCCTGCCAGCAGACATGCTTTGTACACTGCAATTACGTGGTGGACCAATAAATACTGATCAAATCTACTTCTTAACACTAAAACTATTTCAGTTAAATTATATAAATATAATCGCCCTCTGATGAACTATAGACGAATTAATACACACATTTTTGTTCAATAACGGCATGTAATTTTCTGATGTAGAATTTAAATCGCACATATTACCGGTGGTGTAAGTAAAGGGTGTTTAATTTTTCATTTGCCAATTCATTTATTTGTTTTAAATAGAACTTACATCATATTCCAGGTAGACTCAAATAATAGCGAGTTGAGTGCCACACAAACGAACAACATTGAAAACGACGACAATGTCGGTTCAGCGTGACATGAAGCCGGGGTGCTATGATGCAGCACATTGCAAGCGAAACTTATGCATACATTTCTTAATTCAACAACGATATTAACTGAAATAAATGCTATGGCACCTCAACCAGATACGAAGAACGTTCACTACGATGTTCTTAATTTAGTGTATGGTTTGATCAAATGTAAGTGCAACTAGTTTTAACTGTGATTGAATTTAGTACTGAAATATTTCGCATATATACCAATTTATTAATGGTTCTTTTACTCGTATAGTAAAATATGTACAATTCGAATTTTTTCTAAGAGTTTGATTAATTAATTGGAAATGTACCGCGACCGATTTTTTACGAATGGAATACGAAGAAAATTTTCGAGAGAAAATCTACTATCAAGAAGCTATTCTACGGGTAGATTTTGAGAATAAGGTAGAAATAGTACTAGTAATAGCAGCCATATATGTAGTAATACAGCATTAGCTACCTTGGTTTCTAGTTAAGAGGTCTCGATGTATTGGTTCGAGAATACCATTCTAGAGGATGCCAAAGATCGGAGTCAGACGAGAAGAGATAAGTTAGGCTCCTGGCAGTAGCACTGGGTTTTTATTTGGCAACTTCGACAGCATAAAAAAAGCTAAACAACACCATTCCCTTCCGTACCAAAATAAAGGAATAGAATACAGCGTGGAGCACGGTATGGTGAGGACTAAATACCTCGCTTGAAGTGCCTTCACCCTCGACAGCATGTCGACGTGGCCAGCAGAGTATTGTTCTATGACGTCTTTCACGTCGTATGGCTTCAATGCTTCCTTAAACTTACGGCGAGCCACGTAAAATTGGATCTAGTGTGGAGCAAGAAGGTCAAAATTGGATCTAGTGTGAAGCAAGAAGGCAAAATTGGATCTAGTGTGAAGCAAGAAGGTCAAAATTGGTTCTAGTGTGAAGCAAGAAGGTCATAATTGGATCTCGTGTGAAGCAAGAGGGTAAAAATTGGATCTCGTGTGGAGCAAGAAGGTCAAAATTGGATCTCGTGTGGAGCAAGAAGGTCAAAATTGGATCTAGTGTGGAGCAAGAAGGTCAAAATTGGGGATCTATTGCGGAGCAGAATGTCAAAATTGGATCTAGTGCGGAACAAGATCAGAATTCGATGTGGTGTGGTGCAAGAAGATCAAAATGTTATCGTGTATGGAGCAAAATAAATAAAGTTTGAATCTTTGAGCATTAATAAGATCAAAATTGTTTTAGAGTGGAGCAAGTGTATCGAAAAATTTTGTAGTGCAGATGAACAAATTTAAAATTTCATACACGGCACAGAAAAAGGACCAAACGAAGCCTAGTAGGGCTAAAGACAATCAACATTTGTATGCACTCGTACCTTAAAATAGGCCACAAATGTAGAAATACAAGTTGAATATGGTATGGGAGTATGCAAATAGAATAGAGTAGAAAATATTCACCGTTATTTCAACAAAATGGTATCGTGTAGCGAGATGAAATCATGATGAACTTCAAACCAAGTAGCTTAAAATTTCATATAGTTTGACATGAAATATAATGAATTAACGAATACACTGCAAATAATTTGGTATCTGTTTTTTTGGGGATAAAAAACGATGTTTAATTGTATTGTTCGTTCACTCGCAATGTCCTAAAATTCATTACTAACTCATGGAATTCTGACAGGCCAGTAGGAGAATGCCATTCATGTGATTGAAACTTGCTTTTCAAAAGCACTTCCAGTAATGACAGCCTTTCTTTTTTGGTGCCTTACAGATTCCTTGGAGCGACCTCAGATGCTTCTCGCAACACTTCATGCAACGCAGGAACAATTTTTTCGAATTTTACTATCTCAAGAAAATTTGATTTCTGTTTTTTTATAATGTATTATATTAGATATAATATGTTATTTTATACTACATTATGATATGGTATAAAAATGTTTCCATTTTCAACTTGGGTATCATATGGTTATTTTGATTCGTTATGAAACATATTCTGATTCATTATTAGTTTTTCTAGTAGTTGCGTACGCTGAATTGTTAAAGTTGAACAATTGACGAGATATCTTCATAGTTCCTATAGTTGTGCACGGCTTGCAACGGTAATTAATGGATTTAAGTTTTGTGTTTAAAATATATTGCAATGTTACCATTGAAGTTTATAATTTTTGTACTCTTCATAACTATAAGTTAGCAGTCTAAACAGGCAATTTATTATGTTCCTTTAGAACATGTCAGACCTCAGATATTAAATTTATTATGTACCTTTGGAACTATTCAGATCACAGATATTAAATTTTTTTTTTATTAGAACAAATCAAACCTCAGAAATTAAATTTGTTATGTTCCTTTCGAACAAATAAACATTTTCGATTCCTTGCCTAAAAAATCTGAGTTCGGAGTAAGAAATGCAGAGCAAATGCCGACAAATGTCACACCGATTTGAATTTAAATAATTTGAAAAATTAAAGTAATTTCATCAGTAATGTAACTATTGATTTTAATGATGCTTAGAGCACTTTAATAACTGGCACGTAGAACCTGCATAGGTCAGGAAGGTCTTGCTCAAGTATTAATTGTTTCAGATTATGTGATTATCTTGAATCAATTATAGAGAAGCAAATTTTGTTTTGCTGAGAGTGTTAATGCATTCATTACTTAATTTTAATTGACAATTTCATTTAGTTGCAAACATCACCAATACTCAAGTTTCAACCACAAAAATACAATATAAGATTACGAGTTAATAACAATTTGCTACTATAAACTCCTGAAACGAAAGTAGAGATAGGCACAATATAATGAAAAATGACTTCATATATCCACATGCTTCTACGTATCGCCTTCCGCATGAATGTCGGCACTGTCAAAAATAAAGAAATGGGTAGCCTTGAGCAACAATCATCACAAGCCCTGGACATTTTTTGCGCGATTGATAGCAATAATTGAATTGCTTTAAGGCCCATATGATCTATACTTGTCGACGTTCTTATTGGTAATGATGTGTTCATTTTCATTGGATAAATCAACCAGAGAAAATTATAATTTTTCACTTCTCACATGATTGTTCAACACAGATACATGTATTTAGGATCAGCAATAAGTTTGAACTGGTAGATTTGCATAATTTATATCAACAATCCATGATATTAATACAAATTTATGTATTATTTTCACCAAATGAGACTTGATGTCCTATTGACTGCGGCAGAAACAAGCAATTTTACTGAATTTTATTTCGTCACTTCGAGAAGCCCTCGTCTACACTCACCTTCCTGATCGATCGGATAGCGCCCTTGTGTTGTGCCGTGAGCTGCAGTACTCGACATTGTTCTTCGTCCTCGTCTGAAAAGATAAGATCTATAACAGAAAAGAACATAAATGGAGAGCGTAAAAACTAACGAAAGTTACGGCACTTCACAAGCGTCCAACACAACGAGCGCCCGAACTGACTTCGATCAGCACTCGCTTTCTCCTGGCGCGTTCACACTCAGCTGTGGACAGATTTTTTTTTTGTGGATGGAATTTTATTTAAAATATAACTAACGATCAACTATATTCTGGATGGAATTTTATTGAAGACATAACTAACGATCATCTATTTTCTGGATGGAATTTTATTGAAGACATAACTAACGATCAACTATTTTCTGGATGGAATTTTATTGAAGACATAACTAACGATCAAATATTTTCTGGATAGAATTTTATTGAAGACATTACTAACGATCAACTATATTCTGGATGGAATTTTATTGAAGACATAACAAACAATCTTTTATTTTAGGTTCATGTTGAATACGTCCCTTACTAAATTCGATGATTGCGATGTTGCAGTGTTGAGGTCATTGAGATCAGCCTAATTTAAATATAAATATGCTGAGAAGGCGAGCAAAGTTTCTTAATACGGAAAAGTTTTTTCTTATTTGGATAAAACACGGCAATTTATTGTCAAATATGATTTTGTTGAGGAAATTTAATGTAATGTAAATGCAATGACGCGTCTCAGCAATATTAGCCGGATTTATGACGTAACATGTGCTCGTTATATTAAGGTGAATAATAACGAGCATAATCATGCAGTTAAATGTGAATCTAAAATTCGTCTTAAGATTTCACGCCACGTACTTTTTTCCCACAAAATTTAAATTAAATCTAATAACCAATTTTTATTCGGGGAGCTACATTTTATTATGCAAAGCCGGGATAAAAACCTTTCTTTAATTGGTGGGCGTTTTTACCATCACGATATCGTACTCCGGAATTATAAGTTGAGGGAATATATTTAATTCTGAAGTAAGTTTATCATGTACTTTCGTTCTGTAGAATCCTTGATGCAGGCGCTTTGTAGCCGCGACCTAAAGGTCAATGAGGAGCGAGAACAAGTGGGCAATTTTAAATGTCAGGGTGCTTGAAAGTTACAGGCAAAGTTCAAAATTAAATTACCAAGCGATACGTTATTATTTACGCCACAGGCAACACATAATTTTAGAATTCCTGCGAGCAATAAAACAATTGTCTTTATTTAGGACTGACCGGCTAAGAAGTCTTCGAAGGTGAAAATTATATGAGTAATATCGCGTTCCTGCCCAGCAGTAAGTTGACTTTTCTTGAAATCGCAGCAAATTAATAACATTTGAACATGATTTAATTTTTAGTAAAAGGCCATATTAAATTCATAAAATTTATTAAATGGGGAAACAACTATGCCTGCGTTTTATATTCCGTCTCAATTTCACCCTGAACTTCCAGAACCGAAACAAATTTGTATACGTAACCAAGTCGACTTTCGGACGACCGAGGTTACTCCAGTGATGATGCATTCCCCCGCTACTCTTTAGTATACAGCAGTATTATTAATCTTCTATGATACCACGTTATTCCTGCCTAGAATTGTTTGCTTATCTTTGGTAGAAATAAGAACCTAGCTTAACGACATCAATCATTCAGTGGTGTGCCATAAAGTGCGAAAACAGAGACGCAGGTTAGATTATTACAATTAATTGTTGAAATATAGTGTCTGGAAGCACAAGGCATTATATTTGTGATGAATGGTAATGAGAAAAAAGTTCTATCTATCACATGCTCCCGTTGATATTGTAAAAACAATCATTATGCTAAACTGACATTATTTACAGTTTTGATGATGAGTGCTTCGACATAATTTCTTATAATAAGCAATTTTGCTCCTGACAAATAATTATCAAATAGGTATAGTTTTTTCCGCCTTTCAAGGCGAGAAAATGCTGCGATAAAAAAAACCTATGCCTTGTAAGAGTGCCCAGAAAAAGATGCATTATCAAATTTAACCGTGATTAACATTTGATCTTCGACCAATCGTGTTATTCATATCTTTAACATATGCAATGAAGAAGAAAAATTTTTCACATAATCTCGAAGCTCTTGTTTTGCTGGTGCAGAAGAGAAACAAGCAAGTCGTGCGTGATCTCGATCGTTCCAAAAGGATATCAAGTGAAATATTGAGTTGATTTCAGTGGCGTTGGTGTAGACTCGACACCTCATGTAAGTAATTTTGTCATATTTTTCAGCGGTGCAGTTTTAAGTATTAGAAAAAAATAAAATCCATGTTTCTCTCGAGTGTTGAAAGTGTGTCTGTGTATATGGACAAGTTCGATCAATGAAACGACCAAGATCATTTGAAGGAAAGTGAATGAAAAATTCAGCAGATTGAACACAATCTCTCGACGTTTGTTAGTGCCGACAAAACACAAGCACATCAAGGACCTTTCTTAGTCTCTGATGGAGAGGTCGCAGGTTCGAATTCCTTCTGCAGGAGCTTAGTGAGAATGAGGGGAATGAGAGCCGCGTCTTCAGGCGACGAGGGCATCCCGCCGTGGGCGGATGCGATCTCATCCAGAATGGATGTCACCAAACGGCCTTCCAACGAATTATTCCCAGTGTTACATCAACCATACGCACAAATTTATGGAAATGCATTTAAACTTTGTATAATATATAATATTGAAGTTAAAAATTTATTAAATTGTCTCTCAACGTGGGCAGATGCTATGTCATCCAGAATGGATGTCACCAAACGGCCTTCCAACGAATTATTTCCAGCGTTACATCAACCATACGCATACATTTATGCAAATGCATTTAAAGTTTGTATAATATTGAAGTTAAAAAATCTATTAAATTGTCTCATATCGTGGGCGGATGCGATGTCATCCAGAATGGATGTCACCAAACGGCCTTCCAACGAATTATTCCCAGAGTTACATCAACCATACGCATACATTTATGCAAATACAACTAAACTTTGTATAATATTGAAATTAAAAAAGCTTTAAAATTGTCTCTAATACACGTAGTGTTGATTATTGTATGAAATATTGAGACCAGGCGCAAAAAATTCTTCTCCTGAATAGTACTGAATAAACAATGAAAATTTATGTTATAACGAATGGTATAGTGCATCGAATAAAGAAAAAGAATTGCATTGTTATGTGATTCCCATAGTCATAGCACAAGGAAATCTTGAAATATTTAAAATTGTCTTATAAATTGCAGCAAATGAGTTTGATTTCACAACTTTCCCTCAAATTTCTACAATTACTGAAAAAAGAATGAAACAGAAATAGAACTAAACCAGGTCTTGGTAGTTTAAATTTTATTTGGATCAGGGAGCACTTTCGCACCCACGCTCGTCTCAGGAGACCGGAGAAACCTGGAGCGGAGAAACCTGAGTTGGAGGCCTTGCCATTCCAGCTCCTCGAAGTTAAGCAGTGTAAGTTATAAATCTTAATCCCATGACACTAGAATCTGAATACATTTAGAGGAGACCACGGAGAGGATTGTTTCTCGGAAAGTTCAGCAGAACAAAGTTGCAGTTAGCCTCTCAAAGCAGCTTGCAATGGTACAGGGAACTTGGATATTCTAGATTTCCGGTCCTTTCGGTTGAATTAAAGTGCATTTAATTATACGGCTTATGCAATAATGACGTACAAGGAATAAGGGCCGTCAAGTTAAATTTTGATCAACGCATTCCAGGCCGGCGTTGATAAAGTAAACATGTTCTAACAGTAATATTTTTCCCGCGAAAACTCACGTAAGAAAGACGCACCTACAGTTTTAATTAATGAATTAATTTTTTCATGAAGGGAGATTGGTGTATTGCGTAAGAGATGACGACTTATTAATGATGATTTGTAAATACCCAATGGCGAAAATTTTATTTTATGTTGAAAGAATTAGAATATTGTTCCTCGTATTATTACAGAACAAGATAGAGGCTGAAGTTAGTTTTCAAATGAGGGCTTAATTCGTGGAAGCGGATTTTTCGACCGAGAAGACTACAATTTCGACTGAAATTGCCCTTCATAATGTCTTGAACTAGTTTCATTAATGTTTTGGGAAAGGCTTAGAATTAGAGCACGCAGCTGATTTCATTACCGAAATTTCAGGTTTAGGCTCTGTCCTACTAAAAAAAACTAAATAAACAGACATGAGAGAATAATGATTGTGTTAGATCATTGCTCTAATACATTGTACGGATGAATTACTGATATATAAGTTGATTATTCAGTGAAATCGATGTTGAAGGAGAATTTGTGCTTTGGACTCACCGTCGGAGTTTTTCTTGGACAGGAAGGCTTCGGTGACCGCATCTTTTATTTCAATATCGTCGCTGTTGGCAGCGTTGAGCCTGCGGCAGAGGAGAAAAATTCTTGGACATTAGCTGGAAGAAGATTTTGGGAAAATAGAAAGTAAACCTTTCTTAAAAATTAAAATATGTGTGTGAGTAGGATGAGAGAAATAACGCATGAAAAAATTGACAGAAAATCAGTGAAAATGCGAAATGTACAGTATTGGAGTGTTTCTGATAGAGGCTTCACGTGGAAACCGTGCCTGATAAAAAATTGTGAATGAAGTCATATGACATGATAAGAGTAGATGAAAGATTGTGTATGGTAACGATAAGTAATTGCGTAAAGTTGAATGACAAAAAATGAAATACATGACATGAAAAATTCACGAAATGCAGAATTTGGAAAGTAATTATTGATATATTCCACTTCCTGTGCGTTCCAAAAGTAAATTTAAAAGAAAGTGAAACTCTGAAACTCTGTGGAATCGACATATTCACGCAAATTTCTTCGAAGAAGTTGCTGAAATAAAGAATCCGGCGTTATATATGATCGAATCTCAGCAGAAGTAAATAAAAAACTTATCAAAAGGTGTCATTAAAGCGAGTAGATAAAATCGTGACCGTAAAATAGTTCTATTAGAATGGTTTCAAGTTAACAACTGGACGCATATAAAGGTCTTTAATTTTTCATTAAAAATTAAAGGAACAAATGCATACGGCACTCAGCGTTAGGTTATACTAAATATATAATTATTTACCACAGATATTCAGAAAATTAAAAATGAAAGTGAACAAGGAGCTTTGTGTCTGATCAAGCAAAGAACAAAGCAGAAATTGCGATATAGCTGAAATGAGCATAGACAAACAAGAGCATTCATACATCATTGTAATTATTTTCATACAGTTTTATGCAAAAATCTTTCTACTAGAAATGAGTGCCTTGCTAACCTTATTGTAAATAAGTAAATTTCATGAATTGGTAGTTTCACCCGACGATCTTATAATGTCTTACTTCGTTTAATAAATGGATATGATGCGGAAATTAAGTTGACCACGACGCAATAAATCCTATTAACCTCTGAAAATATTATAATGAGAAGATTGCGCCCCAGTTATTGAATCCGGGAACATTTAAAGCTGTATTGTCGATATTATTTGAAATTAGCGAAGAGACAAGAAATAACATCAAAGGCAAACCGTTTCTCATGCGTTAAAATTGAATAATGCGTGTCGCACACCAGTGTTCTAGCTTCAAAGCTCAACATTTCAAAGTGACGGTACGTCTCGAGTTAGCATATCAGCGAGTTGTTTGATCTAACGCGTAACATTGTTCGATGCATTTCAGGGATTATTCTTAGTTTAACCTGACGAATGGATTCTGACTATAACATTTACCTATCCACAAAATCAGGTTCATGTGATTCCGTCGAAAGGGATCTGATAACGCTCGGTTTATAGCTGATACAAAAAGTAACGTGATGAGCTCTAAATTAAATTTTTGCTTGGAAATGAAGTGATTCCAACCTGAGCCACTAGCTGGTAATCACGTGTTAATGAACTCGTAATAAACGGGTTTTCTTGAGATGTCGTTAAAACCCTCTTGTCAAAAAAAATGACAAATTGAAAACGATGCTGTCTTGTTCTGGCATTATAAAAATCAGTTGATTGACTTTCGGTATATTTGTTGATAGCAACTGTTTTAGGTCTCGCATCCAATGTTATATCATTTTACACATTCTCATTACTTGATGAACTTCACCTCAATAACTGCGGATACGGTAAAATACAGAACTTAATTAAACTGCCTTTTATGTTCGATTGATTGGCAGAAATATTTACTACCAGAGTGGGTATTTTGAGTATTGATGCTGAAATTTGGCAAAAACGGTTTCAAAGATGAAGCCAATTTACTCAACTGAGCATTGTAAAATAATTTTTTATTTCTATTTTTTGTTTTGCAAATTTTTCGAATCGCTCCTCAAAATTTAGCCGATAATAGACTTTCTTCATTCTGAATTCAGAGGAAAAATATTCTGGGAAACTTTTAGCTTTGCGTATTAATTTTCATAATGACCCTACTTTTTCAATTTTCATGACCATTTCGACCCCATATTTAATTAAAAATGCGATTATGGTCGACTCAGTCAGGTTTTTCCAATTTACTTGCAACTGTAGGTTGATAGTTTGCTTCGGTGCTAGAGTGCAGTACAATAGTTTCCAAACTGCTTGTAAATATTTTTTATGGTGCTTTACACTTTTTAACAATAACAATACTCAATATAACAATAACAATAACAATATATAACATATATTGTTACATACATATAACAATAACAATACTTTACACAATATAACAATTATTCAGACACTAAAAAGGAACCTATTAGAGCTTAAACTAACCTGCAGCGGGGATCAGCCGAACAATAATGACTAACGAGAAAATTCTGTGCGCGACGTTAACTTCCTACCAGTGTTGCCAAGGTAAAGGTAAATCATAATCTTATTACAAAATAAAAGTCGCAAAATGCCTTAACACTACAATGGTGCTTAACACTTTTTTGTGATGGTGCTTAACAGTTTTTGTGGTGGTGCTTAACACTTTATTGTGATGGTGCTTAATACTTTTTTAACGGTGCTTAATACTTTTTATGTAGCGGTACTTAAAACTTTTTTTGTGGTAGTGCTTAATATTTTTTTGCGATGGAGCTTAACCATTGTTGTCTCGGTTGACGAGCGACAAACCAACATAACGGGGCTACATTTGTCTTAGTATTTTCCTTAATAATTTTCAGAAACTCAAATTACATAATTTTCAAGTAGGTCCCCTCTTTCTCTCAAAAAATATATACAGATGGGTTGAAAGAGTTTTACATCATTTGTGGATAACTGAACAAGATCACTAGCCGACAGTGATAAAAAGGGTTACGAACTGGCAGCATGACATGTCAATTATTTGTTCCTTAAATTAGATGTGCTTTGGGAAATTCTTGTGTTGTGCTTCATGGTATATCGATGCAGGTACAAAATATTGATACTACTTAAGAAAAGTGCCGCCCAAAGTTAACTTTTACTCACAACGGTGTCAGTCCCATGATAAAAGCCCTGGGAGCAAACGAATGATTAAAAAAATTAATGTTAAATCTAATTACTGCCAGCAGTAAATCATTATAAATAGAAAATGTAATCCTAGTTGTATCATACAATATGATAAACGCATAAAATTTTTTATCAAATAAAATTCCTCTAATGATATTTGACTATTAAACGAATAAATTTAAGTTTTTTTAACTTAAATCGTCAGCTTTTATGCTGAATGATTTCAATGGAATCTGTCTAAATGTCCGCGTAGACTTATTAGAGACTGAAATAATGTATGATGAGATGGTTGCTATCATAACTCTTAACTAGGTTAATTGAAATTAATAAAAAAATCGAATAACGTCGCACGAGACCCTCTCTTAAGATAAATTACCGGTGGATTCTCCGTAACGGATTTTTTTTTTGCTCCGGTACTCAATACAAAAATATGATCAGCAGATGGGTTGTAAAAAATAAAATGAGTTATTCAATCAGAGATGTAGCAGTCAAATAATTTTATTATGGCGCAAACCGATCATTTTATGCACTTGGTCAGAGAGGAATTTACGGCTTGTAACCATTTATATTTTATTGTTCCCGATGCACCGGAAGCCATTGATACTTCGCACTTGATCATTCCATGCAGTATCTTTATAGAACTACCTCAATTTAGAAAACAATTCCCCTGCCTGCATGCAGCATATAAATAATTTTGGTCGAAATGCATCTGTACGTCGTAAAATTTAATGTTATAGTTGACAGGAGATGAGGCTCTTTTTTTAAATAGAAGTTTCGCGTGTGATATGCTAGGCTAATGGTTCCTGTAAAATACAAATGTTTTATCAATACATAAAAATCATTGTCATTCTTCTCCCGGCAAACAAATTTCTTTACCAAAATTGCTAAATGTCTACTTTTAAAGCAAATTAATTTCGCGTTAAGCAGAATTACCTCTATACAGTTGCATTAAAGTCTAGAACTATATTGTACAGATCTGTCATCTCGTTATTCATTGTATGATGATAATCCAAGTCCGTTAACATTTCATTCCATTCCTCGGGGCTGGTTCTCCGCAGGGGAATTGCTTCAGCAAATTGCCACGGCTTTTTATCTCCCAGCAGCCTCAGTCGAGCTTGGATAAGCGACATCAGTCGTTAAATGGTCGATATTGCAATGTAATTCATACGAAAATCTGAAGAAGACTGAACACATTGCTGACTGAGCTTTCTAGCTCATACTTGTTATAAACCAGTTATCACTGCTATAAGAACTTGAAAATACTTATTTTCTGAAACATAGAGGGTCAAACAATAATTTCGTTTGTTTTAGAGGTGTTAACGCATAATTTCAAGCATATTAAAAAAATTATTTAACGTAAGGAGCACTTGCTATGAGATTTTTTTACCCATCGTCTACTATGGGTGAACGCTGGAGTTTCGACAAGAAGCATTGCTTAATTAATAAGTACTGGGATGTTAGATACAATTGCACATGCCTCTTGATTTAGCGGATGACAATTATCTGGAGACATTTAGAATGGAAACAGATCGTTTTTTAACAAGTTTTTTGCTTAACCATTTGAATTTTCACGAGGGTGCCTATTCGGCAGTGAGGCTCGCTGGATTTCGAGACATGTGCGTTAGGCTCGTCCTGAGCGAGCTCGTGACTTGGAAGAGCAGTATTTAACGCAACCCTCTCCCGCCTGATGCGAGTAACCGGAGCAGTATTGTCACACAAGTCTACCCAAAAAGGATACGTTCTATAGTGAGCGCAAAATAACTTGCACTGATGCCGCCACGTACGGCAACTTTAAAATGTTCTCTGTTGCGTACAAATGTCTTCAGGTTACTACACTCAATAGTTTACTTATAATTTAAGTTGAAAGTTATATGTTCCCGGAAGGTGACATACGGCGGTAGAGGGTTAATGAACCATCCTGCTGGAAAGCCTGAGTTCAAACACAAACAAACGCACTTGGAATACACTTTCGTTACCCCAGGAAGTGATCATATTTGAAGAGTCACACAAGTCACCTCTTCAAAAATTATATGTACCGTCTCACTAGAATTGAGTAGATGTTACCGCCTTAGCCTACCTTCATCTTTGTGAATGGTTTTTCCGTAGTTTCATTTATGATAATATTGAGAGTGTAGGGTATTCAGTTGAAGTATTTGTTCCATACAGAGCGTCAAGACGATTCCCTTACATCGAATTACGGGCATCGTCTTTTCAGTGTTAGAGTGTACGCTAGGACTATTGGTAGACATTTCGTTCGCTTATTTGCGCTTCCTCAGAGTCATTAGTTAATTAATGTAAATACTTCAAAGAGAGCTGTTGATTGACTTACTAGACAATGTATCTTCAGACATTCGATAACTAATGGCGTTCCAGTACGTCGGAGCTTCCGTGCATCGAGAAGTGTGTGAAATTGTCTAGACCGAGCATTTCCGAACAGATCATATGATCTGGCTCATCGTCCATGGCCAGCGGGTTCTCGAGATATGACATCCTTGGACATGGCACTGGAAGAGCTCAATTTAGGAGCCACAGTACTAGTAGAGTCAGATGTGAGTCGTGTTGGACGGGTGATGAGCGCTGCTGGACTTACGGGGTTTGGTCGTTGTGGGGAATCGTGTTGGTTTTTGATATGCATTGAAGGAGGGGCTTGCATTTTGAATAGTGGTTCTTCAATTATGGGCTAAACTTCATGTCAGTTTATTAATTTTTTAAAACAATACTTGTGAGAATATTCTCATAATATTTAAAAAATATAACTCAGTACTCACTGCAGTGACTAACAGAGAGAGCATTTTCTCGTTGACGAAAACGTGAAGTCACGGACGGAAAGACGGACGGACAGACGGACAGTCGGACAGACAGACGGACGGACATGGCGAGCACAATAATGCATTTATTCCATAAATGAGAAAATGCACTAAAAAGCTAGAATTATTCTTATTATTAGCCGGTTTACACAATTCAAGATATGAAAATTTTCTTAGATTTTAGGAGATATAATATATTCGATATTTCCCCAACGAAGCATTTCCAGATATCTTCTCACCAATGAATAAATGTTATCATTAGCTTTTAACCAATTTGTAAACGTTATTAGCTGAAGTTTGTGCTCACAAAAGTCACAAAACACAGACTTTGATTACAGATGTATTCGTTTCATTTATATAACAAATTTGGAATTGTTTTTACTTAAAAACTTTAACATCAAGTCTCGAGCTGATTTAGTCATTTGTTTCTTCGTCAATAAATCTTAAAAAATTAGAACAAATTATTTTATTTGCTTCTAAGATCGCCTATCTTGAGAGCATTAAATAGAAACAAATATTTATTTGACATTAAGATTCAAGTTCATGTACTTGCTTTGAGCTTGCCTGCCACAGCATAAACTAAAATGCCTAATTCGCACACAAAATTATTCCACTCTGCTGTGCAGACGTTCCCGTAGTGCCAAATTGTTCAAAGTGACCCTCGGAATTGTCGTTCCTCAGTCACCAAAATTAACCAACTGAAAAAATCTAATGTTCTGAGGGATTTTATCGCTAATTAGATTTTTGGACGAATCTTTTACGTCGCAATTGCTCAGCACTTTAAAAAGAAACTTTTAAATTTTTTGCTTAGGTCCGCAGTGTCTTTGCATAAAATGTTTGAATTTTTCAATTTAGAAATATTTCTTTCGTATATAACTGATCTCCAAAATGATGCTAGCTCGCAACGGGTGGTTGTCATTGCATATCTGGATTCTAATTTGAACATTTCAAATAGTTGAATGCTTCATGTCAAATAGATGAATATTCAGGTTTGAATTAAGAGAAGGCGTCTGCAATCCTGCAGCAAAATCGCGATGAGAAAATGCGTTAGAAAATGTTCTTTATTATTTATGTTATGATTTTATGGTTATGAACTCTTCACCAGTGCAAATATCATAGCAGAAGGAGCCCCGATTGACTAAATTGTTGACATTGTTGAAGTCGGAATCGTATTATTATTTCCTTATCAGACTTGAAGCCATCGTTTGAAATTATTCATGCTTTTTTAGGCCGTATGTTTTGTTGTTGTGGCTTGTTGTGATATATGTAAGACTATTGTTGACTTATTTGAGAAGTGTGACAGACTCGTAACAGACTTTTTTAATGTGGTTTGAACACAGAGTAAAGCTTCAAATGTTTTAGTTTAATCGTTCAAAAAATTGAAAATGCGCGAACAAAAAAATCAAATCTTTCGAAATTCTAATATGGTTTGAATACAAATTTACGCTTCAAATTTTTTAGTTTAATTGTTCAAAAAAAATGAAAATACGGGGGAAAAAATAGAATTTTTCGAAATTCTAATATGCTTTAAATACAAATTGCCGCTTCAAATGTTTTAGTTTAATCGTTCAAAAAATTGAAAATACGCGAACAAAAAACAAAATAGAATTTTTTAAAGTTTTAAGACCATGGTTTAAATTTGTATTATATGCGCACATGCAGAAGGAAAAAAATCACCTACTTCCCAATTAATCTCACTACAATCGAAAGTTTTTATTGCTAGGTCAACTGACTTGGTAGCGTTTGGAGCGTCGATGGTGTTGGCGTCCATTGTGCGTGTCAATTACTCCTTAATTAATCATGTACTTCTTAATTAATTAATTGGACGACAACCGTAAATTTTAATTGCTAGGTCAACTGACTTGGTAGCATTTGGTGTGTCGATGGCGTTGGCGTCCATGTTGCGGGACCGGATGGAGGGCGAGTGGCTTTGGTTGCGATGTCGGCGGATGGTTGGGAGGCGCGTCACGAACGACGCATTGTGCTTGAAGCTGCAACAATATCAACAAATATTTAAACAGATTGTGCATAAAGTGAAAAGTTACAGAAAATTATTAACCTGAAGAATCATGATAGCATCAACACATAAGGCTATTAAAACTTATTGATGAACTAAATTAATACATTAAATTTTGTAAACCCTAACAGTAGCTTGCCAGAAAATGAGGTTATGTTAGGACGTGAAAATTGAATGCCATGTTTTTGCAAATGTATTACAGCATCATATTTACTCTGCAAAATGTTGCAATTTTATCAGTTATCATAATTTTTTGCATTCGCACTACAAAAATATTTTCTTTTCTCAATGTCATAATAATTTTTTTATTAATTCATGAATATTTACGTTTGAATGACAATATTACAAATGCCCCCGTAAAAATTGGCGGACCTATGATTACCAGCGATGATGACAATCAAATCGCATATACAATGAAACTTATACAATCATAAATGATTGTACGTGACTCGTGTATCATATTGATTGAGATTTACTAATGCTTTCATTATTGAAAAAGAAAAAATAGTCGCTCCGAAATCCACATACGTTGAATTCGAATGACAAATTGCATACATATTTGGACTGTCAATATTAATCATCTGTTGAAATTCACGACTTGAACGTAATAACAGAGAATTTGACTCAAAAGAGCATAAGCTTCTATAAATTGGAATTTCTTAACATAGGAGTTCATATTGATGAATTCAATTGATTTTCATTGTCAATAGTTGATTGTCATTGAATAATTGAAGTCATTGATTTTCATTGTCAATTGATTTTCATTGAATCATTGTAATTAGGGACAATTAATGACATTTCCAATAAATTTTAGTATTATCATATTTTCCGATATGTAATTTTTTTAAAAAAGCTTATTATAAATAGCAGAAAGTTAACGATCAGACAGTCACTAAAACTATTCGGATTATAAAAATTTAGAAAAACATACACTAATAATACACTTCGAGCAGAAAAGTTATATACTGAGTTTTGACTGCGTAATATTTCATTAAATTCACAATTTCTCCATAAACTGAGAGGATAGACAAATTAATATAAATGTTAAAATGAAGTCAGGATATTGAAAAATTTAAATTTATTAAAGAATCCGTCTTATGAAGGATTTTAAATGACCTGCCGTCAATTGGCAGCCTAAAGAAAAATTCCATGCAGTATATAAGAAATCGAAAATGACAAAATCATGCAAACCGATAACTTTTTTTATCTGAATATATGAATAATTCTGTATTGCGGAACTATAATAACAACCATATTAAGACACATCACATAATTTTACAGGAATTTTCTTGTCAGGTCACTTGAATTGAAAAACTAATTTATCTGATCTAATTTATTTATTGTAATAATAAATCATTTAATGAACATGGTTACAGACCTACTAAGGCGTTTGATAAGTAAGATTTTTACCGCTTCAGATATGGTAGAGGAAATAAATTTCAACCTCTAACTGTGAACAGTAACTAATTGATTGTTAATTACCTAGATTATTTAAATTTGAATAGGTGCTGCCACTATCTTGCACCAAATTGGCATTTAACGAAGACATGACATGACCGATAAGAAGTTCATACGGTAGTAAGAATAAACAACAGAGAGGAATTAATTCGATGTAAAAGATGAATAACTAATTTCTTCTTTTCATACCAGCACATTATTCTCGTTGACATTAAGTATTCGTAACTCGAACTTGATAGTGTTAACCAGTGTTCTGGATCCACTGCTTCCTTCAAATCTTATAATTTACACTCATGATATTCACTGTAAATATTTTTTAAGTAATCTGAGTAGAACCACAATTTGTAAAAGCTTCTCTGACAAAAGGGTCCAGATAATTAATTTAGCTCAACCGAAGAAAATTATTCTGATATGAATTTCTTAGAAAATCCGAGATTTCGGCAGGACGAAGAAGCCTGAGGTAGAATAGCAAGCGATCGAAAGTCAGTTATACGTTCCTAACAAAATTTAGAGTCGCCCCAGCTTCTGGTACTCCAAATCAGAAGCTGACGCGTCTGTAAATTTTCGTTGAGATATGACTTAGAGTGTCGCCGGTAATGAAGCGGAGTTAAATTCCGTGCAACGATAAAAGTTTAATTTCTAAACATGCAGAAGCGTTTTTGTGCTCGGAGGCTTCAAGTATTTATCAAATATGAAAAACACACGTTACTTTTTCACGCATCACTATTTAATATTAATCAAAATTGGTGCAAATATTCACAATCGGTGTCAGTTTCGATCAGAAAATAGTTAAGAAAAATTATCGTGACTTGTTTATGTCGAATTTGTTGTTCCATGTTTATTCGTGATCGATAGGAAAAAAGTTAGTGAAGAGATTTTTTAATATCTTACGTTTTCGAAGCAGACAATTTAAAGGAGCCTAGACTTCTGTGCCTGAAAATTAAAGAAAATCGTAATAATTCATTGTATTATACTCGTTATTTTCTATGTTTCTTAGTCTGATTTGAAAATTTAGGATTATTAATATTCCATTCCATAAAAATAATTTTCAATGTAATTAACACGAATAAGACGTCAGCAAACTAAAATTTTATAGGCTTTTCAATATCACAAAATGCTGAATTAGAAGCTATACTTATTAACGAATCTTCATTCATTTGCTCCATAAATACCTCGATATCACTAATAATTTTTCAGGACAAATTACGTAGATAATCTCATTAACATTATAAAGATGAACGCATTCCGATATAGATTTAAATCAAAGGACTGCCCATTATCCAATTATCCGTTCCAGCTGCTCTCTACTTTGCAAATTAAAAATGATTCATAATACGGTAATTCGAAAGCTCTAAAATTGGTATGCTTGTGAAACGCGGCAAGGCGCGCAAACTCGAACACATTCATAAAATAATCCTAATGCTATCTGTAATCATAAATCATTCGCCTTTGTCACTGAAAATATGGCAAAATATTTTGTACATAGAATAAAAGATTTGATTCACTTTTTAAGAGTTGGAATGCAAATGGTCTTATTATGCACCATTGAGTTTTACATCAACATATAAATGCTTGAGATGAAAGTACTGTCGAGCTTCCTTTTGATATCTGCAACATTATTTTACGAGAAACGGCTTTAAAGAAAATTAATTTCTTCATGTATTTACAACTCGAAAATCATTGCTTCAACTCCAAAATGGCAAAGTCTAACATTTCATTTGAAGATTTTATCAAACTTCGCAAACAATACACGGATGAACGGTTAACATCCAGAGGCAGTCAGTTATGCGTAGCTGCATCGCATTAAAATTGTGCGTCAGAACTCAGAACCCCCAAAAAATTAGCATCACTTGTTCGTAATATTATTAAGATCATGGAAAATCATTAATTTCTTTCATATTTGGAAATGATTTCCTTCATTCATGAATCGAAAAAAGTTGCATTTTCGAATTAGCATTGAATTCCATCGCTGTAAAAAATTAATTTCTAATTCCAAATTTCACAAAAAAATTAAGGAGACTAATTAAATGTTCCAGCTGTAAACCTATTTTCCGGTCTTTAGAACAAATATAATTCATTCAGTTGATGGGTAATTTATTAAAAAATATTTAATGAATACTGAAAAAATATATGCTGTTCGCACAATTACAAAATTTCCTCAGCATTTTAATGTGACAAATATCCATCAGTTCTATTTGATGTAGATTTGCTATGTTAAGCTCAAAATATCAACAAGTGGCCTCATATAAAGAAGAGACATAATGCGATTATGTAAATGAATCTGGCCAGCAGCTAAGTGACCCATGTTCTTTATAATAACTTTGAATTTATCAATATTATTCATTGAGAAAGCCGAACAAAGCTGAGTTATCGGTTCCGAACCTCAAAGTAATCGAAAGTAATTATAATTTTATCACCTATTCATTAGTATACATTCTTGAATGCTGAAAGATATATTGCATACCTACACCAGAAGGTAACGTTAGTTTGAATATAACATGAATAAAAATTTTAAACTTGTAAGGACTAACGTAGAAGTCTGTCGGGGAATAAAAATTTTCAATGACTGAAAAGGTTGCAGGTTGAAGAAAAGAAATTCATTATGGTTAAATTCACTCCCTATTTCTAGGATCAGTCGGTCATGCCAAGATAAAGCCTCATAAGTAAATCGAATAAATGTCAAGAACAAACACATGCATTCACAAATGTAAAAATCCGAGTCCAGGAGAAGAATAGAAACAATTTACTCACATGGACGCAGTCGAAATTTTGTCCCTGTCATCTATCTTGATACTGTATTGTTCAGAAGGAATAAAGTGCAGTTCAGTGGTCAGTGTGATGACAGGCATGTTGTGGGGGCGTTAGTGAATAGTTAGTGAAGTGTTTGTGAGGAAAATAATGATGAGATTTGCGTTTAGTTTAATCGTCGCAAAAAAATTAGAAATGGAAATAGTAAGTGGTCTTTATGTGTAATAATACAATGGAGTGGGCAAATATCAATCAAATGTAAATTAATTTAATTTAGGACAAACGTAGAATGAGATAATATAAAGAATTATAATAGTAATAATACTAATAACAATAACATAATAATTATTGTAATTACAATAATAATAATAATATCAATAATATTAATTGTATAAATTGTAATTAGCAACAGTAAATGCAATGGGGTGTGAATTTTAAAATTTATTTGGCAAAATACTCGAAAAAATTGTATTTAATTTTATAAAACCTCAACAACGTTAAATACTTGCCGAGTAATAATTATGGATGAATTTGACATTGTAAAACAATGTTAGAAATTGTATTAAGGAAAAATTGATTAGTTGTAGGGTTATACGTTAAGGTAAATTTAATGGAATCAGTGCCAAAACAATGGTAAATAAAAATAGCAAGCAAGTGGCAAAATGAAGACAATTGCGTGTTGTCAGTGGCAGGAGTGATTGTTCCGAGCATAGCCAAGCAACGGAGACGTGCGTGAAGACGAAGGCAGGAGAGAAGATACAGGATCAGTACTCGTGACAGTAAAATTTTGGTTTTCAATTTTGTAATCAACGTCATAATGCGAACTAAGTTTTATTATAGAATGTCGCGTTTTAATTCAAGCTTCTAACTACATAATTACTCCGAATTTTAATTAATAAACGTTGTATTATTTAACAAGTATCTTTCCTATCAATGTATTGCAGAGTGTAAAAAAGCTGGTTCACTTATACAAAGAATCTCCCATAGCGTTAATCGTTTACGATTGAACGTCACAAATATAGTATGTTTATTAGTGATACTCAAATGCTGGGAGCAAATGCCGTAGATTTATATCCTCAGCAGAACTGAATTATTTTAAGATATTATTTCTCCACTCGGCTTCACACGACAATCAACAATTTTTCATTGAATATTGTACCATTATTTTTTTTGCATTTTTACTGCAGCACTCCACCTCAAAACTTACGACACCCGAAATATAGATTGGCCAAAAGAAAAAGTTCAAACGATGTTTATACCGCAATATATCACAATATCTCAAAAAATATAATTGTGCTTCTTCAGTACTTTCTATTTTTTTAATAGAAGAATTTTCAAGGCTTCGAAAGCAAAGTAAATACTTTAATTATCAAAATTATTGTAGTACGTATAAGAGGCTGCGCTAAGCGCGTTGATGCAAGGAATTTGTTTTAATATCACGTGGCGAGGAGTTTTAATATCACGTCATAGATTTGGTGACGTCATCGTTCATTTAGCAGAGCATTGACTCAGTGACGTCATTTTGTATGCGAAGCGTCATTGGCGGAAAGCCGAGAATCACTGCGTCACTCCTGCGTTGACGTAGCTTTAAAGGTGGCTTAGTATCGACTTTCTGACGTCACCGAGCACGAGGAACGTCATTGGTCAGAAGACTTTCTGACGTCACTGAGCACGAGGAACGTCATTGGTCAGGACAGAAACGTCATTGATCGTGTGACGTCACAAGGGAGTTCAGCAGGTTTTTGGGTAGGCTCCCTCAACAGGAAGGCTCTCTCAATCAAAGAACATGGAAGTTATCGAAATTATAACTTTCTAATCCCAATTATCGATGAGTGTTGGTCAAAATTTGTAGGAATGCAAGAATAATTTGCCACACCCATTATAAATTTGATATGAGATATATTTTGTTCGGGTACGAGAATTATGCGAATTCTATAGGTTATATATAATAAATCTGCTCGATTACCCCGAACAAGAATTACTGAAGCATCATCAGATAAGTAAAAAATTTGTATATGTAACGTACAGACACTGTAAAAACCAATTATTATGCTAATTAACATCGATATATACACCAATACACATAGACGCATAATTACATGCCATGTAAGCGAGTTAACACAACAACATTCATGCGAAGCTCAATACCTTTGTACGAACAGCACGAAAACTTCAATATAATATCAAGCCAATCTCTATTGAACAAATTTATCTTTTAACGCAATACCAAAAACCATGGAGCAGTTATTCAAAAATATCCACAAACATCAAAAGCTTAAATAACATAATTACAATTTGAATAAACTGAATACTATCATTGGATGCTGTGGAAGCGCCACTGTTGGTTTTGAATGTACGTACGTCTTGAATATAAATGTTTCATCATATCTCAAATCATGAAAATATTTATTCCATCCTATAGACAATAACGTTGCGGTTGAAATTTGATTTTTAATAGTTAATTGAGATATTTTGTCTTCATAAATGCCTAAGTACACCCACAATTATAGATGCATACAAGCATCTATAATTGTGGAGTATATTTAGAGTATTCACACAATTTACATCTAAAGTATTGCTAAAATACAGAGTATTGTTCAAAGATCATATTGCCATCAGTACTAATTGGACTGCTGTGGAATAGATTGAAATAATCAATTTTCTTTCCCGTGTTACAAAAAATTTCAATTTTGAAAAAAATCTCTATTGCAGACAAGTGTGGAAATGGCGCTTGTTGAAAACGCTGCCTTTTATGCCGACCAACTTTCGCAAAACAGTGCGAGCTTGAAACTCCTGAGTCAGCACTCCAGCCCTCACTGCTGAGGGATCGATGAGCAATATACTGAGAACTGCCCGCCCGGGACGAGGGAAGAGATCAAGTGTACGACCAATCCCGTCTTTGATTATCTCCCGTGATAAGGTATTACAACTTATATCCTGTCTAAATCAGCCGAGAAATGATATTAAAAATTACTGTATGGAAATAATAGATTTCTGGAATTAGACAGTTCAATTTAATAAAGTAATAGCAATTGAAATTGCTTAATTTCTTCAATTTATATCCAAACTTGGTCCTGAAAATCTTCTCTAAGATTTTTTCCGCAAAACAACTGAAAATCCAAATCTGCACAGAATGAATTTAAAGATTACTGAAATTTAATTCTCACATTAGCTAAAAAATTATCGGGACATTTAAAGTTAACTGATAGTATGCAATTAAACATATTAGAACGTTATTGAAAGTTTTTATTGATTCTGCATTTAAAATTTTTTAAGAGAAATTTACACTTGAACATTGTTCACATTTGATTACTAAGTTTTGATTGTGACATTGGGATTTAATGACGAACTAAAACGATTGAGGCCAGATTTTATGTTGAGATGAAACTACTATAATTCAATGAAACTCTCAAAACTTCTAATCGAAAATAATAACATCGAAAGTAATAAGAAGCAAAAAATCGAAAAGAATAACAAACGAAATCCTTTCGTCCAACAAAACAAAATGAAAAGAATATTGAACATCGAGCCAAAGTTCAGGAAATTTTTCGGACTTTAAGCTCGGTAGTTATGAACTGATAGTATGAAATTAGAGTGCAATCAAAGTGACGTTAGTAACCGGAAGCCCCGCTGCCACCTTCCAGTCACGTCTTGTGTGTAGACGAGCACGAAAAAAAAAACATGATTGATGCGGAAGACAAATCGCTGGGGTGACCATAAAGCTCTGGTAGATTGGTCAGAGCTGCATGGCCATCGATCAGGAGGCTATGACACGCGATCTCCGGCTACTGTGGCCTCATTGAGGGTCGCCGAGAATTATAGGAAGCTTATGGATGGCCGTCGATTATCGAATGAGGGATTTTTAAAAGAACACTAGGAATCTTTCGAAAATTATTGGGTGACGACTCACCCTGTGCCATTTGCAGTGAATCATTGCCACGCTGATCTGATCATGTCTTTTAATGAGACATTGTTTGGGGACATTACGAGGACACCGAATGGACGCAGATAATGTGTCTTGAATTAAAAACCATTTCAATGTCACGACCTTGTTAATGCACAGCCGACAAAAATAATCAATTCATTATACAGTCTGCGCATATGTTTATTTCTTTCAATTTGAGGAAGGAAAATGGCCATTTGGTTATAATCATTAATGTTCTGGGTAAAGAAGAATAACCGTGCTATTACCTGATATACGTTTTTTTTGAGATTTTACGTTTCTTCGAAGTCTTTTTAATAGAAGCAGTCAAGATATGTTATATGAAAGAAAGACCTCATAGAAGGCAGAAATTAAGTTTTCAGTGTGGAAGATTTGAGAATTTAGACTAAAAATTTACTTTCATTATTACCGGGCTTCAAGTTAGAATCCGATGCGATATCAATTTTTAAAATTAATACAACTTAAGATATTTATGAATGATTGCGGACTAAAAATTAAGAAAAACTTTATCTCGCTGCATCAAAATAGGAAATTTTTATAAATTTACTGGAAAAATTATTTACAGATGATTCCATTTTATACCCGTAATTCCAGATAATTAAATATTTTGCGAATATTGAAGGAACAATAAATAATGTCGGAATAAAAAAACTCTTAAAATGATATATATAGTTTATTCATTTGTACTTGATTTATTGATGTACTATTTTGATTGCTGAATAGTGGCATTATTTTAAACAAAGATAGTGAATAAATATTCCATGAACGAAGAAGGATTGTGAACAATGAATTTAAAAGAAAAAGTCGCGACCCTGAACTTGCGGCGTACCGGGATTATTATTAGACCAAAACTTCTGAAAATTTATTGGAATCCTGCAGTTCAGTAAGCAAATAAATAGGATAAATGGGATAAAATAAATAGAGTCGGGATTTTTCGCACGTCTTGGGTTAATCATAAACATGACTGGAATGAAGTTGAGGTTTGAAATGAGCGTCTAAGACTGTGAATATATTCGTGATCAGGGCGACGTTGGTCCCGATCGCGTGCCCAGATAATGAAGCAGATCATTTATGCAGGTCAAGGAACACGTGGAATAAATTAATTCTTTTTTTGTTCTATTTAAAATTTCCACTGCAGTTAACTCCAATACTTTGAATGAAAATTGGTTATAAAGAAGATGTAACCTGTCTAATTTTATTACTTTAGTTCAATAAATGTTCAAGAATATGGAATACAATCCCAATATTGATGCAATTAATTTATTAATTTCAAATTATTCGCAGATAATAATTCAATTTGAGGGTTTCAAAAAAGATTCGTATAATTGACTGAAAAAAAACAGAATAACGCGTAAAGAACGGTGCAGTAATGAAAAAACTTCCAACGAATTTATGCCAAAAGGTTCATCAGTGATCAAAATAAAAATTAATTATTCCTACAAAAAATTTTTTCAAATAGGATTTTGAATTCATTCGCCCTATGGTATCTATGTAAATAACACTCGTACAAAATATTTACGAAAAATCATCATCTCTGTTTTCAGGAACTGAGTGTTTTTTGCTTGGCAGGCGTGCATTGAGCTGGCTGGAATGCAATTTACGAATGGTGCAAACATGACAACAGTAACAAACATCAAAACAGCAACATCACAACGCTAATAATTTAATAATTGCTTCAGCTGTCACAACTGCATCCACATTGATGGGTCAACAACTGCCATGTAAGTAAAATACATACAAAAATAATAATTGCAACAACCGTCTCAATTAATGCGGCCGGAAAAATTTAATAATTGTAACTACGACCACCACGACAACCATTTAGGAAAGCTATCTCAACGAAGCTGTTATCTGTACGAAAACAGTAGTAATAATGAACTGTATGTAACTGTGAAAAATTAAGCAATTTTGATAACGGTTCCAACAGTTAAACTGCAGTCATTGCAACGAAAAAAGTCATTTCAGGACAAACATGTTACATTCATGTCAACTTTCAAGTTCAGCAAAGAAAAGTCAAGCTCGGAAATGATAGGATTCAGAAAGTAAATTAACATGTTCCCAACGATGACTTGATTCAATATTTAACATTCAATCATCACAAAACAGGTACGAAAATACTGTCAAGAGGCTCACGTCTCTCTTCACTGATCCCGTACCTTATTTGTCTCCTGGTATAAATAGAATGAGTAAAGGAAACCATAAATGTCAGACATTGTTATAAAAATTCATTGCCGATTAGATAATATGAGTCTAGGTTTCTAAAAATAAAATATACGTTTGATATTAGAAGAGTAATTTGCCCATGATCGATGATGTATTACAAAATACAGAATCGCTTTACTTTTCTTCAAGCAATTAAAAATGAATAATTAATTTTTTTATAAAAAAAATATATTGACCAAACAATTAATAGACTATTTGAACAATAAAGCCAATTGGAACATCAGCTTGCTAAACCTTGAATAATTCTTTTGCAGCGCTAGCCACACGGGCGTCGGAAGGCAGAACTGAATGTTATATGTAGAGTGTAGTTTTAATTTAATGGAAATAATCAAATTGATCAAATTTTTAATATTCTTTTCATTATTTTACTTGTTACAAAATTATTATGTTAAATCTCTCTCAATTTCTCAAATTGCAATACACTAGGAAAATTGTGAAGAATGTTACCGTTCATTCACAACATATAAAATGAGATCTAGCCAATGTATAAACATAGCATTGTAAATTAAGAATTGACCAGCATTTTTACATTGGCAGCTGCTATTTCAACTCCGTCGTTAAAAGTTTGGAGTGAAAAACTAAAAGATGTGGTAAAGATCGACATGAATCGCGTGCAGGAACTGAATTATATATTACGGATTACACGAATCTGTTCGACGCTACAGAGCGTCGTAAGCCGCGTACCACGAGTTAATGATAGACAGATTGAAATTAATAACCTCAATACTTGCATGTTTCCTTCAACACAATAATAGATTTTACGAAAATCAGTCGTGGTGACTAGACTAGATTTATCGGGTTACATATTTTACGCATTCACCAAAATTCATGGATCTTCTATGCTGTCGAAGAATTTTTTTCAAATGGAAAACATTGAAGATAATCAAAATGCGCAGGAGTATAGCTTATTGTCTGCCCTTGAAATTGTTTTTCTTTATGAAGTAATTTTGAACAGTAATATATTTGGTTACACATTCCTTGCTACAAAATTACGTAAACTTTTTATCAAATATTTGATCACGATAGAATACCAGGAGAACAACTGATTAAAAGTTGAAAAATTCTCAGGAAACGAATTAGAGCTGATTAGATTAATCCATCGGGATCAATAATTGTTAAATTGTCAATGGCATCGTGCCAGTGACTACAGGAACACCTAATCGAATATCTGCAGACCGAATATATCTTCAGGTACACTGTTCGTAAAAACGGTAGAAAAACGGTCTCCCTGGCGTTCTAGTGGCCGTTTTCAGATGTTGTACAGGTTTCTCGTTTTAAATTTGAATTAAAATGGTCATACGGAGTTTCATTTCACGTGTCGACCGGCCCCTAGAACGCCGGTGAGACCATTTAACGGTGATTTTACTTATAGTGTACGAATTGCCTGTCAACAACGGCTTCTAAACGAATGTTATAAAAATTAAATAATATAATAACCATCTTGATTGTACAGGGCTCAATGAATTAAGCTTCAAAAATAACATTCACGTAACGAAAATACTCACGAAGGAGGAGAAGGTAAAGGCACTTGGTGAATTTTCCAGGTGGCGACGGACATTGAGTTCTCGTCGGCCGCGTAGCACCGCCACAAGCACTGGATGAGCGCCGCCGCGGGCTGGCGACGCCTGATCATGTGCTTCTGACGCTGCTGCTGCTGCACTTTCAGGGCGAACCCGGACCCAAGGATACCCTGGCGGCGGAAAACTGAAATTATTAATTGCGAAAAAATAAATCATTAATTACGATCCAGAAACGTGAGTAGGATTAAACTGAAAATTAATTATATACCCTGGCGGCAGGGAGGCAGCTTATCAATTACGATCCAGAAATGTGAGTAGGCTTGAACTGAGAATTAATGATATATCCTGGCGGTGGAGAGACAGCTTATTAATTACGATCCAGAAATGTTAGTAGGATTAAACTGAAAATTAATTATATACCCTGGCGGCAGGCTGGCAGCTTATCAATTACGATCCAGAAATGTGGGTAGGCTTGAACTGAGAATTAATGATATACCCTGGCGGCAGGGAGTAAGCTTATTAATTAAGATCCAGAAATGTGGGTAGGCTTGAACTGAGAATTAATGATATACCCTGGCGGCAGGGAGACAGCATTTTAATTACGATCCTGAAATGTGGGTAGGTATGAACTGAGAATTAATGATAACATACTAATAAGGAAATAACAAGGTGACATTTGTTAATCGAAAAGACGTTCTTGTTGGGAACAAAATTTTACAGATGTCGACCGGACAGCCCATGATCTAACAGTGGCCAAATGATTCTAGTGGGCACCGGCGTATTTCGCAGTCTTTTTTAGCTTACCTGAACCTTTTGAACTGTCGAGAGCAACGTGAACTTTTAATTTTTGCAAACTAGTAAGAGATTTTTATGCAGCGTGAATGACCGATCTAAAGGTCCTGACCGCAGGTCAGCCCGCACCCCAATTCCAATTCCAAGTAATCCACACCATGAAGTCTCTACCGCATATCAGTTGAAAACAAGGAAATTACACGTACATAATATCAATGCCTACACACATAATATCACTAGCTAACTCGATGCCCCGGAGTTTCCCCACATTAGCATAAGGAGGCAACATTTGGGAAGATGGCTACCAGTGGCCAGAAGTTAGCCACATTCGCAGCCTAACGCGACGGTCTGTGGCTTCATGCGCCCTGCAGCCTTCCCTCCAGAACGGCCAATAATGCTGAATTATTTCATGGCAATGGCAACGGTTTTGGGTGCTAAAAATATCTGTTACAAGTTTTTATTTAGCATTATTAGCTTAAAAATGGTGATTTTTGGTATCAAATAATGTGTTTCTGATTGATAATAAATTGTATGTAGTGCAGTGATGTTGAAATTACATCCAAACTAGGTTGCGGAGTATATGTTTGTTTTAAACATTACAATCTCCATTATTGGACTTCATTGCGGTGTCAGCTTTGATAAAGCAAATAGACAAGTTGTGGAAACTAGTCATAGTTGAATTTTTATAGTTTTGTGCGGGTCTCGAACACTCAACTCAGTACTCCAATATTTGCTGTGCACAACCGGTTGGACACCTGGCCGATTTCGAAAAGAAGTGTCGCAGGTACCTGGATCGAACCCACAACTCACTCGTCCTATCTTGATACTAAGAACTGTAACCATTGGGCCATCCTGCCTTAATCAGATTTTCTTCGGCAACTTGTTACCCATTATGTGCTTTGGACTCAGGAACCCAAACATAATAGACTTCAAGTCTCACACGCACTTGCATGGGACTTCGAGTTCACATGTACATTAAAAGTCAAGAAATACAACTCCGAAAGACTGCAAGGCCCTCATGGCCTTTCTGAGTTGCCATAAGGAGACTTAATCACTGTGTTTTAAGGACTGTAATTCAAGGATGGTTTTATTGCTGCATTTTGTGAAAGATTCCAGACCCCGACTTCTGTAATTAGAGATGCAAGCCGCCATTATGCGGCTCGCTGCCCGGTCCCCTCCCCCGGCTCCGTCGTGACCCTCTTCTTCGTTCCATTTATCCTATATTTTAAGTACTCCTTTCATTCCGTTTCATTCTGCAACTAATTCCTCTGTTCATTCCTTCGGTAATTCCTCCATTCATTCCTCCGCTCATTCCTCTGTTCATTCCTTCGGTAATTCCTCCGTTCATTCCTCCGCTCATTACTCCGTTCATTCCTCTGTTCATTTATCCGTTCATTCCTTCGTTCATTTCTCCGTTCATTTTCCAGTTCATTCCTCCGTTCTTTCCTCCGTTCATTCCTCCGTTCTCTCCTCCGTTCATTCTTCCGTTAATTCCTCCGCTCATTCCTCCGTTCATTTCACCCCCACAGTGGGAAGGATATAAGCGCCATGCGCTGGTTATGGGGAACGGACAAAGTTAGGGGATTGACTTATTCGGCCGAGGTGCGACGGATAAGCAACTGTCCAGGTGAGGGAAAGAGCAACGCATTTTGGCAGAATAATTAAACTAGCTTTAACCAATTTTAATAGGAGGCATGAATCATTTCAAATTTAAAGAATTTCTAGAAAAAATGTATTAATTTTTGACGTGAGAATATTTGGTGTTAGGCTGTGTGGTTATTGTGATAGGTCGTGGAGTTTAACGAGCTGATGTTAAAAATGTTCGTTAAATTCATCAGCTCGGTAAACCCTGAATATTCATTTGCAAAGTTGCTCCACGGGCGTCAAAGACAGATCAATGGCCACAGAAATGAAGCGTTTGGCCACCGGTGCCCAGGGGGTACAAAGTCGATAAAGAAATATATTGCCCTTTGCTAACCTTCTGCTTCGATTTCATTAGCCTATATTTTCTGTTCTCTTTTCATCCCGTTTCATTCTGTAACTCAATCCTCCGTTCATATCATTTACGCCACAGACCATAATACATCTACCCTTCCTTCATTCGATGATAACAAATCCACGAGGCAGGAGCAATGTTTCAGCTTCCATTCACTCGCCTTTGCACGGCCCTTTAAGGCTCTTACGGAAGAGCTTAAAACAGAGACCTGAGTCAACGGACTTTGATTAATCGGGTTAAATTTTTCCAATGCCACACGTGGCACCTGTTTGCGTCATATCAACTCTCAATTGTATCTTCAAGGTTGTTTGCAATGATAGGGTAGCAAAAATAATACCACTTGGAAATGACATGTGAGATGTTGTGTTAAAGCATAGTCGTCAAGTTCCAAGTGATTAATGCAGACAAGATGTTGATTTGAGAGTCTTGAGAGTACTCTGGCGCCGAGGTCTGTAATTGCTGGATTTCGACCTCGAATATTGGACTGAATATTTCATTTTAATTTAACGTGGGACTCAATACCAACGATGATGTTGATCTTTGATATTGAAGAGAGTACTTTCCTCCTCCGATCCTCGTCTTACGTATAGATAACTTTATGACCCATTGTATGTACAGAGGAAAGGATAAATGAAGCACTTCTTTCAATGTTCGAGCTCAAACATTCCACTAACCATTTACGCGAAATTTGTGAACATCTCATCTTCAAATAATAAGTGATTTCAATTGTGCTAAATTGATCTCATAAATTTATTATTTGAGACAACAATGAAAAGGTTCTGATTCTTTGACTTTTTTGTGACTAATGAAGTCATTGCCTTTCTATTCTCGGCACCGCGCAAGCAGTCACACCAGAGAAATTGTGATGTACAACACGTGGATATGTGGTCGTAAGTGCAGGCAAGATCCTGGGCAGAAATTTCACTGGCGGAGAAGAGTGAATCGTAGCCCCAAGGGATCATTTCTTCGGGACATAGCCGTGAAATTGTGGCAATTAGCGACCGCCTGGCAATTAGATCAGCTGGCTGCCGCAAGAGTTGGGCTGAAATTACTCCTTGAAGTTATTGACCATCGCCCCCCTCGAGGGAATGGCCACAATTAAAAGTGTCATTAGCACACAAAACGATGTCGGGCTCGAGGAGGGACTCTGGTTAAACATCAGGCAAATTGTACTTCAGCCTGAGGCAAAGATATGGAGAGAACTTTTTTTTCAAGAACCGTTTTGTTTCTTTTTCACAAGACAAGATGAAGAGAAGCACGATAGAAAATCTTTTTTAATCAGTCTCTACGATCGTAATCCACCATGAGAAACTTGTTGAATTAATCACTAAATTATCGCTATGAGATTTAGGTGCAGAAATTCGTTTCATGAGAATTAAATTCGTGAATAAGCGTGGATTAGTTAAGATTAGTAAACTGTATTTGTGCCTCTTGATGTGCAATCGCTTGCAGCGAAACTAAAAACAAAAAAGCCTCTTGGAATATTTTAAGAGAATGCGTTGGTGACACGGATGTATTTTGAATAACTAAGCAATTTTCTTTTATTATTGTATCATTATTCTGAGATAGATTATGAATGTAAGATCAGTTCATGGATTTAAAATTCCATGGACAAATTAAATTATTAAAAAATTTGAAATCAATAGGCTTTCAGAAATAGACTCATTTTTGAGAGCTCAAATTGTTATTCTAATAATAAATTATGATTTTAATTCATTTATATTCAAATTTACAACTTAAAAAAGATGGTATTAGGCGGCAATGAAACTTGACGCTGCATCCAAAATGAAAAGTTTGTGATTACTTTGCCGTAGCCACCATTTTTGAAGATAATTGCTGCAAGCGATTTTAATCATGCAAGAGAAGATATGAATATCATCATTACTGATCCCACAGGATAGGTTGGGCAATATACATGTTAGCAGTTTGCACTAAAAATGATACTACATGTAAAAAGTTGAGAGATTTAATGAAGTTAGAATTTCCTCATATCACCCCTTCGATTGAATCATTCTCCACTTCATCTTCTCACTTGTTAACAAAATTTCGGCTGCAAATCAACTCAATTTGTTACATTTTTAATGCATAAATATCCCAGACACTATTATTTAATATCGCATTAATATCCCAGACTCACAACTATACAAAAACTATTTCTAACCGTCACTATCAATGCTGGCGCATGAGCCATAACTACCAATGTGAAGATATTGAAGCAGAAGATTAGTAAGCTGCGACAAATACTTACGGCTGGCAGAGCAAAGAAGGTGATGCCCAAAACAGCGCATCCCGACGCGATGATTTTGCCCTCCCACGACTTGGGCACAGCATCGCCGTAGCCCACCGTGCACAGGGTGATCTGGAACGGGGAGATTAGAACTTGGAAAGGGAAATTAGAAGGTAGGGTTACCACCGTGCACAGGGTGATCTGGAACAGGGAGATTAGAACTTTGAAAGGGCAGGGATAGAAGGCAGGGTTGCCACCGTGCACAGGGTGCTCTGGAACGGGGAGATTAGAAATTGGAAAGGAAATTATAAGGCAGGGTTACCACTGTGCACAGGGGGATATGGAATGGGGAGAATAGAACTTTGAAAGGGAAATTAGAAAGTAGGGTTACCATCGAGCACAGGGTGATCTGGAACGGGAAGATTAAAACTTGGAAAAATTAGAACTTGGAAAGGAAAATTAGAAGGCAGGGTTACCACCGAGCACAGGGTGATCTGGAATGGGGAAATTAGAACTTGGAAAGGAAAATTAGAAGGCAGGGTTACCACCGTGTACAGGGTGATCTGGAACGGGGAGATTAGAATTTGGAAAAGAAAATTAGAAGGCAGAGTTACAAAGTTATTGGAAGTGAAATTATAGAAATTTAGTAGAATAAATTTTGAGTGGAGTTACGAAGTAAGAGATAGGAAGGAAATTCGTTGGGAAGCGTTTAGGAGAATATTACTGAGTTTGGGATAAAGATTTTTTGGGAAGCGTTTGGGAGAATTGAGAGTTTGTGATGTTTGAAGAAAGTTTATAATAGTTATGAAGTGTTGTATGCAGAGTTGGAAGTGCTTATGAAAGCTTGGTAGAGCTTAGGAGCTTTGGAGCGAACTGGTGTGTGAGTTGACAAAATCTAGGAAGATATCTTTTGGAGATGCAGGATAAAAATAACGTTCGAGACCTCCGGTGAGGATAGAGAACCAATGAGATCAACAGTGACCTACGGATCTATGAGGCTCGGGAGATTTGAAATTTTTAGGTTCTAATTTGCTCTGATTAATTAAAAATTAACTAAGATTTTGCGTAACTTTTACCTTCATGATATCGGTAGTCAAAATTTCATGATCACACTTTACAGTTACAACTGATAATGGAAGTAAATTTAGTTCATGCAATTTTTATGACGCAAGTATTTTAGAACATTTCTTCGGGTAATTTTTTTCTTTAATATTATAAATAGTTAATACCAGAGATATTGAAGAGAAAATTATTAAAGACTCAGGAAAAGCCGTTACTCGGCTGATATGAGTACCTCCATAAGCCTATTTTGATTTTAATTAAATCTTGAAGCGACATACAAGAATACAGTGATGTGCAAAGAATACAGTGCAAGTTCAGAAAATGTGTTTTATTAAAGCAATATTTCGAGCCTAATACTGCAGGCCTTATTAACGGAAAAACCTCATATGTAACGGGAAAGAAGAAAGGTGGATGTTTGTTGGCCGACCATTGTCGTTATTTGGTCACCGTTAATAGTCTATGATTTGTAATAGGGGTCGTCTGCACTCTCAGGGATTACAGTTTCGGCAACGAGGCGAAATTCCTTCATGAAAGGAGACAGGAAGAAAATTTCTTGTGATAAGCAAGTGTAAGAGGGAATCTTGAATGGATAACAAACGAACAGAAGGACACATTCTTGATTTTTTAATTAAGACGATCATCGGAAATCTTGACAGTAAGGCAGTGAAAATGAAGTAAAGCAGTGATTTTTTTTCTTAAATTAGATTGGAGTAAAAAAGTTGTACAGAGTCACTGGGTAATTTAGAAACTTATAAAAAATTAGACCAAAATGTGAAAATTAGACTTCAAAAATCAATGCACTCCAGTACCGTGACAACATCATGTTCCAGAATGTTGTAGTCATTCTCTGTATTAGTCAAGGCCGAACTGCTGGCCATTAGATCTTTAGACGCCGCGCTATGTAAACAAGACCACTCGGTCTGCTCTAGGCTTCAGATCGTAGCACTTCAGAGCACCAGTTTTGACCTGGGCCAACACTCATTTATGCACACGTTAATACTCGCTCTTCGCGCTTTGCTTCATTTCTCCGAGTTATCTGCCCACGTACGGGGAACGGAGACGAGCGGCACTTAGCGAACAGCACGCGGCGTAGGCCAGGGCAGGGATTAACGAAACTTCGCTAAGTATACGTAACTTTTCGTACTTACGTTCAAAAAGTTACGTATTGCCTAAGTCAGTCAAAATTTGGCATTAAAAAAACTGTCTTACGCAAGACTCATCTGAAAAGGTATTATCGAAACCATCCAACTAACTGACCAATCAGAGGCTTCGAATTTGCCATTCCTAGCTCCTGTCGACTCAGTACGTAGTGCGCGTGGATGAAAGGAGGTTGTATTGTGTCAGCGTCATCTGCGTTGACTGACTAGGGAGCATATGGAGAAATGAGTGAGACGTTGTCTAAATAGCAATGACAACGCCTTGATTGTAAATTTTTGCGACCAAGGCAAAAAATTACATTTTTCCCATTCAAAATTAGAGGACTTTTTAGAGAGCTACCTAGAATTTAGAACATTTTGTGAGTTGGAGTTCAACTATCAGCGGAGAAAGAAAGGAATTTGTGTACGTAGCTAGAAAAATGGTCGGCTTGTCAAACTCCACTTAGTTTTGAATCAAAAAGTCATGAAGATATTATTTTAGTGAATGATCATAAAACTCTTAGATACGAATATCAAGATTTGCTTGCAGATTATAGCACAAAAGGAAAAGAAATTAGCTGGCATAACTTAATTGAAATTTTGTTCTCCAAAACACCGTTTAGCACGATCACATATTATGCCTATATGTTGAATTATTGACAAAATTCTATCACAATTCACCGTGTTGCGAGTAAATCAATAGTTTTATATTGTTCGGCACACTCAAAACGTCTACGTAACTCCACTTACGACACCTCCGAGCAGGCGTAGAGCTACGTACGGCTTCTTGGACGTAGCTTCCCGCGCAAATGTTTTGATAATACCACCGCTAGAGTTACTTCTTCATATCGGCACTTACGCCACACGTAAGTCGCTACGTGTACTTAGCGATGTTTTGATAATCCGGCCCCAGGGTCCATACTTTCAAGAAAAGTTATGAGATCGCAAGTTCATCAGCCAAGCATTGACGGCCTTTCAAGCAAAATCCACCAATCATAGCCAAGAAAATAGAGCGTAAGTACTTACGTTCACTTAGCGAGTTTTGAAAGTATAGGCCCAGCTTACTTAGCTTGGCGGTTGATGTTGGGGGATCAGTAGAAAGCAATATTCTTCGCACTGAATGCCTTTGAGGTGAGATCACAGTACCACTCAGGAGTGCACCTCTTCTCATTCAACATGGAACTAGTTTCCAATCATCTGAGCACGTTCCTATTAATAAAATATTTCAATGACTAAAAAATCTATAAATATCGAATTTTGAATTCTAATTTCAATTTGCGTGCAATTTTCATATAGTTCTACAGTCTAAATTCGATTTATATCTTCATCTAAATTCCATATGCGCTTTGTTAACAGACGTATAGTTGCGCTGATGTTGAAGACTCCTGGAACTGTGAGGAGACTGGATCGGAAATACTATTCCGATAAACTTCAGTGGTTGAATAAAATTTTCTGTACCCTAACTCTTGTAAATTTTTCTCAATTTCGATGAAAAAGTAAATGAAATAATTTCATCCTCATACCTCATGAATAAAACTGATTCTAAATGTATATTTACGACTGATACAACGGAGAGTTGAAAACATATGTAATACCGCTGAATGTGATAGTAAAACTGCAACATGGTTGTACACTAAGTTTGCAATAATCGAAAGGAGGAAGTAAAGTTTTCTTAAGTTAAAAGGTGGTTTTTAAAAAATTTCATTGAGTAAGGGCGCTTAAATTGCTAAACAAGCTTCATATTAAAAAGAAATATTCTCTAAACATTAAGCTCGCTACACTTCTGGTAAAAATAAGATATTTTTTCGAACAGAAATAGGGGAACAATTTTCAATAGAAATTAATTAAAAGATGTAAAGGGATTCTGGCTTTCACTAGCAGACAATTCTGAAAAAATAACTTGAAAATGTCAAACTGAGGGAATTTTTCATAGGTGAAATATTAAATTATATTATTGCCGATACGACAACAGGGACATATTACAATTAAGTTATTTGTTCCCTCTGTAACTCTGCTTCTGAGTTAAGAGCAAAATGTTTCAGGAATTTAATTTATTATATTAATTAACGGAGTATTGACGATTGATAAGAATGCGGTTTCAAAATATTACTCGGGCTCAAAATTCTCCAATGTAGTTTCTATAGTAATATTATTAGTATAATAAGCCAACGTAACCAATATTATTATAATATTACCGGATCAATTTTATTACGAGAAATAGAGGGATAAAATGTGAAAAAATATACTAGGATGAACCAAACTCTCTCCCCAGGAGTATCTCTCGGGGCTAATGGTGTGAAAATTGCCCAAGGAGCCTGGACCCTTCATTTCCCTCGCCCGCGATCATAACCTTCATATCGAAGCCAGCAATTTGGTGCCGGCAAGTCGACCAACAAAGTTCCGTCGAATTAATTTAATTTTTCTTCACTAAACCACTGTTTCTTTTTTCCGGTCTTTTCCACGTTCCTAATAATGCGATTCTTATTATTAGATGGAATTTTAAAAGATGCACCCGATATTATTTACAAAATTGTAAAATATTCTGCGGACGGATTTGACCGTCATTTTCCATACCATCATAGCCAGTATCAATATTGCATTTAAATAGGAATTGAGTTAATTTAACTAGTGTTGCTGACACGTACATATCTTTGCTTTGGTCGTCAGACAACTTATATTTAAATGATTTGAATTACCCGACAGAAAATCCGCTGGCTTTACAAGCAAAAAAGAACAATATAGAGTTTATTTTACAATGCCGAGGATCAATTCGGAGGAGTCTTCAGCACTGTAAAACGTTTCAGAAAGAAATTAGCTTAGTTAAAAAAAGAATCACCTTCAGTGGACAGAGCATTTATTGAAGATAAAATTGTTCAAGTGTTTGGAAAGAAATAAATGCAGAAGAAAGAAGTTTGCAGCCACGAGCCAGCTCTCTTTAGAGGCGAGAACATTTTCCGCGCTCAATTGCTTCTTCATGGGAATTCTTTTTATCGACAGCGTGTCTGAAACACTGCCCAGCTCCAGTGAGAAGATGATATATGACTTAAACTTTGAGGGAGTAAAGCTACCGGTCAAGTTAGGGTCCTTTACAAAGTTTAGAATCAGCCTCTTTTCAGGAGCGGTTGGCAAAGTTACGAAAAATCAAAGAAATTTTCTTGAAGGTTGTTTGAAAAAAAGGTTCGGAAATTACCAGGAAGGCAGAAGGGGTCCGACAAAGTTTTAGAAGTTGGAGGTTCTACAACGAAATTCAATAAAATTAGAGCGTAAGTTGGCATAGCGTAATTAAATCGGTTTAAAATTTTCAGTGTATCACACTGTTGAAAGTAAACTTTCTTAACAGATATTCCTAATTGTATCAATATTCTTATGCGTTCTAAATTCACTTTACGACCCTAAGGTAAATTTTAATTGTGGGTAGCAGTTTGTATGACTAAATATTCATATTTATACACGAGTCCTAAGAGGATGAAAGCATTTAACAAACGGTGTTATTTGCAAGAAAAAATTATATAACGTATCGCATTTGTCTAATTTCCTTTAACGTTCCGTCGAAGTAGCATGCAGCAAATGCGTTATCGACAAGATTATGATAATTTTCGACAAAAGAAAACTCAGTTGGCCTGTTGTTCTCGATCCAAAAATATCATTGCGGACAGGTAAAGTATCAGTAGAAGAAAAGGCTTGTAGGTAATGTTAATTTTGATCTGATTCCATATATGTGTCTGTGATTTATAGTTTTTGTGAACCTATAATGTGCAATCAAAGTTTCCATTTAAGGTAATGTAAAATTGTGAACGACTGAAAAAATTTAGTAGCCTAGTGTAAAGTTTTTTGGGATTAATATAACTGTTTAATTATTAGTTATATGGATTGCGCAGAGATAGTGTCTGCTTGACGTTTTTTCATGTGTTGAAAATGTATTTGTCTGTTGCCAGCGGATTAGCCTACAGTTATCGTTGTGGCCTTCATTGTGGAAGATAAGCATTACTGATCTTCGTTCGGTAATTTTCTCGCAGTGTGACGGATTTCCTATTTTGCCATTGACGTTCTTACCGATGCTTGCAGAATACTTTTTCCGTTGCCAAAGTGCATGTAACGTGTTTTTGTTTTAAAGTCCTCATCTTATGAAGTAAAATGAATGGGAAAAGTTTTCATACTCAACCATGATTTTTGTTGCGGTGCCCCTAGGAAAACTCAACCATGTGGACTCAAATGCGTTCAATATAGCGGATAATTTCGAAACCAAAACTAATAACATAGAAGAGACAAATTCAATTTAAAAAGACACTAGAATACAGAATTTTCTTACTCTATTCATATGCAAAATTACAGCAATCGTGTAAAACTGGGGCCATACTTTCAAAATTCGCTAAGTGAACGTAAGTACTTACGCTCAATTTTCTTGTCTAAGATTGGTGGATTTTGCTTGAAAGGCCGTCAATGATTGGCTGATGAACTTACGATCTCTTAACTTTTTTTGAAAGTATAGGCCCTGGATCTTAACGACATATCCATCTGTCTATTCGTGATCGTTCATGAAAAGACACTAGAATACTGAAATTTTCCTTTTAATTATATGCAAAACTACAGCAATCTTGTGAAATTATTCGTGATCGTTCAGCACTCACCACTCCCCACCAGAGAGCGTCCGGGAAGCTCTTGAACTTCTCGTTGCAGCACTTCTCGACCTGATACACTAGGAACGATGAGAAGATCAGGCCAAGGAACCCGATGTACAGGGTTGTGATCAGCTCCTGGGTAGGATATATGTTCATCCGATGAGAAATATTGAGCAAATACTACTATATAGAAATATACTAATATAGTAATATACTAATATATTAATATACTAATAAACTAATATCCTAATCTACTAATATACTAATATAGAAGAAATATAATAATAATAATTCAAGACCTAATCCTTTTATTTATACATTATTTACCTTCAGATTATTATATTAATCAATGTGAGGGTAAATAATGTAAAAATAAAATGATTGAGTTTCGAATTAGTTTGACTTAATAGATGAAGAGTAATCTCGACCCTTTTGTTTTTTCAGTCACTCGGTATAATTAATTTTCCATCATCTTTATTTATACAAAAAATTATTAGGATATTAAATGGGATAGAGTGTGATAGCTCCTACAGCGATATTGCTAATTAACTTTTGCAATCGTTATTTTATGTATTCAAATTTCATAATAACATTTATTATGAGAAAAATATGAACAATGAGCATTATTAGAAAATTGCACGGCTCTCATGTACAAATGTTTGACATGAATTATTTCACGAGTATGATTATGAATACAAACTTCTATTCCTATTTCTGCCTTTGTTATCGATCATCAAATTATAAATAAGTTGAAAAATATTAACAAGCATCATTAATAAAGAGGAATGAACACCCTAATAATTACGAAAAGTTGCATTATTTTAAAATAAATGAATGTCAAATTTATGAACTCGAACATTAAGCCTAGAAAATATACAGAATATATCATAGATCAAACAACATACTTGTCGATGGGCGTAAACCACAGAACCAAGCAGCTTCCAGGTTCCTCCTCTGCGGTCCATGCGAACCATCCGCAGGATTTGCAGGAACCGCAGACTGCGAACCGCCTGAACCATCGATGACTTGCCGCTGTCGTCCGACGAACCATCGTCGTTGCCGAAGGATGTCGTCAGCACTCCGATGGAAGCGAGGTTTGTTACCAGGTCTGTGAAACATGAATTAAGTTTACTGAGGCTAATTAAATTAGAAAAAGATCGTTTTCTGGTTACCAGAGCCCAAATATTAAGATCCAAAATGTATGAGGTAATTATAATTCTAATTTATATCATCACCAGGTGACAGAATGTAGGCTTCAATTACTTGTTAATGATCCATAGATTGGAATCCTGAGCATCCAAGCCATGCCTGAGGACTCCCGTTGAGAAATTTCGAATAAACTTTTTACTTTTAGATTGAATTCGAATTATTCTATCCCAAAAATATATAGATATATTGTTAATCTCACCCATTCCCATAGCCCATTTTCCAGTTAAAAAATTTCTATCCGTGTAATATCGAGTCCCGATAAGTATAGCGAAAACGCAATAAAAATGCTTACGAGGCACCCCACATAGAAAATCGTACAGTTCGAGCTTGAATCAATTTATCCCATAGTTCAGGTTTCCAATTCCTAAACGGCGTGCACTCTTGACTTCCATTTTCCGTGTTGAATGAGTCAATTAACAACACTAGACCATTCAACCGCAAGCGTGTTACTTCAGCTATTGCGGGCACAGTTTGTGCCAATTAGATCCAATTTGTGTCAAGTGTTGGAACATAAAAAAGTGGTCGCACGTCAATACCAAAGGCTATTCGCTGTTGGGGCTCTGAAGTAAATTGGTACGTAAACAAGTTGTCATGATGATCTCAGAGCTGCACTGAACCAATCTTGTAAACAAATTATTTTTGCACGGTAACTTCAAACTTGAAATCAGTGAATTTAATATATGTGTAGCTATCAATCTTAGAAATTGCTCGAGTAACTAGTTTTGGTTTTACGACCTTTACTTGAAAAAAATACCAAGTGAACAATTTTTCATAAATGATAATTTTCTTCTGACTTCAAGAGATGATATAAAAAATGTACTTTGGAATTTTTGACACTTAAAAATGATCGTGCGCATCATATCTAGTACAATGTAATTTTGATCATTTAAACAATATATATGTATCACTTAATATTGCGTAGTAACTTACAAATTAGATAAAGAATTTTTTGATGACATTTCTCACGTGTTAGCATTTTACTTCGAGATACGAAGAGCTTTACTTGACCCAAGCATAGTCAGTCAGGCTTTGTTGGTCATGGATTTTTTTCATTCGGGCTTTTGTCGTCAGACATTGTTTGACTATCAGTCACTAACGAGTCCGTTATGCAGTTAGTAACGCACTCAGTGACGCAGTTATTAAAGCAGTCAGTGACGCAGTTAGTAACACAGTCAGTAACACAGTCAGTAACATATTCAGTAACACAGTCAGTAACATAGTCAGTAACACAGTCAGTAACACAGTCAGTAACACAGTCAGTAACACAGTCAGTAACACAGTCAGTAACACAGTCAGTAACACAGTCAGTAACACAGCGCTATTTCATGCCGCCCTCGGTCGCTCCAACGTGACCTAACAATAAATGCTTTTTGCTGAACTTGCAAGATTTATTTCCTATCGGTGCACATGACACCTGCAACAGATGAAAGCAAAATGCCTGATGGAACATGCCATTGTGTCCGTGTTACGGTGTTCATATACGGAGATAGTTGACATGCCAAGATGCAATTATAAGTGATTATATGTGTATCTTTAAATAATGATCCTTTGATTGAATAATACAAAAAGAGCAAAAGAGAAAACAATTGGAAGAGATATATGAATAGTACATGCATCTTAACAAAATTGCGAAATTTCTAGATTAAAGGAAAACGAATAATGATTTGGGAGAAAAATTGCCCTGTTTTTTGAGACAAAATACAAGTTTGAAGTATTCAATGAAGCAGAATGTATCAAAATATATCGAAATTTAACGACAGCAAAAAGTGCGCATTTTGGATATTGGCATTGATTTGGAGTTTCTCCTGGTCTTGTGATATGGAAATTTGGCAATTGAGTTTTCACTCATTAATGATTTGTGACGCTGAAAATAAAAATGTGACTCTAAAAATATTTGGGGTAAAGTCATAATTTGCGAAAAATATTGCATTAGCCAGAAATTAACCAAGGACAAAAAATAGGGCATAATTTAGAGACTCACCCAAATAATGCATGTCTACATTTTTTGAATCTACCTATTTTTGTTGCAGAATAAAGGCAAATTTAAGAAATAATTCTCAAGCGGCCTTTGCAGCACCAAAGAAATTCAGTAAAGAAAACCTAATTTTTTAATCTACGATACGATTTTAATCTACGATGTGTAATGGAAACTAAAGCGAAAAATCAGCCTACGACTGACCGATGCAACTGAAGGGCCGCTTGACGTACTTCAGCCGTCCACACCAGCCCTGGTACCGTGACCTGCATCCCGACGACCACAGCCTGCACGGTAATTATTAGTGGTTGGTAACGCACGGTAATCTTTTAGTGAATGGTATCGCACGGTACTCCTTTAGTGAATGGTAACACGCGGTACTCTTTTAGTGAATGGTATCGCACGGTACTCCTTTAGTGAATGGTAACACGCGGTACTCTTTTAGTGAATGGTATCGCACGGTACTCTTTTAGTGAATGGTAACACGCGGTACTCCTTTAGTGAATGGTAACACACGGTACTCCTTTAGTGAATGGTAACACACGATACTCCTTTAGTGAATGGTAACACGCGGTACTCCTTTAGTGAATGGTAACACGCGGTACTCCTTTAGTGAATGGTATCGCACGGTACTCCTTTAGTGAATGGTAACACGCGGTACTCTTTTAGTGAATGGTATCGCACAACACGCGGTAATCTTTTAGTGAATGGTAACACGCGGTAATCTTTTAGTGAATGGTAACACGCGGTAATCTTTTAGTGAATGGTAACACGCGGTACTCTTTTAGTGAATGGTAACACGCGGTAATCTTTTAGTGAATGGTAACACGCGGTAATCTTTTAGTGAATGGTAACACGCGGTAATCTTTTAGTGAATGGTAACACGCGGTACACTTTTAGTGAATGGTAATACACGGTTTTCTTTAGTGAATGGTAATACACGGTGCTCTTTTAGTGAATGGCAACACACGGTACTCTTATACATAGTAATAGGTTATTCATTCGAGTATTTATATGTACCTAATGCATGAGCAGCATTCATTCCTACATTCTAAATCACCAGAGAATTTTTTTATGATACTATGATTAATAATTTTTATCAATTTTTTTTCACTTAGATTTAAATTTTGGAATTAGGTTCATGTTTGTGAACATAGAAAATTTATTACCATAAGTCCATGCCGAATATATAATTTTCTTTTACCGCTGAAATTTCATCACAAGATTTACAGACTAAACTAGAACAAAAACATGATTCAGCAGCTGAAACCGTTGATTTCACACCACCATCCGGAATATTACATTTCGTTCGGTTTCGTGCATTCCATGATTTTTCTAATTGAATTAAATCTAATGTAACATGAATACATAATGAAAATTTGAACGCCCCGTCTAGCAAATATTGAGCATCGGTTGGAGACAACTCTTTCAGCAATAAAACCTTACATTTTTATTAACATCCCTTATATTTTTCCACTCAAAGTGGCAATTAAGGCGGATTGTATTCACCTCAAAAGGAATTCAATGGTGAACCAGATGAGTACGACAACTTCGATGTAGAAAAGGATGGTATCGTACGTCTCATCTGACGCTGGCATGTCATCGTCAACGTAGACCCCAGTGGCGTTGTCCAGTGGAAATCTCAGCGCTGACTCATCGGTGTTCTCCAGTGTAGATAGCACGCTCAGCGTCAGGCATGTGAAGATGATTACAAAACTGTAGAGACAATGACAAAACTGTTATTGAGGTATATATTTGCTGTATTTATCTCCGTAAACAAATTTTTAATGAGAAAGTGGTCCAAATTTTTTTGAAATTCGAGTTCGGAGGCTAAGCTCTACTCGATCAAATTTTTTTGTGCCAAAAACATTTGTGTGTGGCAAATTTTACTTTAGCTCTATAGCGGTCAGCTGGACTGCGTACACTGTACATGTAGTACGTACGTATGTAGTCCTTAAAAATGGCGTTTATGTGTGTGGATGAAGTTCATTCGTCGAATTAGACAAATGCGCCGCTTTTAATTTCAACCCTAACAAAATTTAGAGTCGCCCCAGCTTCTGGTACTCCAAATCAGAAGCTGACTCGTCTGTAAATTTTCACAGGGTAACAAAATTTAGAGTCGCCCCAGCTTCTGGTAATCCAAATCAGAAGCTGCCGCGTCTGTAAATTCTCACTGGGAAAATGCGCTTTGACCAGGTTGACTTAAAAAAATCTTCGTTGTTTTTTTTTCAATGCATTAATTTCAGCAATATGGTATTTTGCAATTTTGCACTCACGAGAAATATGGCAGCTGAATGGGCGGTATCTTATTTATCTATAACAGTATTTTTGTAACGACATGTTTTTCAAGTATTACGGATTCCTACGCGAGGTCACGTCAGTGGTGATTAAAAACCTAAACGATAAATACAAATCAAATATTTTCAATTACATGACATGACTTACACTTCTTTACTTAAAAATCCATTCGCAGTTTCAGGACCTTATCCTCGACTCACTTTCCTCATATTTTTAAGTGTACAATTGACTTTTTTATGTCTTGCAGCAATCCAAATAATCATGTCGTAAGCAGGACGTAAGCATGTTGGTCCATGCCGTCAGATATCTGGTACTCGATCTTAGGTCCACATCGTTAGGTCCAGTATCTGGATTTTCTTGCCCTAAATTCTTATATAGGAAGATGAATGGGCTTGCAAGTGAGATGTAACGCAATGATGCTACTGTTCGGTAATGTTAAAACGCGCTACTTATTATTTCGCCTGCTTTGAATGTGCTACCTAAATTTAAAATCGAAATAACGTAACAATTTTATTTCATATCTTTAATAATTTGAATTACAAATTCATGTCAAGTTAAAAGTTGGTTTTGCATATTTGATGATTCAGACTGCAAATTCACATCCCGTTAGAAGTTCATTTGTGGCTTAAATAAGTTAATAAAACATTGATGTTAAAATGTTACACTATTTACCATAATGCAGCCTTTTTAAATTTTGTTATATTTAGACACCATTTAGATGTAACTTCCATTTTGGAGCTGATTGATCAATTATCATTACTAAATTAGCAGAATCTTATATGTAAATAAAAAACGAATCTTTCTATTCTCAGCAGTCATAAGAATGTGATTTATTTTCTTATACACAACATCACGTTATGGTCAAAACACTTCCAATCATCAAGAGAAGTCCTCTGTAAAACTGACTTACTTTTATGCCTTTTTAAAAAGTTTAGGCATATATCCCAGTGATTCAAATAGACTGGCTAATATATAAATTTTCGTTTGTTTTTCGATAATTGGTTAGCTGTAAAAATTTAAATTTTCTAGTAGGTTTCCACTATTTAAATAGGCCATTTTCTATTGAGATACTGTTCACAACTGAATAACTGGATATTTAGCATAATTCTAGAATCTTTAGAGGAGGTCACTGTGAGTTACCTACAGTTCGAGAAATTGTGTGTCATGGCTTTGAGATACAAGGGATTATCTTTCATCAAATTTTTTGTTTTCACAAATTTTAATGCAGGATCATATTTTGCTTGACTTGAGAGATATGACAATTTTTTTCTCTTTTTCTTTAAAAATATATTCTCAGTGGCATTTACCTCTAAAATAATCTATTTTATCTTGGCTCCTGCATGGATGACGCCATTTATACGAGGTACCTATTGTTAGTGTGATAAAAATATGCCTCTTCTGCCGGTAGCAGAGATGCAGTATTTTCAGATGTGCGTCTCTAACTTTTTAACAGGTGGTAAACAGAGAACTTGTTTATCATTGTTTGCTCGCGTACAATAACATCGCTGTTTGATGTGTTAGTGACACAGTAGACTTTGTAGTCCACGCGTCTGGCACCTCGATTTCTGCTTAAAAGATTTTCCTTATTATCTACCATGCCCTTTAATTATTATTATTCAATCCCCGCGTATTCGGTTCAATAATTTATTCCTCTACTCTTAACTAATCTTTATTCAAAATATTATTATCTAGGTATATTAATAAACATTTGTCCTTTTTCATCGCATGCTCCGACCAAAGGCAGCTCTGAGATGTAGTTGAACCTCGTAGAGATTTTGATCTGAAGTTGGATTTGATCTTTGTTTTGCCGGCAAGTTTTGACACTTGGTGAAGACCCAAGGTGCCTCCAAGATTGGAATGAACAAGTGTAAAAAGTATTCGCAACAAAATTGTAGATTTTATGTTTTATGAAAACTGGAGGCATTTCTGAGTGTTGTCATGGAAACCAGATAAGCTTCCTTGAGTCTGAAGGTCGACCTGTCAAAGAGTCGTCGACAGTGGCCACTTTTGTTGCCGCCGGTCACATGTGGAATAGAATGACCGCAGTCCGTCGTCTCATAGCAGCCATCTCGTCATAAAATTTTAAAAACACAATTTCAGTCCACGTTAAGGCGTAATTATGCCCTAGGCTAGTTGTCAATGTTATACTTACATATTTTTTTTAATTCTAATGTGAAAAGTTTCCATGCAGGGAAAAAATCAGAGCTTGAAAAATAATTTTGTTAATAGCCATCATGTGGAAGTAGAGATAAAAAATATGCATTTTTTCAACACTTCCGCCAAAAATGTTGTAATTATTTATCAAAATAAAGAAACATTAGCGGTCCAAAGAAATAGACTACAAGCTCAAACCGATACACTCATGCCGTTCTAGCACAAGTATAATTGCATATGAAAATTAAAAAAACATAAAATATATGCCTATTCGGATGTTTTTAAATGAAATTGCATCCTCCGCGAAATTTCACGTAGAGTAGCATTCACACTCCAGAATAGAAAAATAGAATAAGAATCAGGTTCATCTCGTAGAAAAAAATGTGGCTTGTGGAATGGGGAGCTTTGGAAGACAAACGAAGTGTACTTCAAGGCAAAATTTTGCTGCCTCTTATTCAATGAAGACGAATAGGAGAGAGAACTTTGACAGGCCACCGTTAATCTCCACTTGTCAATTGGCCATCACAAGATCGATTGAATCTCTTGGTATCTCCAATGTCAACCAAACACGTGTCAACTGATCATACAAAATCCACTACACGTTAATGAGATCTGTAATGTTATCCATGACACTTGCTGGTTATCCTGAATTGGAATTAATGATTATTAATAAATCTATTTCGTTCAGCGGCGCAACTGGTTCCATTCACGGCATTTCCCTAGCATTAGAAATTTCCTTTTCTATCAAGATGAAATTTGAACTAAAAAAGTAGGGAAGAACTTCTAATTGCGTTGAAAGTGAACAAAGAACAAAGAAAAGAAGCTTCCAAAGTAGGAAAAGAAAACAGAAAATGATTAAGTTCTTACTTCAATTGTGTTTTGTGGCAGTCAGTAAGTATGCCGGCAGCTACATGCAGGGTATGTACTGACCGGGTATGTACTGGCATGGTATGCACTGGTAGGGTATGCACTAGTGCGGTATGTGCACTGGCAGTATGCACTGCATGGCAGCGTTTGCACTGACAGTATGCACTGGCAGGGTATGAATTCTACAATCGTTGAGTATCACCTTCTTTGATGGCAGCTTAGTTCACAATTAGAACTTTGAACGGAAAACTTAGCAGCTGAGTCGAGATAGAGCCAAACACGCGCTACTAAAATATATTTTAGGCTCCGCAAATAACCACATAGGAAAACTCAGTGCCACACTTTTTATGCCAGCGTTTTGGGCTAAACTTCCAGTCGATAATTAAATGTCATTCATGAGGAATCGAATCGAAATGAAATCAAGGAAACATTACTCACAAAATTGTTTTCAAATTCATTTTGATATTTAAATGCTAAGAAAAATCCGTAGAGCCTCTAAGAAGTGCCAATGCAAAAAAATGAAAACACCTTATTCAGCTTCCATTATTGTATGAATAATAAAAAAAATTATTGTTGTAAACAGAAGACCGCTAAAATTCGTATTCTGATATTTAATTCAAACTTAGCCATGAGAATCAATCCGGCGATAAAGAGCAGAGAGAAAGATTACAGCACTTGAAGACTAATTTATATGCAGACAAATTAGACACACCTACAGACTGAGGATTCTCCAAGCTTCACTCATGCAGTGCACAAGACCAATGTGCTGCTTTAAGAGGTTCTGCCGTCTGTCACTTAGGAAGTCACTTATTGTGCATCAGTCATTCAGTCTGCCTCTTCGTCTGTCTACCTGACAGCTGAATGTCTTGCGCTCGCTTGTAATGGCCACTTGATAAATTTGTAGCCGAATAAATAATTCAACTATATAAGTTAGAACAACGTGGAAATATTATTTTCTTACAGAGACGAGACAATGAAGTTTATTTCTTTATAACCGGGTATGCAATTATCCTGTTTTGATGTAATGTCTGATGTGCAGAATATTTACGAATGAGATATATACTAAATAGTCAGGTATATATTTTTATTTATTAATTTTTATTGTAGCCCAAAATGCTGGCATCGAAAAGTGTGACATTGACTCTTCCAATGGTCAATTATAGTCAGGTTGATATGAGATGAATAGGGACTAGAATATTTTCAAAATAATTTTAATGACTGACTTCGTACAGATTACACTCTCTATCTTCTATTTAGACTATTATTGAAATTTATTAGAATAGGGTAAGAGGATGACCTTCTGAATTTCTTGATATATAATATAATAGAACAAAAGTTCGATTTATTTCAATAACTGTAAATAAGTCAATAACTGTAAATAGTTATTTTCAATAACTATAAATAACTGATAAATTAAATTCAGGATATTTATTATGAGCTTTCATGAACACTCATTTGGTACTTTTTAGCGAAGACATTATAGCGAATCTGACTAAAAATTTTACATCGCGATTATTATGTCAGTAAAAACTATCATAGTACTCGAGTCCCATATACATAACAAAATTGATGAATGAACTGCCATAATACTTAAGGATCATCGCTTCCTAAACATCTTACTCATATGAATGTCAACTGAACATACTGTACAATACGCACATCAGTATTTATTTTTAATTTTCTGCGCTATTCATCGGTTACTAGAATGCCTCCCAGATGTAACGTTACATGAACCATACGGACAATCTTGCGTCCCACAATTGTTCCAAGTTCTAATTTAGTTAAACTTGGTATTTTATTAAGCGGAAGACGTAAAACGGAATTACAACTCGTTTGGGGTAAGCCTTCTTGAAACTTTGCCATATTGCACTGACTTTCGAACGAACAAGATGCCCATGTTTTTATCGTCAGGCCAAACGACCACAAATTTTGGTGTCAGGGATTCGCAGAGCATACTCCAAATATGATATCGGTTTACACAGCAGGAGATGAAAAACTTTAAGGTATCGAAATGGTAAGAATAATAATAAAAATGAATATCAAAACTGAGAAAAGAAGAAAGGACACATTTGAAGATATCAATGAGTAAATGAGTAAGATGAAGAAATGTCCCCTCGAAATTGTCGTTAATTGAATGCAGAATTCTTGAACAAGGCATTGACTGTGTCTCTTCCAGATCAAAAATCTTGTCATGGCATGTGCGGGAACGAAACCAATGTAAATTATTTACAATAGCTTTGTTATTTTAGCAAATTTTCTCATTTATGGAAAAAATGCACTATTGTGCTCGCCATGTCCGTCCGTCCGTCTGTCCGTCCGTGACTTCACGGTTTCGTCGACGAGAAAGTGCACTCTCTGTCACTCACTGCAGTGAGTACTGAGTTTTTTTCGAGTAGTTTGTGGTTTAACGCATGTTCCATCCTTCTCAAGGTTTGTTGCCGCTGTCGGCATTAGGAAACCAATTAAAGCTGTTGCTGTGGAAAACTGGAAAGAAGTTTAATATGCAACGCAAAATGGTGGAAGGTGCGCCGAAAAGTAATGTCAATTGAAGAAAAATGAAGTAATGATATGCAATTAATGCAATGTAAAGTTAGTTAAATTTAAGTTCAGAAACGCTACGTGTTATTGTATGTTATGTATCATGTATGTCTATTTTGTTTCGTGTATTGTGCACTAGGTATAATATTTAAATTAATGTGTATCGAAATGAAATATTGCGAAATGAGTATCGTGTTACGGGAATTGTGTATCATCAACCTTGCTGTGAACGTTTTGTAACGGACATCGTATGATGCTAATCAGGACGATGCATATTGGAAAAGTGTACAACGTGAAGTAACTCGACGGTGAGGCCTCTAACATGAAGTGCGAACTCGTGTCAGGTTGCCTTGAAGAAGCTCTAATACCAAGTTTGGTGAAGGAGTCACCAATCAAACGCCGGATTCTCTTCAATGAGACCCGCATTGAATGCCGTCTCGTTAGGCTGCTTCATGTGACCGCTTATTGCCTGGTCGACTGCTGGGTGTGATTGGAGAGTTGGATCAAGTGCAGAAGTCTACGTGGTTACCCAACTTTGATCGAGTATCACGTGTGGGTCACGTACAATAGCCGTGTGTCTCTATTACTATATATTATCCAGTGCATATTATCCACTACATATTATCCGTTACATATTATTCGCTACATATTATCCGCTACATATTATCCGCTACATATTATCAACTACATGTTATCCGCTATATATTATCCGGTAGATATCATCCGCTACATAATATTCGCTACATATTATACGCTACTCATTAGCCACTCATATTAGCAACTTAATATGCTATAATGGGCACTAGATCGTCGCATCGTTAATATTTATAACGAAATATTTTGATTTATTGAAATTTAGAGTATTTGCGCATCAGAAGTTAGGTTGTATTCGGAGATAGGATAGGAATTGACTCGTATTTCCGCTAAAATAGAAAAAAATTTATTGCTCCGTGAACAGGACAACATTTCAACTTCAAACAGAGAAGAATTTGCAGTCTTGCCACAAATGTGAACAGCAAATATTATTGAAGAAATTAATTTTTAAATATAAGTGTTAGGTTTAATAAGTATTAAAACTTACTATGCTATGCGCAAAGATTAGAATAAATTTTCTCGGATTCAATATTTTACCTTTTTAAATATATCGTTAATGAATAATATATTTCGTTGAAAAATTTGTTCTCTGAAAAATGAGGGAAAGCGTGAAAGACCGGATGGCAAGTGACCGAGACAAGAGAGGCAACGATGTCATGAATCAAAGATTACTTTGGTTTTGCATATGAAAGGAAAATTGTCTGCGGCTGTACAAGGAATCATAGCGAGCCAGATATAAATTGGTAAATAAGGAATTTGAATGAGCTTGTTCTAGAGAAATATTGACTTGCCATTCGTTGACATCATCACAAAATTTCCTTTGCAAAACCTGAACACAGTAAAATTATTAGCTCTCGTCAACACTCGCGGCAACGCCCAAATAACCAGAAAAGTTTCACTGGATGAAAATTTATTCTTATTATAATTACCAATAATGTATTGGAGCAACATTTATACCACAATTTATACCGCACTATTCAGTACAAAACTCGAAGTAACACTTCAAGAGTAACAACAACGTGTATTACAACGATTTATTTAATTAATACTAATTTGCTACCTTCATTTACAAAGAAGAGTACAAGTAATGGTAACATTCACTAGTCACAAAATTAACTTGGTGATGGTGATCCTGTTAGTTGGGTAACTGGCGACTGGCCGGTAATGGGGAGAGGGGAAGAAGGTAATGGTAACCTTGATTCGCTACTTATTACCCACCACCCTTCTCCCCAAAACTGGCACTCTCCAAGTCTTCTCCTCCAAGTCTTCTCCTCCAAGTCTTCTCCTCCAAGTCTTCTCCTCCAAGTCTTCTCCTCCAAGTCTTCTCCTGCAATTCCTCGACGTCCTCGAGTCCACTGTCAAAAATTTCAAACTCCGAGACATCCGCTTCAAGTCCAGTTCTCCAAGTCCTCAACTTAGTGTTTCCGCATCCACGTTTCCAGCTGAAAGATATTCTTATTTGTTGTCAAGCTCCAAGTTGATGGCTCCAAGAATGGGGACGGAAGTATTATAATAACTTATAATTGTTTCATGACTACTGGTCTCTGTCAGCTACTCCACATTTTATACGCCTTATGATTGACAGTAAAAAACTATAAAAAATAACAAACATATTTGTCCATGACTTCCTCTTTAATTTAAACTGCTTGAGGGGTAGATTGATGGAATAAATATCCTTTGATATTATCATTGCTAACGGAGAAGAAATTTAAACTTGACTTAGTTGAAAATTTTAAACTGAAATTCATGAGCAAGGTGCTTTGTAACCATTCATCATGTCTAACAATGTGACATAATTTAGAAAGAGGTAATTGGAAAGGGATGTGAATGTCTTAGAGATGTTTTCGGTCATTCGAAATGTAAATTTGATTAAGTTCTTATGTTTTTGCAGATAACTAAAATGTGCGGAATAGGATAGAAAAAGGGTATAAAACGACGATAAAACTGAATGATTTCTTCTCTGCTATGCACGCACAACCAAAAATTTCTCCAGGCTTGTGTATTTGGGTTGAAAACTCACGCGTAAATCTTTTGGCCATGTAACCGCTCTGCTCTGCTGGCTCTGCAGCGGGGCTTGACGAAAAAAATATAACTCAGTACTCACTGCAGTGAGTGACAGAGAGCGCATTTTCCCGTCGACGAAAACGTGAAGTCATGGACGGACGGACGGACGCACGGACGGACATGGCGAGCACAAGAGTGCCTTTTTTCCATAAATGAGAAAATGCGCTAAAAAGATCATCTAATTCCCGTCAAAAAAACAACTTTATTGGCATGACGAAGCCACATTATTCTAGTTCCTTATTTCCCTTGACAGTGGGAAATCCACTCGCAATTGGTCGTAAAAATTCTTGGTGATGCTTGACGAAAATTGATGAGAGATCAGCCAAAGAGGCAAATTACACGAATTTGTCTGTGCCATGTCCAGCTATAAGTGTGCGTAGCTGAGTTCTTGGTTTCGAGGAGGAAAATTAACCTCAAGTTCACAAGAATAAAAATTTTTGAACGGACGATTGCTTAGTTTGTAAGATATGCGATTTAGATCTGAAATTGATTAGGTTGGACATTTAGATTAAAAATTTGTAAATGAATCAAATGAAGTATGTAAACATCAACTAAAAATATGTTTAATAGATTGTCTCACGCGAAGTTTTTTGCTCAGAGATCGATGGAATCTTTGGTATAAAAAGTACAGCAATTTCAATACATTAGCTGGAGCTCAAATTTTACTGTTACTGAACTTTGGAACTTTTGGAACTTCATTTCCAAAATCTTGAAGTGAATTTGAACCAACGATCAAAACATAGAAATCAAGTGATTGCAGCAACAACAGCAACACCCTCTTTAATAAGCTTCCCATTTAAAACATAACTTAGATTAATTGTATTTAGTAGCACTGAAAAAGAAAAAAATGCGTTCTTTGAGATGCAATCTAATGATCTGGCTCTTCTACTGAATGAATTTTTACAGAGAGCCTGCCTTCACAGTTCACTTGAGCTTGACCAATATTGGTTACCAATATTGTTCGCGCAGCATTTTTGCGAGACCAAATTTATTGTTTAAACGTTGCTTTGAGAAGAAGATGCAGCTTTTAATCAAGAACATACACGGGAAAAATATCATATTTAGGAGCAGAAAAAAATGATTATGCCTCAATTCATATATTTTTCTTTATGAATAGTATTTATTTAGACTAAAAAGATACACAATATATTGTGGTAGTGTAGGCTGGCAGAATTTCTTCTCTTAAGCAAGTTTTGTTAAAGACCAAAGAATTAGTTTTATTTATTATATATTATGCTTATATGCATACTATTGATGACAAGAGATTGCATTATAATTTCCAAGGAGTCGAACAATTCTTCAGGTGACGTTGGTAGATCAAAAGGCAGATTTAGCAAATGATAATGATATATTAAAAATTCATTCACAATAAATTGTGCATGTATACTTTAGGTTCAAATTTAATTGTTATGACTCTCTGCTATCCCATTGGTACATTAAATATATAAAAACTGAATTTGCAAATAGATTTTGTAGATTAGATGCCGCACGATGCTAAAAAGCTGAAAAAGCAATAAAGATTTTTTTCACAGTTTTTTAACGCGAAATATTCCGAAGAAATTAGATGGTAGTCATGAAAATATTTGCTTTATTTTTTTATTTAAAGGGTGTTGAAGGCTTAATAGTAGGACATCGCTATTTTACATTTTATAAAATCTATATATTGGTCGATATGAATAGGAAAATTTATTTTTACAACAAAAAGAATCAGGAATAACAAGAGACCACCAGAATTACAGTTAATAGCGTCATATTTAGAACTAAAAAGCCATAAAATTTACGTGTTTTGCTCAATTAAAAAGAATGCTTCTGCAGTTTATTCGATGTTTTGTTAAGGTCTCGGCCTTAATTTTTTTACCTAAATTACTGTAGAAATTTCTACAGTAATATCAGGGACTCTAAGCTCCTTGCTTTAATTAATTTAGATTTCGAGCAGAAAATTCACATGCGCTTAATAATATATAGAAAAGGATTCCAGCAAATTTTGTTAAAAAAATTCGAAGCAGATTATTAGTAATATATAAGCCTTACTTAATAAAATTTTCAATGAATTTAATTTGTTTTGCCTTGTTATAGGTTATTCACTTCACCTTAATTGAAAGCAATGTCCAACGAGCTCCGGAAGTACAACTTTCTGCAGGTCTCGATTGCTTCTTTCGGGTGCTTGGCTGGCGGCTGAACAATGTTTCTTGTCATGGTGCCTTCATTGTACGTCTTTTTCATTCACTTCACGCTTCGATAAATGGATTTTTGGTCACTCACGAGCACATGTAAACCTGTACTTCACTGGTACGTAGGATAGCCTAGCCTGATTAATGGACGCCCAATTGTTCACAAGATTGGTCAGGTAACTCCGTTGGACATATAAAGGTGAAATGTGGCGTAACTTCAACGCGAGAAGTTTATTTTACTAGAATAGAAGATAAACATATTTTATTGGCAAATTTGAATTGCTGTTCCATGCGTCTTAATTGAATGCGTTTGACTATTTTATGCATACCTAAAATTTATTTTAAAATATTTTCATCCGTTTTTGACAGCTTTTAAAATATTTATTCAATTTTGACGGTCTTTTACTGCTTCTTTTAGTTGTATTACTAAGTTAATAAAAACTCTGCTTGGTGAAATTTAGTATATTGCGCTGTTAACTGTTGTACCGAAACATGAAACGCAGAAACGACAGTGACATCTTTAGTAACTAAAGAAAATTGAATGCAACAGCTTTGTATCTGCCATTGCTGTTGCGACTTGATATTGAGAGAGTTAAAGTCATTCCTATTTTCATTGAAGAAAATTCATTTCAGGGAGCGTAGCTTGCAATGAAGCTCTGGATATCCTGTTCTCAGAAATATATGCATCCTTTCATGCGAAGAATATCCATCGTCATATTCTCAATGTTCAGCATCGTCTCAAAGACGACGATTGGAAATAAATGTACATGAAAAATATTGTTTGACCTGGAAAATCTTTGGTAGTTGAGCGCATTAGGCAATTATAAACTTACAAAAATCTCAATTCAAGAGCTTAATTTATTCATCTTCCCGCTAACAACGCTCCAATGAAGTAAGACGTTTAAGTAGCCGAATACATTGTAAAACTGCGTTGATCCGTTATACCAGGTAACGCTGCTATCTTGTTTCATATATTTGACAGACATTATTTACATATTCGAAAATATTGACAGAACGCTTCAAATCTACTCAGGATCTTTAATCAATCTGCTTAGATCTTCAATCTATAGTGTCAGCTTAGCAGCCTATCTTACTAACCGCTATCACGGCGAGCGACTTTACGATCTCCTTTAATCGAGCAAGCAACATAAAAATTTTCCTTATCTCATGCGACGGAAATTATCGATCGCAGAAACCCGTTAAACGAGCTCGTTAATTACGCGATAAGAACGCAGATAATCTATCTTGTGTGATTTTTGCAAATTGATATTTTCCTTCAATATACTTGATATTGCTTACTTGCATCAGATTTGAATGATATAGTGGTTTCTGAAACTGGGATAATTACTTGATACAATATTCCATCAACCAGTAAGTTCCAAAATAAATTCATACCTCACTGAAAATAATTGAAGGCAATCACAGTTTCTGTAAAATGTTCAAGGTATAACAGGATGTCCCCGCGTACACAAAAAACTCTCTAATATCCTGTAGGATGCGACAGTAGACTTTAATACGGCACCGCTGACTAAGGTCAATCCCAGTTTAAATTGACAAATTGGGGTTGACATAAAATTGGGGTTGACATAGTCAAATTAACTTTTACTCTCAAGACTCAGGGTAAGGTCGACTTGAGGGCTCTGGCGTAAGAAATTTGCGTGGATATTAAAAAATTTGCTATGCCATGTTCCTCAGAAGTGATGCAACAATCAAAAATCTTCATGACTTATCGATCTGAGTTATGGTGTTTTCACATCAAATTCTCAGTTCAACTGTAAGATATTCTTAAAAGAGATGAGATAGCAAAAAAAATGGAAATATCAATATTACTTTGAACCTCATTGCAGTAAAGTTGCTAAATTGTCACCTTTTCGTTATCATCCAACGTGGAAATTTATATCGTTTAAGTTCATATGTAATCCAGTTACTCTCCAACAAATTTGGACTTCTCTAGTTTCGTGTTTGTATGTTAATATCTGTTGCTCTTTTATTCCCTATTCTTACCTACTCCGATGTACAGTCCTGCTACGCCGCACATCATTCGATTTTATTGGATTAAAGTCGGTCTTAGGCTTCGATTTTTATCTCGAGGAATATTTCTGTGCCAGACGCTAACAAGGAGGGAAGGTCGCGTAGATATTGTGCCACTGATTTAAAAATACGGCGTCTCCAATGGATTTCACCTCGATAAGAAATGCCTTCTTTTCGGACATGCCACACAAGTAAGAATAACAAAGAAAATCTATCAGCAAAAAATAAACTCTAAAATGTGAACTGTGACCAGGTTTAAATGATAATTTGATCTCTTGACAATATATAAGGATTATGTAGTTTATAAAATTATGGTGAATTATGGCAGACGTTTATTCCTCAGTGAAAGAATTCTTCACTAAGATCTTCAATCATCTAAACAGACAAGAAGACTACGAATTAAACTTATTAGATTAAGCTTATTAAATTAAATCGATAACATTTAATTTCACAGTGGATGAATAAACTTGGAACAACTTATCTTAGTCCTTTACTTAGTACAAAAACAGCTCTATTTGAGTTTATTTATTCCGATAGCTTATTCCTATTATTTTGTACAAAAAGGTACTTAAACACTGGCATTTAATTCCGTAGATTATTTGAGAAATTCATATAATTTTCATTGGCCTAACCCGCTAAAAATCTAAAGAAACGCAATCTTCTTCAATAATGTTTCTAATTTCATTGATAAATTGTATTGGAAATTATAATAATGCAGCAACATGCAATTTACGCATTCTTCTTCAATAATGTTTCTAATTTCATTGATAAATTGTATCGGAAATTATAATAATGCAACAACATGCAACTTACTTATCTCTATCTCTAACTTATCTCTATGGTCATGCAAACAAACTTTCCTAAAGGAACAGTCCGAAAGTGGAGTTCGACACTTGGTTTGTTGAACTGCAGTTTTTACTGGGAGTCAAAATTTGTGTCGGCAGCTGAAGGCGGTATTGCAGTTATTAGGGAGAACTGAATGCTTATGAATAAGGAACTCTTTTACAATGCAGCGCAGATATTATATATAAATATAAAACATGAGTTGGCTTGAAGCGATAATCATTAATATTGGGAGCAGAATTTTGGGATGCTTATCAGCTATTATATGATTTAATAAGAATAAAGTTTATATGAACGCTCTAATAATTTCATTGATTTTAATTAATCTAAATAACCAAACTTGAGGCTTAATAACTGCAACTAGCGTCTTTAATTGAAATTTTGGTTTCATTGATTGAAATTCATGTATTTTTATGACCTATCTATCATAAAATCTAAAGCACTCGTACAGTGTAGCTGGCATCGCTAATACAGGTACCGTTTAATGCCAGCGCAAATTCAGTCTTCTTAAAAGTTAACCTCGCATTTAAAATAGTTATTTTTTGAGCAAATTGTTATGAAAAGGTCATAGTCTATGTCAAATGATAAAATTTCACGCGTTGCATTCAAATCTCTCCTGATTGAATTTCTACTTCTTCGAGTGAAAGACATATTATTTAAATTTGAAACTGAAACCATCCTTGAAATTAGGCTTGTACTAAATTTTCCTGTGTATAGAGACGAATTATTCATCATATGGAAAATGGCATTCATGTAAAAAAATGAGAAATGAATCGCACCGTAAAAACTGAAGCATGAGAAGGCCTCACGGGCTGTCATGCTTGGAGACAATTACTGTAGTTTGGTAATGGTTTAAATAGCTGAGGGATTGCGATCAAGTCGGTATAAATGGCGACAATGAATGAAACCCTCAATTCCTGACACTTTAATCTCATCGCATTTGTATTGTCTGACTTAATTGCAGAGCAATGGCCAAACACACGATATATGTTGCCATCAAAGAGGAAGTGCAATTTCTGTTGTACTGGCTTGGGATGAGCTTAATTATTTATAATAGCAATCTATATGAATAGTCGAAAATTAGACCTAAGTAAAATTAATCAATAAATTGAAATGTCCCAACGACGTAGCTAAGAGAGATATCAGTGATATGCCTCAGAAAACGGCTGAAGCTGCGTCTTTAATAATATATTTTGTTCAATGTTCAAATCAGCAACTAATTGCATAAATCAAGAACCTATTCCAGATAAACATAATTGTGAAACTTTAGATAGAAACCTGAAGCAGGAAATCATGACGAGCTTCTGCATTAGGATTTATTGACAAAAGTGTATCCACTAACAAATTTGTATTTTTGTGCCATGAATTTTTGATGAGTTCATTTGGAATAACTTTATTTTGATTCAATTAGTTGACGCTCCTTTGATTTTTCCCTGATATTCATTACATTTTTTGGCGATGAAACATATACATTTTCACGAAAAATTACTCACAATGAAAATGGAGGGTAATTTATGTCTCGATAAATACTTCTCATATCTGAGTTTAGTTGATTTCTTCTAAAAAATACACGTCGTAACAAAAGTTAATGTTGAATCAACAGATGACATTAAGTTAAAAAAGCAATCAGCTACTACACGACCTTCATACATTTCAATTTCTCTTCATACACTAGTCTGAAAAATTCACTTCCATGGCAGCTATTTGAGAAATATATCGTTAAATTGTAAGCTCACTGATATTTTTCCCCAGTTTATGATCAATAGCATCAGGCATTATTGACTCAAATTACACTACGTTATTATAGGCTTCAGAAAAACATGAGGACATCTTTAAGTACGCAACCGAATTAGATTTACAATGTGATATTAAAGTGTACTCAAAATACATCCTTTATTGTCAGGCACTTTAGTCAGAAAATTTTTAGGGTAGATACGAGAACAATACAGAGCGACGGTTGCCTACGCGAGACGCTAATAAAAAATCCCGTAGGACATTGATAGCGCCAAGCTCGGTGCAAAAAAACGAAACCTAACTTCCTCACGACTCGTATTGTTTTTCTTCGTAAATTGTTGCTCATTTGATCACTCGCCATGCACTCGTATTATATAAATATGATCTTCATTCCAACGAATTATGCTATAAACGTATTTTTATTCAATAAATGTTGTGAAAATAACCTGAAATCAATCATAAATTATTGTTCGCAGATTTGCTCTTGATCCACGGATGTGATTAAATTATTAGGTTATGGTAATAACAAGTACCAACTATCTTGAGTACAGATACGAAGTTAGAGTAATGCATGGAAATGTTTTGAAAAGTACGGTTTTCCGAGCAACTTTGTGCAAAAAAATCTGTTTGTTCTCCAACCAATAATGATACGTACAATGCTCATCATCAGTAAAACCGGTCAAGTGATTTTCTCAAGAATATATTTAATGAGACAAAAATATACCTCAGTACTCACTGCAGTGAGTGACAGAGAGCGCATTTTCTTGTCGACGAAAACGGGGTCACGGACGGGCGGACGGACAGACGGTTAGACAGACGGACGGACATGACCAGCACAATAGCGCCTTTTTTCCATAAATGAGAAAATGCGCTAAAAAGAGTCGGTTTGCGTAGTTATTCGAAGTCACTTGCAGAGCTCGCAGAGACGAAGTGATCAAGACGGTAGACGGGATGGAAAAAGGTTGCCACATTCAATTTAGGAAAGAGCTTTGCATGGCTCCAGCAACTTACTCGCCAGAAGGTCATTTCTTTTTGGCTGCTGACATTATTTTAGTAAATTTCGGGGCATTGTTTCCTCATCGCTGCTGACAATATTTTCAGAGAATTCCCGGGCACTGTTTCCTCATTGGGCATGTGTTTGTTTCAAAAGTATTGACGTATACGTGCCATATAACAGTGAAAAAATGAAAGTAAATCAGTTCAGATTTTGCGAAGCGCAGTCGCTGTTCATTGGTGGCTTCATTACTCAAATCTGGCTCCAGAAAATTTCCGACGCTGCTCTTGTTTTTTATCATGAAGTGAATTGTTGAGGGTACAAAGAGATGAGAACATTGGAAGAATAATAACCTGAGTGCTTGTCAATTCGCATGGCTGATAACCGATTGATTATAATCGCAGTGAGAATACAAAATATTCTCGGACACAAGGATGTATTAAAAAAAACACAAACCGTACATCGGCTGCAGTAGTTACCAATAAATTCTCACAATATTCAGTGTTCATTGACCCCTTGCAAATGTTTAAGCGAACAGCAATTTTTTTTCATTCTGGGATTCTAACGTCTAGTCATCCATCTACGTATCGTAATCAATCACTTGAGATAATTCAGAGTTGCGAACATTTTCAACAAACGTTTATTATCAAGTTCTTTGGCCGGCAAAATTCTTAGGTCAAATAATCTACCATGTACCGAATTCATCACTCAAAATCCACATCTACTGTCAAAAGTTGAACATTCAAAGGTGTATTTCCTCAAAATGTACACTTCACATTTATTTCGATTTGATTTGTACGTATGCAGCCAGAAATCAACATCTGCAGTAGCGTCACAGTAACTGAATCAACCGCATTTGTTTCATCTCGAATGCACGTAAACATTTTCTATACTAGTTCAAATCAACTTAGTATCAATAACACAAACTTTTCCCTCCCTTAATACTCGGGAAAAAAATCTTTGCCTTGCTCTCTTGATTAAACAATTTATGCACAAATCAATGCCGAAATGTTCCTTGTTTAAGGGCTGTTGAGGAGATCAGTGCCTTCATTTTTTGGGACTGCAGGCCTGGGCGAAGTTCATTTTAGTTTTCGCAGATCAAACAGTGGCATCAATTGGCTTGAAAAAAGTTTGCAGACATTAAAAGAAATCATCGCTCCCAGGCAGTAATTATCAGATGAAAATGTATGAAGCTAGTGAGAGATGAAGTTTTGACGCACGAAGAAAGTTCTTTGGTGGGAGATAAAAAGAACCTTTGAGGAAACGGAAAGTTAATGGGTGTACTGGACAGTGCCTATGCACCTATATCATTGGTAATTTTATCATGCTATTGTACAAGCTAAAAATCATCAGCTGAATGCTTCGAATAATACTCGAAAACATATTTTGGCTTTCAGCACCAATGCCTTCTTCTTAGTTATATCAAGTTATATATTTTACATCCAGTCGACTTGAAGATTTTAACGACGACGTTAGTTTTGATCATAAATTAGACGATGGTATATTTGAAAACGACGACAGTAGATTTGAAACTAAGTTCAACTTTTATTTCCTTGTTTGATAAATTTTATTCAACGCTCATTTTGTTCAATGCATTGTTCAATCGCGTCGTAAAATCTGCCAATTCTATAATTTAATTATGCATTTATTTTGAGAGTCTCGATGATGATGTTTTATTTGTGAATAAAATTGGTCATTCTAAGAACATTATAAAATTGAAAATTCAGTTGATCTAAAACTCCATTTATTATTTATTGGAAACAATAACTTTGCTATTAGCCAATAACTTTTATGCCAAAAATTAATTCCAGTAAGTGGATTAAACCTCCAGCGAGATTTGATTCACTCAAAAACCGACTTCACAAGTCTAGGAAACGCCATCAGTCACGGTCACAAGTGGCACCTGTCGCTGCCTGGAAATTGTTATGCATTGAAAACTTGTGTGCGTGAAAACTTATGTGTTCGTGAATAGAGTTCATCGAACTTGCCCGTGATATCGTCGAATTAAAATAAATAACTTCTATCGAAGTTATTTTTTTTTGATACAATAAATCGTATTTGATCATTTGTTGTTTATCAAAATAAGCTTAAAAGCAATAATATTTACCGTAATTATTGTTTGTAGCTTTTTGAACATTTTCAGTACCGTCTGTGATTATTTCATAATTCAAATTTGTACGATTTACAACTCTCTCATGCATTTAATACCAATTTAAATAATATTTCGATCGCTAATTTATATGACTAACCATTGAACTCTACCCTGATGAAAACGCTCTTACCGTAACTGATAAAATTGTTTAAATATATTAATACTCTTCTTGTTTACATGTCAGGAATCATATAATTTGTAGCTTATTAGCGAATTAAATTGCCAACTAATCAGTATACTTTCTTCTGCATAGGTCTTCTGATTCCGAAGAATTGCAACAATTGGTACGAATATCCCTATAGTTGTGTGATTTTTTATATTTATCAATAGAAGAAAATTTAGTTTTCTAAAAGACTACAACAGATGATGACAAAATAAGATCACCCACAAAGCCATTTTATTAAGTCGGGACACTATAAGTAATCTATATGAAACCATTTCATTTTATCACTACCTTAAGACGATGAATAGCGCATAAAGCCTCACATAAGTTAATACTAGAGTAAAATTAACGCGAGTAACCTTATGAATTGAGTGATTGAAATGAACACTCGCATAAGGAGATGATACGAGAGCACCTTCTACCGCTCTCCAGCAAGGGAGTAAAAATAATTGCAAAAGTGAAATTACTACATCGATCATTATAAGTTAAATGATTTTAATGACCACTTGCACAAGCAGAACGAGAGACCCTCTACCCACGTGGCCGGTCTAGAAAGTGGTAATAATCAAAGCAAAAATAAAATTACTATATGTATCCTCGGGTATAAAGTTATTTAAATGATTACTCACACAAGAAGATGGTAAGAAAGCGCCCTCCATCCACGTGGCCGCTCCAGGAAGTTATATATCTTGGCCTGGAGTTTGCGGTAGCGCTGGTCACGGCGACTGTTCTTGTAGTTGAGAGGCTTGCCTAGCAGCGACATCCTGGGCTGCGTTAGGCGGCTACAGCCTCCTACGCGGCGTCTGCTTTCGCCACTGCTGAAATAATACAATAAATTATTAGGTTATAATCCAGTGCTTAGTTTTTTAGGAATAGTTTAGAGTAATCAGTGAAATTTTGCTAATTATCAAGGGGCAGGTATGGACTTGGGAATGAAGAATGATCTCAACTGGTTTGCATTGCAGGGTTAGAATATGTGATTAAAAATCTACTGAAGATCGAGGTTTTCGGTGACCGCTGTCAATAATATGGTCAAACTAATAAGAATGTTTTGTAATAAGTTTTGAGGACATTTTCCGCCACTGGCAGTGCGTACAGTGTAGCCAGGCTCCATTGAGTGTAGTTACCTATTTCTGTACCTCCATTTATTACGGCCAATCATTTGCCAGGTTTTCATTACCGTGCACTAAATGATCGCATACAAAATCAAAGAATATAAGGCATTTCATTTTTTTATCTAGGAAATTATTAATAATTTCATAAACGAAAGTTATTATGAACGAAAAATTAAAAAAAAAAATCGGGAGAGATGCATTTTTGGTGTGATCATATTTTATCATGATATGATCATATTTTTCTCATGGGGAAAAATTGGTTGGTTGAAAATATTTTTTTCCTACTTTTCGACTCCATTATTCGGCACTAAATCGAGGATTTTTTCTTTCGAAAAATATTTAGCATAGTATATTATGGGTGCGTTTTCATCGGAAATAAGCCATTAATTGCCTAATCTTGACCGGTCACGCATTTATCATTCGTTCCACCAATTGAGCAATATATATGGCTTTATAGCTTGAGATGAGCATTTCAAGTTCGTTTCATTTGCACTGAATAATGTTTTTTCTGGAAGTCATATAGAAAAGCAACTCTTCTATTAGTTTACAATTAACTATCTTTTTAATTAATTTTTTCATTAAAAAATTTTACAATTAACTTTTCAAACATTAATTTAAAGATTTCGTTATTCGATTAAACTTGCCTTATTTATTTTAGCTTATCTAGTATTCCTTTGATTATTTAAATCTCTAACTGCTGATTAGGTTAGAGAAATAATCGAAATTACTATCACAACGGCAAAACCTTAACCATACTAAACAGAGATTCGGTGCAAGAAAACCAAACGAAATTCACATAACTGCACATCAAACTTCCGAATTTATTTGGGCACACCAAGTGTCTGGGAAATTTGCATGTTTGACTATTTTTATGAGTGTAATTATTCCTAACACTTGATCATACAGATATAACAAAAAAAACACGAGGGCTATAGGAAGTTGTTTGTTTATATGCGGCGACTGTCAAATAACAGACACTTCAATAATAGGTACAATTTTTTGAACGTTTTTGTATGAGTGTTATTATTCCAGACACTTGTGCATACAGATATAAAAGAGAACATAACACGAGGGCAATAGGAAGTTGTTTATTTATCTGCGGCAACCGTCAAACAAACTCCTCAATAGGTTCAACTTTAGGCCGGAAAAACACCAAGTTTCTTGCCTCAGGGGCGATAGTTTCTCAGCAGGGCTTCAGTTCAATAACAACAAAAAATTTATGGATTTTTCAAAGAATAATAAACAAAATGGCACCAAATAACTCAGGACCCACGTTACAGAGCTCCAATGGGCAAAACATTGTGAGGATGATTTTTTCGCTATTCCGAGTTACGAGTTGGTAGAAATTATTTTCCCCACATATTATATCTATGAATTGCAGGCGACCTTTTACACGAACCAGGCGACTAAACTTTAGCGTTTACTTAAAATGCCACAAAAAATTGGTTCCAATTTAAATTTTGCGACAGTTTAAAAAATACTGTTTTTTGTCTTGTAATATTGGAGTCAACAAAGCACGTATCTCGCAAAGAATTTTTGATGCTCCTATTCTGAGACGCATATCGCGCTGACAGTAAAAAGCACCGTTCACTTAAATTCAAATCTGTCAAAGTGAAATATGCATGAGAAAAGCTCTTTCATGTCTTCAATACGAGCCAGTTGCGCATGTTTCAAGAACTCCGTCTTTAAAAGTAAAGGTGAACATCAAAATTTCAATGGGGTTTGATCAAAATTTTCTATTTATGTTTCCTTTTTAAGAGTGTTAGTATTGTTATTTAAGTTTCCGGAAATTCATTTAATGATCTTTAAACAATTCGATTTTTCTTAGTTACTCATAATGGGAGATTCTCTCGCTAAAGTTCGTGGCGAAAACCTACATCAGGGTGATATTTAAGGTATTTAAAAGTATTACCTTTTAGTAAGGTGATAGTTAAAAGAATTTTTATTATTCATCGCATTTTAAGTTTTCCCTTTCCATTTACTTGATTTACATGTAACACTTTTTTCACACATGTTTCAATGAGCCGCAAAGACTGAGTCATAGTTCTTTTTGATCAACTAAAAATCGTAGATTTTATGTCAGTAATTTCAAATTAGGAAACTGAGTAATATCTTCCAAGATTTAAATAAAACCATACCAACAAAAAGACACAAAAAACTATTAAATCTCTAGTCTCTCATAAAATGATCATAAAACGTTGAGATTTCCAACAGGGGGCAACAAACCGACATGACTCGAGGCTTACACGCCACAGAGAAAGACACTTGTGCACAGCGCCACATCTGGGGTTGGGTAAGTATGGCTTAATGTGGCAATTTGGGCCCTGGGTCACAGCCACAGACATCTGAAGTCCACTGACAAAGTCTGGGGCTCCAGAGGGCAATTCAGCCGCTGCAAGTTGGCTAAGAGCAGCAACAGCTGCGCGACTGCAGTGAAATGCAGGTGCTATGTCTCTCATATGTTATATGTAACAAACAAGCAACAAATTCACAATCTGTGCTAATGGATTTAGCTCATGGGAGTTGAGAAAGAATTTTGTAGCGACATACAAGATTTTTTGTAACTGATGCCACTTCTGGAACATGAGTAAAAGAGTAAAAAATAATAAAAATAATCATAATAATAATAATAATAAATAAAAGAAAAAATAATATAATAACTAAGCAAAAAATTATTGAACAAAAGAACAGTAAAATATAAAATGCAATAATGTAACATAGCATGGACGGTAAACCCACTGAAGAGAACAAGACACGGTGGAGCCATGGAACACGGCAGAGCCAAGGAGCATGGCAGAGCCGCAAAGCATATCCATACACACCTGCATCTTTATCTATCCAGCACATCATATCTATATACACATGGGCCTCCTCAGAGAGGCGGCCCAACAACCAATTCAGCTAGTGCAAAAAAAAAAATAATAATAATAATTCAACTTCAATTTCAAAACATTCAAAATTCAAAGGAAACAATACAATTTCAAAAATTCAAAGGAATCAATACAAAGAAAGAAATAGAATAAAATAAAAATTCCCAGCCCAGTTAAAATCATAATAATAATAATGATAATAATAATAATAATAATAATAATAATAATAATAATAATAATAATAATAATAATAATAATGATTTGATACTAGAAATATTCTTACCACAGGAACATCCACTAAAATATAAAGTGAAGAATTGATTTGATTGCGAAGTAATCTAATATTGACGGGCACATGGGACATAATTATAATAATAATATAATTATATTATTATTATAATTACCATTATTATTATCATCATTAAAATTATTATTATTTCTGTTATCATTATTAGCATTATTATTTTAACTATTGTTATCTTAAAATTATTATTTTTATTATTATTATAATTATTATTTTATGATTACTATTTCCTAGTTTTTTACTAGCGACAAAAATTTGCATATCTTTCCAGTATGCCTGGACGTAGCATAATCTGCCTGAGTTGCTTGATGGACGCCCGTAAAAGCTTCGCTTTTTTCCACTTTTCTGCGGCTCTTGCAAACTCAAGATTCAAGAGTCTCTTTCCTGGCTGTTCAATAAGAAACCTCATAAAAAATCAAATTGTCTTACCACATTCCATTGTATGATCGAAAAATTCTTGAAAAGTACACGAAAATAAAACTTTGAAAGGCTATGAGCAATGCAAGCCGCGAAATTTGAAATCCAATTAATTCGGGAAATTTACGATGAAAAACCCTAACTAATAGTTTCTTAAAAATTACGTCCTGTCTCATTCTGACTTCTTTGTAATTCAGAAATCTTCCTGGAATTATTAATAATATGCGTTTAAGAATTACTTTTTAAAGACAACACTTCTGAAGAATCCGGTGTCTTTGATGTAACACATGTACAATGAATTTCCAATTTTATTTTCAAATATAAAAAAAATCATTTTTCAAAATTTTTTAAGATGTCAAAGTTTTGTAAATTTTCAAAATTAGTTATTCTGTCAACTGATTCAGGCATTGTCTCTGACTTTATGCAATTGTGCAAAATTTCAGATCTATTGGACAGGTCAAATTGTGTCATATTATAAGATTTGTAGCAGACGAAACTATTTTTAAATTTTTTTCATATTGAAAAAAACTTTTTAATTTATAAAACTATTTATTCTGTCAATTGATTCATGCATTGTTTTCAACTTTGCGCAAGTGTGCAAAATTTCAGATAGATTTGACAGGTAGAAGTGTGTCAAATATTGATAATGAGGTTTGTAGCTGACAAAACTTTGTTATTTTTTTTAATACTGAACAATTTGTTTTATTTTTAAATTTATTTATTCTGTCACTTGATTCATGCATTGTCTCCAACTTTATGCAAGTGTGCCAAATTTCAGATCGATTGGACAGGTATAAGCGTGTTAAATATCAATTATAAGATTTGTAGCAGACAGACAGACAAACAGACAGACAAACAAACAACAAGAAGTGAAGTTAAAGAGAAGTGTTGCAAAAAAAGGAAGGTCTTTCTTTTGGTGTAAAGCCAATAGTTTAAAGTAATTAAAAACTTGTTTTATTTTAACTATTAGACCTTCCGCGACTATCCGACGCAATTTCAGCCAATGTCGTCAAATTGTTCTTTACTGGCTTATTGTAGACAAAAACATGACGTGAAGAGGGAACAACATTTCTTCCACCTCTATTCGTCATTAACTTAATATTTTGCTGGAGTATAATGGGCAAATAAAGAAACAGCGTCATAAAATCAAAAACAAAATAAATTTAATTCAAGTTTTACTGAAAAAAGAGCAAAAGCCAGTTTGTTTATCAGACACTATATACTCAAGCTTGCCGGGAGCATAGAGGACAGTTATCGAAAAAAACACAGATCACTGTATCTGAAATGAGACAGTAAAGTACTGTTAAACATTCAGCATAATTATATCGCTCTCATGGCAAGTAAAACTCCATTTCGATGCCGCGATGTACGAGGTCTGAAAATTAGATGAGGCTTGCGAAGGGAAAACTTTTGGCAAGGTGGCTCACTCGAAGGGACCGAAGATCATCGGAATTAGTAGCGAGGCCGAATTATTTGTAACACTCTTCAAATAAATATTCAATTCATAGTAGTAATGACACAGTAAAGTATAATATTTTTGAGATAATATGTTATGGTACACAAACGAGACCGTTGAAATTTATTAAGTGAGTAACTACTTCTCTGACACGGAACCCGCAAACAATAATATATTCTGTTTTAGGCCAACGAAAGGAAACAAAGAAATTGGAGAATCACGATGTCGATCTTTGACAACGACGAGTTTCATCGTGATCAGTCTAATGAAAATAAATGAACTAAGAATTTAAAAGCAAAGAAAAGTCCACAAAAATTCATATCTTTATAGAAAACGTTTCGGAGACCAGCTCCATCGTCAGTTCGTAGAATCTAGAACCACAAATCAGAAGTCACAAATTAATACATTGAAAGCACAGAACAAAATTAAAAACCTAAATTTACAAGTAATACACGGAGCAAAAAAAACTATCTATTAACAATTTCAAGGGGATAAGAGCTAGCAGCTGAATTCAAACTGGACCTAAGTTTAAAGATGTACAGCGATTCTAAAATGGGAAATCGGAAGTCCCGGAGATGGAAGCTAACACCCTAAAGTCACTGTCAGAAACAGGGATATCACACTGCTAGGCGTGAGCGCGCACAGCCGAATGAGGTGGGCGCGATAGCAACAGTCCGGTTCTACAACTCCTGCCCTTATGCTCAGAGACCCTGGAATAAAGATTACGTGACGTCATCCCGACGTACGCAGATGCACGTCGTGCACAATAATATTGATAAACCAGGGACGATCGCATATGAACAGGGAGCATATCTTTATATCTAAAGAAAGAACCGATTGTGAAATTGTTTACCAGCACAATATGAAGATTGACATTTGGGAAGTATCTATTAAACAAGACTTTCAATTCTCTTGACATAGCTTCGGATGCAGGGCCGAAGTATGGAAAAGAACAGATATGAATTTTTGTAAACTTTTCTTTGCTTTTAAATTCTTAGTTAATTTGCGATTTAAGCAAACAAGTGATATAAATTCAAAATAAATGAAGAAAATTACACAATAGGAAATAAATCTTTGTGAAAGTATGTATCACTAAAATGGAGCTCACTTAGGTATCGACCTTCTAGAATACTTTGTAAACCTTTTTTAAAGTTATGAATTATTGACCATAAAATAGTGGATATTTATTACAAACACCAATATAATCTCCACATGCATATTCACACCGGGCAGCTCTACGTTAATTCGGAGATTATTTGAAAAAATTTAGGATTTAAAGAAGGATGCATCTACAATGAAAACAATTCAATTGAAACGTTTCAGACTCTAATTAGCAAAAAAAAAACGTAGATGTTGATTGATTTAAAACACGTATATCAGTCGGCCATCAAAATTCAATCAAATTTACTTAAAAGTGACCAATCGTCCTCAACTCGAACCTTCCACTAAATTGGAGTATTGTTTTCCAGCCGACCTTATCAATGAGCCTCTATGATATTTGCAGGTTGGATCATCGGAAGCCAGCGGACAATTTTTTTATAATTTAACAAGAGAGAGATGTAACATGTTCACATTCTTTTACTTAAGTACTTAAATCCGTTAATTAAGTTAAATTAGTTAATTAGTTAGTTAAATTAAGCTGCTTGAGTATCAGCTAAGTGTCTGGGTGACTTTCAACATATTCTCAGAAGCAAGTAACGCTTTCTTCTGCGAAACAGGAATATTGCAATTAAGTAATTCAAACAAATACATTAAAAAATTATTAACTGTATCTTTGTTGAGTTCTAACTTATATGCACGTGTCTCATTCTCACTCATAAGATTAGTGATTTCGAATTTAATTATTATTGTTACGGTGGAGCAAGCCGCAAGAATTATTTAGTCGTACACTTGAGACGCCGGTTATCTCACAAGAGTTCACTGAGCGTAAATGCTTCATGTTGTGTTAGGTTCACAACAACGTTTGAGTTCATGGAACGTAAACCGAGGTTGTTAGATGTGAGCACTGAGTACCGAGCCTAAAGGATTACATTATATGCCTACACATTGAAATCTTGAACTTAAAATCAGGCAAATTTGGTGAGGAAATTCATGCCACCATACTGCATTGTTGCTAGCAAATGTTAAGAAATTTTCTAAATTCGTCTGAGGTATTTATGCAATCTGCAAATCTTAAACCATGTTTATCCAGTTGACTTGAATTGCGCGACAGAGATCGGCAGATCTTCAGACATCATATGAGTTCAAGCAGAGATATTGATTTGTTAAAATTGTCATTTGTTCTAAAATGTCTGTAAAATAATGGATATTCGCATTTATAACACAAAAAGTGAATTACTAATAAATTGATTCAGGTTACAGTAAAATTTAAATTAAAAATAACATTTATTTCTTCATAGAAATCAAAGACACAAAAACATTTTCAAATATTTCATGAGGGTGCTGACAAAATGCAACAGGAACATTCAAATATTTTGCATTTAATGGCTCAAATTCATATTGCAGTTTAAAGCAAGTCTCAGCAACTTGTTCAAATGCAATTATTATGAAGGATGAAGCCCGGGGCTCTTACGTCAAGAGGCCGGCATTCTGGTCTCTGCTCTTCAGGTCCATGAATCAAATCTGCAGCCGCCCTTCATCATGTGCAGGCCTGCTGCTCTGGTTTGTATTACAGGCGTGCCATCGGTGTACCATCGTTGGCCAGCCAAAAGCCAGCAATATCACGCCTATATCAAATCTGCAGCCGCCCTTCATCATGCGCAGGCCTACTGCTCTGGTTGGTATTACAGGCGTGCCATCGGTGTACCATCGGTGGCCAGCCAAAAGCCAGCCATACCACGCCTATATATTTATTAAGGCTTTGCAGAGCACTTACGTTAATTTAGAGGTTCACCTGCCTGCTGCTCTGGTTTGTATTACAGGCGTACCGTCGGTGTACCATCGGTGGCCAGCCAAAAGCCAGTCATACCACGCCTATATATTTGTAAAGGCCTTGCAGTGCACTTACGTTCATTTATAGGTTCACATTATGTTTGATTCGTCCCTGGGCGCGCTGTGCTACACTGCAGAAAATACTACTTGACTAATTAATTTCCAGACGATAATGGTAAGAAGTGATAAAGAACATTATAATTTTGAACTTGTTTTGAGCTTAATTTGCGCTGGTCAATATAGCACGATTGAAAATTCCTAAGAATTTTCCAAGGCACTTGTAATTTTTTGTGGAAATATTTGCTTTATATGACACATTCTTTGTTATGTACGACTTTTCAAATTAGATGGTGAGGCGGTGTATATAAATAATTATTTGTTAACTCTCGTAGTCAAAAATTTATAATCTAAATGAATTTTTCTCAAAAAATCAAATGGAATTATCTTTTACCGAAATAATAGTTTTCTCCCGCTGTTTTTAACATTAGTTGAATCCGTTCATGAGAAATATAATTTGCACGAAATTCGTTTATTCTCAACATATTTACACAAAAAGGCCAAGCCATCGACCGAAACTCTCCAGTGACTGAGGGAAGAAAATATTTTCTCGGCAAACTCGCTCTCTTGAACTTTCTTTAAAATCCCATCAATGCGGGAATTTTCGCAATGGCCGCCATTGGAAAGTTGGAATTCCGACGGTGGTAAGATTTCCTGCAGTGGCCTGTTAGGTTGAAGCCTGCCTTGCATTCTCATAAGACTTGTCGGAAAAAGTTAGCCTGTAATAAACTCTAATGCTTCTTCTGATGACTCATCTGATGAAGGCTTGAAGTTCTTCTTTACTGGTAAGAAGCCGGGCATGACAAGAGCTGTACTTCCTTACTGTCAAGAGGTCTGGGGTGCAAAGAACCATCCTTCGTTCCCGTAATGAGGCTTGGCATTTCAAGAGCCGTAGGTCCTTAAATTACTATCAATAAAGAGGTCTGGCATTCCAAGAGTCGTACTTCCTTACAGTCAAGAGATCTACAATGTAACATGCCAAGAGCCATACTTCTTCACAGTCAAGAGGTCTGGCATGCCATTCACGAGCAATTATTATTTGTTGGCAAGAGGCTCGAGCTCTCGTGGCGATGCTTGCGCATTTCGTGCGACTCGTTTACCGTTGAGACTAATAAATTCATAAGTTTTTAGGATGTTTATATGTTCATAATTTATTATCTGATTTAGAAAAAAACGCGGTGACGTAGTCGCCCCTGTTGCTACACATAAACGTAATTAAACTTCTTTGATCACGCTTTTTTACAACGGAAAATGCAGATTTTTATTAGAAGCCTGCTGATTTCTTGAGCAATTATTAGTAATACAGTTATATTAGTGATATTGTAGATAATTCATAATTTTTTTATACATCAAAATAAAGGAAACTCCACGAAAACGTATACTAAATGTGAACTACTTCAACCGCTGTCAAGACAGTAAAATATTGTCTGTAATATAGAACCTCAATGATTGAAGTCCAGTTTTTATCTATCCGTAAACTAGCTGACAAATCAAGCGTTAATCGGGACAGATCGTCCCCCGAGATTTGATGGTCCCACTTAACCTTTAATAGCCGATTTAATCTTCGCCTGGTGAAGAATGATAGTCATTCCCGCTAAAAATTAAAATTATTTATGAGGTGGAGTCGTGCGACTTGAAAAATGTAATGTTTTAGCCTTCATTCAACAAAGATCTCTTATTTAGAACCCCTTTTTATTAAAAAATATTATTTATTTTAATATTTTTGGATCTGCCTCGTAAAGTTCCCTGAGATTTTAAGACTAAACCTCAAGTTTCGAATTCAGATCGTTTATCGTGGATAACTAAAATATTTCGCCATTCAAAGCTTCAAGCAAGCGACAATAAATTATATGTATATATGACATTAATCGCTTCTTTCAACGTTAAGTATGACGAAAAATACATTAAACAACAAATGAAATAATCGAAGTTGAACCCATTACAATTTAACTTACTTGCGAATTAAATATCAGATTTAAGAAATAAATTTTCTAAAAAATTAAAACATATCTCATCAAGTATTACTATAGAAGATTTTCAACAATATTCCCTATATGTTTGAAAAAGCCTTCTCGCCATTATACTTGACACAGATCAAACCACTTCAGAGTTATTATTTAATTGAAATAATGTAAAGAGCAAAATAATGAGGCAATATTATTGAAGCACTCGATGCAAAAAACTTTGACTCAAGACAATAGTTTTAGATTATCAAAATCTGAAAAGAAAATGACTATTTTCCCCGTATTATACGAGGTATATTTTGCCTCTTTGAAATAATGACAAATGATATAGGCTAATTTTTGAAAAATTCCAGTGGTTTATAAAGTTTGAAATTATTTTATATAGCCTCCAGTGAATTCTCAATCCATTGACCAAGCCACAGCGAATGCTCAAGCCACCAAGAAATTCGAAGTCAATCTCCCAGAGGATGCCCAACACCAAATAAATTGCTTGATTTACCTGAAGTTCAAGTCAAGTGTTAAACTGTTCAAATACAGCAGCCGCTGTGGCCATTTTCGTGGCCTTTTTCGATGAATTTTAAAGGCCATCCAGGACCTATTTAGAAACCAATATCTGAAGCGATTAGTTACGAGAAACTAGGGCTAAAGTTTCTGAATGATTTGAGAGATGATTGGCCCAGATTCTGGACCAATAATTCTCGTGTTCAATTCATGCAGTACGTGCAATGAACTGCAAAGGCCGCAATTTATTCGCCACTCCAACATATGGAATAGAAGTTTCCAATTTTCAGACGTTAAAAACTCGATACCATCTGTTCTAAAATTCAATACAAGCTAGGAAGTGAGTTTTCCATATTTTAAGTTATTGAAGGGGAAACAGGCACCGAATCAATATTCAATCCAATAAAACCATTGATATTTACTTATACTACTAACATGTTTCCTTACGAAATATTTCGAGAGAGTTTTGAAACTTGTTATTTGTTATTGCTGCAAGATTTTATCAAGTTCTTCAGTAAATTCGTGATAAAATTACTAAATTTTACTAACATACATTGAAAAATTATTCATTTCATTTATTCAATCATTTTTTTTTTAAAATAAAAAAAATCATTTTTTTTAAATTACAAGAAAAAATAAAGTATCTGCATTCATTTCTCACCAACAATTGGACCGGAGAAGTTATTTCTTGTTTTAATGTACTGTTATTTGAATGCCAGATAGCTTTTCACTTTTTTATCTTTTCGGTTGCACAGAAAAAAAATTCTCCTCTGAAGTATTTTTTCGTCGGCAGCGATACTGAAACTCGATTGGACATCCCGTTGAGGAAAATTGAGGCTGCTGCTCATGCGTTACGTCGTTAGCTTATCGCTCCCTCCAACATGCCTGGCTACAAGCAAGTGTTATGAGCTTCTCGAGAGTATTTCTGCGGTATTACGTTCTCATTCTATATTATGAGAAAACACAATGTCTACTATGAGAAAACACATTTTTCACTCATTACATTATGAGAAAAAACAATGTCTATTATGAGAAAACACGTGTTTCGCTCATTATATTATGAGAAAAACAATGTCTATTATGAGAAAACACATTTTTCACTCATTATATTATGAGAAAAAACAATGTCTATTATGAGAAAATACATTTTTCGAAATTTTAAAGTAGACACTTCGTCGTTAATGTTTTTAGTATTACTACTTAGATTTACTGGTAACATAAACCCAAAATATTTTGCTGCGGATTATGTTAGTGGTAAATTACTTCGGCTTCTGAAAAATGTTTTCGATAAACAATTAATCGTGCGTTAATCAGACTATTATATACTACTCATACTAGCGATTCAGTATTTCAGCATTAGGCGGATGGTTCAACTTTATGATATGAACAACATTTACTGAAATGTTCATAGCGAACAATATGACTTCAGTGCCGCGTGATGACAATGGCTCGAAAATGAACTCCACTTCACTCCTCTTATTATTCATGAAATTAAAAAAACTTGAAATTAAATAATTTTGAAACGCGTTTTTTAAATAGGATTTTACTGACTATGCGTTGTTAACAATAATATTCGATTGGATTCTTGATGGTTTACTGGTATTGGAATAAACTTACCCTGCGTATCTTCACATGCAGCGTAACCTTCTATAACTTCAATAACAATAATTAATTATTTTTAGGGTATTGCACAAAAAATACCCGGAAATTGTTCTGATGAGCGCGCAGAAACGACTGTCAGAATTGAGATCGAAATTTAATTGTGTATTTTAGCGGAAATCGAGTGATTACCAGCAAGAATGGTTTTGAAGTGTTTTTACGAAGCATTTTCAGTGAATTGGTGTAGCGAAAAACCGAGATTGGAAAAGATTGTCAACATAACTGTATGGAATTTAAGAAAAATCAGTAGAAATGAAGATAAATTGAAATTGATAGACAATTTATTTTAATAGGTTACCCTAAATCTAAAATTGTAAGGAAAAAGTGACATAAGGTCTTTATTGAAATTTCTCAGGACGAGGCTAACCTATAATGTTACCATTCATTTTAAACTTTGAAATTTCTCAGAAAAATGAAAATTTTCTCAAAAATAAGTGCTACCATGTGAAAATTTACAGACGCGGCAGCTTCTGATTTGGGTTACTAGAAGCTAGGGCGATTATAAATTTTGTTAGGGTAGTTACGATTCACATTTGAATCACCGATCACCGAAAAAAATCCGAATAGCATGAGCGATGCGCATGGTATCTGTTTGATGGAAATTTTGTTTTTTGTCTAAGTCAAGCTTTTTTCCTTCGCTAGTGTTGCGGACTATGCCATCGATTACCACAAGATAATGGAGAAAACATTAAGCTATGTTAAACGGAAATAATAAGGCCTACTATCAAAAATGTCACTTCGGAAGTAAATAGCAATGAGTAAAACTGGAATTAATTGAATTATAGGAATATTAACTGGCTTTAAAACGATTGCCATATGTGATATTTATATATTCATCAACGACGGAGTTTTTACTTTACAATTTTTGAAAAAATATGTGTTGAATATTTGCAATATTTGCATTTAGTTGTATTTATGACATATTGATGCTGAAACTGTGATTGCAGCATTGTTTTTAATATTATAGTCGTACACTCTGCTAGAATGATAGTAAAGCATCTCACGTTCAATTTGGGGAAAATGAGACACTTTTCATCAGTTCTAATAAGAGGTTCTTTTGGAATGAATCTAAATACTAAAAGCTGGAATGAAGTTAAATATTGTCGTATTCATTGTGGTGACGCTCATATATAAACAAATCTTATTTTTACAATAATTATTAAATCTAATTCTAAATTTTTTAATATTTTTATTATATTAATACCAAATCTCGAGCGGAACGACTACAATAGTTATTATTGCTGACGTTTCATGTTATGGCCATATTTTTGACCTGTTCGAAGTCTCACGGCCGCAGGGATGTAAATATTATTTTCATTATTGCGTTTTGGTGAATGCTTTAAACTCCAACGTTTTTTAGCAGACTCAAAATTTTGTTATTATAAATTTTTAGGTTGCACTTAATTAATTATTGCTGTACACCTCGTATTTTGTGTTTACTATGGCAGTTGTTTTCGCCATTGTTTGTGTTTCCGTCATGGCCATGCAGTAGTTGCGCTGTTGTAGTCAATGTAGTGAGGGCATTCTAAATTATTGTCATCACAAGTGATGACACCATTTATGTAGCTGTTGTCACTGCCACTCAACCATTTACCACTGCCGCAGTGCGTCACGCCAGTCATTTTTGCTGCACGCTATCTCTTTCCATCAACGTAATTAGCAACATTTTCTGGCGTTTCTGTTCTCGTTGGTGGAAGAATTGAGATTCCAGAAAACAAATTACATCCGCGGTGTTCCTGTTTCAAAGGCTAGTTCCCTTTTGAAGATGAGGGAATTTTAAATTGTTAACAAAAATTTATTATTTGATATAGAAATTTGAAATTGTTTGCAATTTGTTATTTTGCAATGTTGCGTACTTTGTTAATTACTGTCCCAAGAACCAAGTGCCTGAAGCAATCTGTTCAATTGAGGTATTTTACTTTAATTAAGCAATTTTCTTCTCTTTTATCTCGAAATCTCAACAAAAAGGCCTCTGAAGGTAATAGAATTTCATACCAATAATTTAATTTGTTTAAAAATAACACTATGTTTATCTCTATAAGTTTTTCCGGTACATCAATGCAAAAGAGGTTTATTTTATTACTCTATAATTTTTTTTAATAATCTATAAGTTTATTTTATTAATCTATATACAGCGTTTCAAGTAAATGTTGAAAAGTGAATTTTACGTTAAATAGTTCCTTTCTTCTAACACGTGAAAAGAGATGTAGCTCAGTAATGATGACAAAGCCCCTTCTTAAATATTAAGATCATTTATTTCTTTCTTAGCTGACTCAGTGAAGTGATTTTTTCATCGGTTATCAATGTTCATATAAATTATTCATCAATTATTGGGATGATGTAGAGATGCACTATCACTTCTGGTGCAACGAGTAACAAACTATCGTCGTTTAATAAGTTTCATCATATAGTTTCGACCACTTTTGTGGTTTAATAATAATTAATAATAATAATAATAATAATAATAATAATAATAATAATAATAATAATAATAATAATAATAATTAGTTTCGACCACTTTTGATCAGCATATTGACGTTATCATTACATTAAGGATGCTGAAGAAGTGGCAACATATTTACCATAGATCTCGCTCGATCGTTTCCTAGCAACAAACATTCGGTTGGGTATTTGCGCCAGTGATTAATCAAACATGCTGGATATTCAGATTGCAGTTTGTTCCATTCATCTGCTAATTTCGTTTGCAAGGAGTGACGTCCGTCTGCAGCGGCAATGAGATTTTTTTTTCGAGCAAAATTGCAATGGGATTTTTTTCGAGATAAATTGATGTGAGCTCAATTCCATTTCGAGTTCAACTCCGTTTGAATGAATTCGATTATGCGTGAAATTATTATTCATAGACCTGTTCCCTGCTGATGAATAATATGATGGAGACTGAGTCTGGCAAATTTCAAGATGAGAACGAAATATTTGCTTGGTGCAATTTTTAACTTTTGATCGTTTCATGTAGAAGAATTTATATTATATTTTATGATACTTCATGCGCTAAAAATAATTTTTTTTTATTCTATTGGCCCCCAATTATGCCTTGAAATTTTGTTCAATTCATAGATTTTTCTTGAGCTTATCGCAGTCACGATATCCAACACAAATAACCTTGAAGTATAGCATTTATGCCAAATGAGTAATCAAAGTTTGATCGACAAAAATTTCCTACAATTCACACATGAATTGATACATAGAAAGTGAACCCTGACGAGAAATTAACTACAGTTTGGCTTGCAGAAAGAACTAAGTAACTAGTAAAACTTGTCCGAAAATAACGGCAAGAGCACCAATTGATTAGTGACAATCAAATGACAGCTCGTGTTCTTTCCTAATAGAAGAGTGAAATTTAAATGCCAAAAACGTCTAAGGCAATCTATTATCGTCAAAACGACAGGCAAATTATAAACTAAAACTTTCATAACCAAAGTGGAATGCTCGTACATTTTCAATACATGGTCTTCCATAATGAAAAGTTAGATATTAAATGCCGAATTCAATAAAATATAATTTATTAACGGTTGATCTTAATAAAGCGCTAGTTATTAAAGGTCGATTTAATAATTAGTTACGACTGAAGGGCAGTATTATTAAGCGCTAGTTATCAATGACCGACTTTAATAAAGAGCTAGGTAGTTATTAATGGCCGATTTAATAGTTATTTATTATTGAAAGACCGCATTATAAAGCGCTACTTATTAGAGGCCGACATTAATAAAGCACTAGTTACAAATCACGGAGGATGCATGCAACAGGTTGTTGCGTTAGCCGTGTCGCCGAGGTAAGCCTTCATCGGCTTTAAGAGCCCGACGCTCGCGTCCGCTGCGGCCAAGCGTACAGCCACTCCGACGAGTGTCGTCTTTTGCACTTCAGAGACAAGTTCCATTTCCTGCTAAGACCTTTTCTGTGATAAGTTACACAATAATATTTATTGAACAATTACATATTACCACTTAATTAAAGTTGAACGAATTTGATAGCATTTATTCAAAATAACGTTCATAAGAGGTGCGTGTATTTATTATTAAGTCATCACACAGGATGATGTTGAATAAAGTAGGAGTGGCGGCTGATGTTATCTCGGAAGAAAAGGTGAATCGCAGGCAGGCAGGTCTCAAAGAGCGGCTGTGGAACTTGGTTAATCCCATAGGTTTTTGTGAAGGGCTCTAAAACTCCCTCCCTTCGGGGGGCTGTTACGAAATCATTTTTCGACGTAGAGGGATGATTCTGGTACCGTTGGATGCGTCAAAAAGTAAGCTTTAAGATGAGCACAAAAACCGGAAAGCGCCAAAATTGAAAATTTTAGGGTAGACGGTCCCCTTAATGATTTAAAATATTATAGTTAATCAGTACTCAATTATTATTTTTTATTACTATTCTTGGACGGGTAATATCTATTCATATTTCGAGGTGAATTCCTTCTTAAATAAGCGTACCATGAGTTGTCATTCGAATGGTAACTTTGGGTTAAAAATTATCATTCATGGCACAATTCCTCAAACTATAATATACAAAAGAATTAATTCCAAAAAAAATGAGGAAGATGACCCCAAGATTATTCATTCTTTACCAGCACGATCAGAATTCTTTGAACCATAATAGACAACTGAATTCATAATAAAAAACGTGGGCGAAGTGGGCTCCTGAATATTCATTCTAGTTTATTTTGGTCAAATTTCCTTAAATTGTAATTGAGAACTGAATTCATTATAAACACATGGGCAGAGTGGGCCCATGAATATTCATTTTGGGATTTTTGCTAGAATTCCTTAAAGTTTAATTGGCAACTGAATTGATCACAAAAAATTGTAAGGTTGGCTCCTGCATATTCATTCTAGGCTATTCATATATCAGGAACTGGAGTGCCAGGATCGGGGCAAGTGCCTAAGTTGGCTTGCCAAGTTTGTAACTTGTAAACAAACTTTTTATTACCTCGAGCGAAATAGGGTATTTAGGAGAAAACTTCTTCAGAAGTAGTGAGACTGCAAGATTGAATTAACATTTTAAAAAGTTTCGGTAATGTTTATTCACGGAGAAGAATTCTGGATTGTTCTGGATTGGAAAAACTGAGCGAAAATATCTGCATAGAGCTGCTCGCAATTGAAAACAACTTTGCAGAAAGAAAGGCGCCCAGAGAGAAAATTTATGTTCGTTGGATTATAGCTGTCGTAATCGACTCGCGATATAAAATAAAACGAATCATCATTATATTAAAATGTGTCTTTTGGCAGCGTTAAACTTCAGCAAACATTACGTAACGCAACTCGAATTGACCCTTAATTGAAACAAACTCTCTAAGTCACTCAATTTATTCCGATAGCTCCTTTATTAAACTTTTTTCATCTTTTACTCTTAATTTTTCGTTTTGCTTCATTTAGCCCCATTTCACTCCCCTACTATCAATGTTAGTGTTTAAACTTACTTACATGAACATATTTATTTTTTCTCGGTATCCGCTTTTTCGCACAATATTTAAGCAACTTACGGACCAGGGCTCATACTTTCAAAAACAGTTGAGAGATCGTAAGTTCATGAGCCAATCATTGACGGCCTTTCAAGCAAAATCCACCAATCATAGACAAGAAAATAGGGCGTAAGTATTTACGTTCACGTAGCGAGTTTTGAAAGTATGGCACCAGGCAATAAGTCCTGCAGCTAGCTATCTCAATCAATCGTCAGTTATGGAAAGATAGAGTTCCAAAGGCCGGATCCCTTTTGAATCAAGGTACGAAAAGTTCAAGAATCGGCAACAGGCCATGGGCCCATTTCTTCAACGCCGACACTCATATTCTATTCTATTCATACCGGCTTTGTTGCACCACGTCCCCTCCCCCACCGTAATAACATTGCAGTCTTAACCAATGCCCACAGGGCAGCCAGGTCGAATTTCTACGTCTTGCTCGTTGGCCAAGAATTAATTTCGCAATTTCGCCCAAGTTTGCGTGTAGTTCGCGAGATGCACTCCGAGTCAGCCAGAATTTGCCGCCAGTTTATTATTATATTAATTTGGATGCTTCACCGCGTTCACGCTAAGCTCAGAGCTTAGCTTCACATCACAAAAGTCATCATGTCATGCAACTTGAATTTGAACATCGCAATTAGATTATTCCACGAGTGGACTATCTAGGTCACAGATACCATGATCCGTAAATTTCAAGCAATAATTTTAAAACAATTAATCCACAATAACTATAAGCTCGTTTACATATTCTCTTGAATTCGGTGAGTTTTTGAGTGGGTGGACACATTGTAAATGTTGGAACACATTGCTCTATTGCACATTGCTCTTCACTAACATTTCTCATGCTTGTGACACTTACATTGGGAATATTATATATCTTTGAGTTTGAGAGTCTGTTTGACAGACGTAAACATGGTCCTAATTTATTCTTCCCAAGGAGAAGATATCACTTAAAGTGATGATAACCTCGCCACAGACAACTAAAATAACCTTTAGTGAAAAATACCAGGTCCATGAACATGTTCACTATCATGTATGCACTATCAGAGCCTGAGCGTGAACGCTAGCTCCTAAGGGCCCCAGTTCCGGCCAAATTACGACAGGCCTGCTGGTCATAATCGTGACGCCGTTTTTTTCTTCATCGTCCCTTATTTTTTCCAACATTCATGGCGGTGCTCTTATCTTATGCATACTACTGGTGCTTATGCGCTTTTATGTCGAGGCCGAGGAGCCGAGAAAAATAGCGTATTTGCGTTCCTATATTTATAGTAAATCGTCATGTGCCTGTTTTCGTACACTTTGCAAGAAGCTGCGTAGGACGCGTCTTTAAAGACATAAAATTCCTATCTCTTAATAATCATGCTGCTTTGATGAAATATTCTAAAATGATGTGGGAAATTTATTACTTTCGTTCTTATGTTAGGCCGTTCTCTCAGAACTTTTTCAAACGCTTTTAGGCCTGTTTCCAGACACTTTTTTTATACTTCAAATTTCCAATTTACGATCTATGCAATACTGTGCTCGTTGCGTTTTTTATGTATTTATGATGTTCAAATAAATTATTATGTCTCGTTGCATATTAACCTTGACAGATTTAGTATAAAACCCTTTTAGTTAACAAGTTAGTTGCTGTGTTTCATCAAGATGTAAATAATATTTATTAGTAAATATTGTCTTTTAAGCAATCTAACATTTTGCGCGTGCTACTTGTTTGTGTTGTGAGTTCTTACAAACCTCCATAACTTCTTCATTCCATCGATTCGTCGCGAACATTAATTAGTCATTCACGATACATAAAACTTGAAGCAAGTTTTGATTCCAGCCTATCAACACAATAATTAAAGTTAATTGTTTGATTTCAAAGATTGACAGGTTGATTGCTTCTCAGGAGGAAATTTTTTTCTATTCCATAGGGTTTCCTGCTGCGCGAATAGACGAAAATTTAGGCCATTCGTGAGGGCTTATCGCCGATTTAGTCTCTGATTGCCACCAAATAACAGGAAATAAAATATTTTATGTGGGTTTGTTATTCCATTTATATTTGCTAAAAGAGTTATGCTAATTAACGATGACGATCCATTTATATTTGCGAAAGAGTGATTTTAATTAAGGATGATGATCTCACCGACTAATTGTTTCCTTTAAGTGGAACGTCTAGGCAGAAAAAACTTAGAGATTGCGATTAAAAAGCGTAAGATTTTTTTCTGGTCCCTTGTTTTCGTCGTTACCATAACAACCAGTTTCTCGTGAAAAGAACTTAGATTTAGAAGACCTATAAGTGAATTTGTTGCCAACTTAGAATAATAAGTTTATCCATGAATAAAAAGTGTTTGCATAGAAGGTAAGAACTTAACAATGAAAACTGACTCCAAGGCTAATAATAAAAAAATAACTGATTTTGTCGCAATATTGAACATAATTAATTATTGAAAAGTTAAGAGTCGTCCAACATTTATTGAGATTCCACGCTTCTAATATGATACATCATGTATCAGTTACAGAGGTAATATATATAACATTTGAAAATAAGTTTAAGTTCTTTTTTGTTTTTATGATTTCGAATTTAATAAAACTGTTGTTAACTCTTATATATTTCCTATCAACCAGTTAGGTGGCTCTTTTTCCAACGATTCAACTGACTTCTGGTCAACACAGAAACACATATAATTCAGCCTGGCATCAACCTTGTGTCAGCATTAAATCTTTAAATATAATATTGCCTTAATTTACCACTATATTAAACGGTCAAATTTCTGAATAAAAATGAAAAACCATTTGGTTTTCAATATGGACGTGAGTTTAAAAAAATTTGCTGGCTTCTTTCCGAATAAAAATACATCCCCTAAGGAATCAATCCAACTCAGCGACTCTATAATCCTGTAAAGGTTGGAGTCATGCTCGGTATATTGGATTGCAAAGCACGAGTCCAATTTGAGAAGCTTTTAGAATTTTTTGCTTTATTCGGACATTGAAGTGAACTTTGATTTTCAAGTGAGGCAGCCAAAGGATTTGAGTGGGAGCATTTCTAAGCCTGAGTCTCGTATTATCTAGTAAACTTGTCAATGATCAGTGAAGTAAAATCTTGTACTATGAGAAATCAAAATAGGGTTCAATAAACGTTTGTTTTTATCGTCAAACCGAGCTACACATTTTTGACAGATGGTGAAAAGTTACATATTTTATTTGAGATGGTCGGAAATCATCTCATTTTCAATCATCGATATTTAATCCAAAAAATTTCATTCCATCAAAACAATTTGTCTAAAAAGAACATTTTAATATCAAGTGAAAGTTAAAGATAACTCGAATCACTTAGAATATGACTTTTCTATCCGTTATATATATATATATATATATCGTGTTTTCATTATTTAGTCTTACTTGTGCTCGTATAAATGCGTATCCGCCTTGGGTTACTTATTGGATCCATTTTCTTGTAAAAACTCGATGCGGGATTTCCGTATCATTGAACCTAATTCAAAATAATTACGAATACAGGGTTTTAATAATGATATAATATAAATAAAAACAAAATATTTCGATACTCATCACAGTCTCTGGGGCAGAAATAGTTTTCAATTTAAAATATTTTCATCGTATCAAACTGTTTTAAAAGAATAATGAAAAAATATAGTGCAGCGTATTCCCTCAGAGATAATTTCCTTCACCAAGTATAATTTGAAAAAGTTGATCTAATATTTGCGGCAACAAAATTGTGAGCGTACCTTCAGTGACTCCGCGTTGATTGATGATCCTCGGTTTTAAAGTTCGTTTATTTAAGTCAACGAGGATTGTAATCGAACAAAGAAGGAACATCAAAGATTTTTTTTATGCAATGCATAATTTCCTGGCATTGGAGCTAACAACCGTGGAGCCGTAACCTTGTATTAATTGAAAACGTTTGTAATCACGGTTTTGACCATTTTGTAACCATGTGTTGAGACCGTTTGTAACCAAGTGTTCAGACCATTTTATAGCTGTATCCTCTCTGCGCTAACATGCAAGAACGACCTTTTGATGTGTCGATGGCTTTAAAATTTTCCAGCGATAATGAGTTTCCCTTCATGGAAAGTGTCCGCATGGGAAATCATTTTGCGGCCCACAAGTATAACCCGATGCAAAGTGCATTGTATGCTCATAAAAATCAGCTAAGTGAAATAGCCCGAGAATTTTGGATTGCTTCCAAAGCGCCTCCTTCCATCGCTGGTCAAAAGTTTTGCATGAATGAGGAAATCAAGATTTCATGTTCCTGAATCAACTGAAACGATGAATGAATATAGTTTGAGTCTGATTTTTGTTTATAAAAATTGAAAGCTTTCAACTCTGCGGATTACATGATTGTATACTGACAGCAAACGAACTTAGAATTGAATGAAATTCATTAGTGAGAGAAACTTTTTTCACAATTGGATTATATATCAGGAATATATATATTTTTTATATACTGCCGTATGGAACGAATGTAAGATCAAGCTCTCCGGTGTTGATACTCATCAATCTTACATCAAATCCCGGCTGAAGCTGTCCAAGTCAACCGGAGTCGGTGTCAGTTTGCTGCAAGTTTAGCAGTTTATATAAGAAGACTGGAGTGAGTTTATTAGTGTGAGTTTAACAGTTTATATTATTTAGCAGTTTAAATTAAAAGGCTGGAGTGAGTTTATTAGTGTGAGTTTAATAGTTTATATAATTTAGCAGTTTATAGGCTGGAGATAGCAACCGCACCAGTTAACCTATCAACTCTACGGATACTGAGACGACCCACGTGTCGTATGAGCCACCCGCATCTCCCACTAATATCCACACACAATAAACGATTAAGAATATATAATAATAATCAAGATTAAGATCTTACGGAATATTAAGATCTTCTTAATCTTACGGAATATCTTCCTTCGACAAACACACACTGTATAAATTGAAACGAACTTTAATACCATCAGAGTTAATTTCAGGAAAAAACCATCGTTTTGCTGGAAAATATATTATTTTTAACTAATTGCACGTACAGCTTATTGTTGGTAGGTTTAATTACGAAATTTGTACCAGCAACAGTATTTACTGTGCATGTCAATGCGATTTTTTTAAATTTCACTGTTAAGAAGCCATGTAATGTAACATTTGGCTCAACAATACATTTCATTCAATCGTGATTCAATTACACTGCGCATTTACCGTTTCTGCTTGGCTTCGTTCTAAGAAATTTAGTAATTCTTCTATTTTCACTAGGATAAAACTTGGCTTTGTTTTAGGAAATTTAGTAACTCTTCTATTTTCACTAGGATAAAACTCCGATAAATTATCTCAGTATTGTTATCCTTGCAGACTGCGGATAACAAAGCTGTACTCGCTTCTCAGCCGCCCGACATTGATCCTACAAGCTAGGACTCCACGGGGCTTTTGTCCTTGCAGCCTCGTAGAAAAGACTAATGGAGTCCGCTGGGATTGTAGATACACCGCCTGAGGCGAATTTAAAACCATTATAGAAGCCTTTCAAGTCCAACCTTGCTCAGTAATTGTATCCCGTTTGATGGAGAAGGTTAATTGTAGAGATTTTTTAGATACGGTTAGAAATGTATCTGAGTTACTTCACTATTTTTCGTTTCTGTAAATTTTCTGAAACACGTTCATCACTGACAGTGATATATTCAGTCATTTAATCGAAATTGGGGTTATATATTTATGTATCGTAGCTGTATATTGTTGTGATCAATAATTTTAATTTGTAACAATGAACTGATTAAAGACTTTACGATATAAAGTTTTATCCAAAATCAAATATTTGTTGTGATTTTTTTCAAGTAAAGTTTTGCTTCAATATCAATAACTGAGATCTAGCTATTGGAATCAGAGCTCTAGCAAGTTTGTTTAAGAAGGATGGATGGACATGACCAGCTAGTGGCCACTTGTATTGAGACTGAAAAATTGCTTGTCGTGACATGCAACCGATATCAATCCATTTATATAAAATATTAAATCTTATGGTCGGAAGCGAATACTGCATTTCATTGATTACAAACGGACCCTATAGAAATGTTCTCAATTCAGCGAAAATGCAGCAAAATTTGTGAGTTCCATCTATGATTACCGTAAAACTTTACGAAGTCCAAACCGTGCATAATGAAAGTGCTTCGCTCTGCTTATAACTTGTGAACTGTCGAAAATATTTTCGCAAAAATCCTTCACTACAGTCAGTTAAAAAATAATACATAAAAGTTTTGCATTATTCTGCCATATTTGCCATATATTCATTGCAAGCATTCATATATGCACTATAAAATGTATTTAAGCATTGCATTTTTGTTTTGCAAGCATTCAAAATATTTACATACACTAAATGATATAATAAGGTAACAGGTAGAATTATTTTCAGTGTTGCCGCAGTCAGACTTGACAGTTGATAGCAACCTTGGCTGGTAATATGTGATCGAAGTTATAGGATTGCAGGAGCCGTTGGCTGTCGTGGCACGCATACCTGCAATGCTAGCGGCATTCAAGACGCATTCTCGCATTCTCGTTCCTGCGAGGCTATATTGCTCGTTTAGCGGCTTACAAATCTAATGCCTTTCAGTGACATCAAAATAATTGTTTAATTGAAATACGAATAGCAGAGCATTATGCGAATTTTCATGAAATTTGGTGATTATTCGTTTTAATTTATTTGAATTTTAGCCGGGTTGAGGAAATGAATTATGTAGCTATATTAAACAATGTGTAAATTAAGTGTATGATTTTCACTAAAAATTCCAAATATTCTCAAAATTTAGTCATCAAGCTAGTGTACTAATATTTAATCTTTTAATTGTTGTTGGAACTATGTTCAAAATTTAAGAGAAAAATGACAGCTGATAACAAACATGTTGCTCAATATTCAAGAGACTTTCTTAGTGGTATTGTGAGATTCCCTTTTATATGCATATCATTCATACATATAGCATTTATGGGCACCATTTATGCTTCTAATTTATTACTCTTATCTATACTTATCAGCATAATATAATTTTCGATAAAACAACATGCTCATTCTAATTTAAGCAATATTACTCGTATCTATCTCCTCAGACTACATATCATTTATTTAGGGTCAAATTTTACTTCTATTCGCTCATCAAATAAGTTTAAATTAACATATTAAAAATTTCTTCTTTATTAATTCTAATTACTGTCGTTTATCCTTTGTAAACACAGTCGAAAATATTATTTACGATTAAAAATCAGATAGAAAAATATGGAAGGCGATTATCTATTGCCCCGATTTTGATTCGCAATTCCGTTATGGAAAAGCGCCATCCGTGACCAGAGCTCGTATAACAGACGCGTTCTTCCCTAACAAAATTTAGAGTCGCCCCAGCTTCTGGTAATCCAAATCAGACGCTGCCGCGTCTGTAAATTTTCACTGGGTCGTACCTGCATTGCGCCCCTGCAATCTCGCGCAACGGCCGTCTGTAAAAAGTCAATACCAGAGCGATGGTATAAATCAAAAGTGAAATACTCTGCATGTCCACCGGTTCTGTACGTATCCCAAACGAGCTGTACAATACACGGCAAAACGAGGTGAAATTCAAGTAATATTTGTAGGTATAAGTTTTATTTAGTATAGTGTTGAAACGATCGGGGAACTCAGATGTTATAGCTTTATTCTAGTTAGCTTTCTAGTATTCTATGGCCATTCTAGTTAGCTAGCTAGTATTCTAGCACATCATACTAGAATCTAGTATGATGTGCAATCTTTGCGAGTTGTTGTTTCTACTATAGCACTCTGGATAAAAATGGTTGATGAAAAACTTCACAGAATTGCCAATAGAAAAAGTCTTACAGATTTACTTAACATAAATGTAAATGATAAAATCTAACGTATTTATAAAATTCACGATGCATATTAAACTTGCTGTGACAAATAATTCATTTACTATCTATGTCTATTGCGCAAACTTTGCCTGGATAATTTTTTATAATTCACGATGCATTAAACTTGCTGTGACAAATAATTCATTTACAATCTTTGTCTCATGCGCAAACTTTGCCTGGATAATTTTTTATAAAAAAACTCTTGTGAAGTGCTCGTAAATTAATGCGTGAAGTGACGCATACAATTCAAGTCTATAACCTCAACCTCATAATTTTCTAAATGAAAACGCCTTATTGAGCGTTAGCATTTCCATCTTCAAAACATGTTACTTCCGCTTAAAAATAGCAAAGATCGAACGCTATTCTGCAAAAATCGTAAAAATACTGAGCGTTCTGCCGGCAATGTTGAAGTCTGGTAGAATGACACGGTGTGTTGACACGCGCTGAACAAAGGCAAGCGTCAGCCAAACAGAAGCCTCGCATCACAAATTGTTGTCTACAACTCATTGTTTGACATTTCTTTATTCCGAAATAACAACAACCGAGCACGCCCATTATATGCAGCTAGACTTTAAATGAAACTATTTTTCGTTAATAGAAAGTATCTGAACATTCGGAGTAAAAATCTCTTGCAATCATAGCAAGCGATTATTTAACGAAAAAATAAATATATATTTTTTTGCAATAGGGAACGAACTTATTCAGCGCAAGCTCAGGAGCAATATTATTAATATCAAAAATATGCTTTGGAAAAATTTCGTAATGATTGTTCTAACGTTATATTAATGATATGTACGCTAAGTTAGAGCGGCACCAAAGTAATCTCACTCGCAATCATTCCAGCTTTCTTTTCAAAAGTAGAAACGAGATCAAGTTTTTCTGACACATGCATCATGATTGACATTGTAATGAAAACTTCATGATGAAATTTGCCCTAACTATTGAAGCTCTCAGAAATATCGGTGCCGACACGTGGAAACTCAAACCCGATATCCGGACGCTAATTAAAAAAGTTTCCGTGAAGAAGAAAGAAGAGAAGGAGAAAGTTATCGTCTCACACCTGACCCCGCGCATTAGGAGCGATTCGTAACATATCGTAACGATGATCGTAATAAGTGATTAATCATCAATAATAAGTCTTCTCGTTTGTTATTGGCTAGGTGATTTGAAAGTTTATAGGTGATTGACGATTGTTCTTTTTAGCGCATTTTATCATTTATGTAAAAAAGGCGCTTTTGTGCTCGTCATGTCCTTCCGTCTCTCTGTCCGTCCGTCTGTCCGTGACCAAGTTTTCGTCGATGAGGAAATGCGCTCTCTGTCACTCACTGCAGTGAGTACTGAGTTATATTTTTTCGCTTTTCATAGATTTTGACGATAAAAATTGTAATTTTCAATCAAAAATTTTAATATGATTACAGTGTTTACGAAATAAAATATCAACTGGCTTTTGAGCTCATAATACTTGAAACTATATTTATTAGCCGCATAAATAATCTTATTCAAGGACTGATACTTATAATTTGATTGATCGTGTTATTTTTATCACGATACAAATAATTTGTTTCTTGTTGTTCGCTTGAATCTTATGCACGGAAAAAGCTAAGCACCTATAACTTTGGAACATTTCATGGTAAAATTTGCGGATATAAATTATTTGAAATTTGAAATTAGTTGAAAATTAGTTGAAATTATTCGACGATTGTTCAATGCATGCAAAATGCTTCAATACTTTGGTGCGGCTCAAAATGCTGCGGCCTTCATTGACCTTATTTTTACCTCTCTATCAGCAGGCATACATCGACCGTAATTACGCCACTGGGCGTTCGTTGAACTAATACAATTTTGCCGCATTTGTTCAGCAGAGTATTTGTATAGTGAGCAAAATACAAGGCATTCAGCGCGGTACGACCTCTGTTATTCTTAGCAAACAAACGCACCGCCGGACCGAAATAACGAGACTGTGGACATCGCACTGTGCTGCACACGCCATTTATAGCCTGAGGTGTTAGTGACTGCGTATATTCACTATATAAATAGTTTAACTAAATAAAGAACGATTTCTACAGTGATTTTTTGGCGGATAAATTACATAAACCGGATTAAACTACCATTTCCAAATCTATGTTGAGTGCCTAATTTTACAAAGGCATCCCACAGTGAATTTATTGATGTATATTCAGGTTAATCAGGTTTTCTTTTTGGTTACACTCTAAATAAATTACCACTAATGACTATTTCAATTACTCAAGTAGCTATTAAAATTTCATATAAATATCTGTATTAAAGAAATTGCAAAAGTATTCTCTTCTATTTTCTCTTATATGACTCAGCACCAATAGGCACATCCCTATCGAATCAAGTGTATTCAACTATAAAACACTTGATATCTAACACACTCTATAAAAAACGGAGGACATGAATCCTTTGTTAAATTTATTTTGTAAAATCTTCAAATGACACGCGTTCTTTCCAAAAGCTGCCGATGATCATTAAATACACTGTCACGTCATTCAAATTACAAATTAATTCAAGAAAAGAGCAAATTTATGACCAACGTAAAACTTGGATTCGTCGAATGGATTTTCGAAGTCGCTTCTCCAAAGATTCAACGCCATTTTGAGGAGGCATTGCGTCACAGGTACTGAAATTATTGCGCTGCCAACACGGAAATTTTATTATTGCTTGGCCAACGTAGCTCAGCATTTACTGCGTTGCTAACGTGGTATTATAATTATTGCGCAGTCAACGCGGTCCTGCAATTATTGCGCAGTCAACGCGGTCCTGCAATTAACGCGCAGCCAACGCGGTCCTGCAATTAACGCGCAGTAAACGCGGTCCTGCAATTAACGCGCAGTCAACGCGGTCCTGCAATTAACGCGCAGTCAACGCGGTATTGCAATTAACGCGCAGTCAACGCGGTCCTGCAATTAACGCGCAGTCAACGCGGTCCTGCAATTAACGCGCAGTCAACGCGGTCCTGCAATTAACGCGCAGTCAACGCGGTCCTGCAATTAAATTAAGCCGTGCCATCGTGGCCCAGAAAATAATGCGGGACGAACGCTGTATTAAATATGGCTGCCGATTTCTAGTGAAATCCGGTAATATAAAATATTTTATTATAATTCTTGATGAACCAGATTTTCCACTAATGATCATCAATATTATAAAAGTTGCAGTTCAATCAGTTGGGCATGAAAAAAAATTCAGGATCACAAATTTCGTCATATTATAATTCAGTAATCGAATTTTTTATCAAAAAAGCAAACTGAATTCACTCGGCATTACTTCCACCGCTGAACTAGTTAGTGAAATTGTCAAAATTTAATTACATTAAGCTCCAGTGAACAATTATGATGATTTTCTGAGCCTCAATACTGCGGCCGCCTGCATACACTAAATTGGAAGAACCTAATTATTGCTTTTCGGTTGCCTGCATCATGGCCATCAAATTAATTACTGGTTTTAGAGATTATTTATGTGTGATAACCCAGACGGGAGATTAATTTTAATAAGTGAAGTCTTCCAATTATGCCCCCTAATGAAACAGCATAATAAAAGCGATTGATTGGCTTATATTATCATAGAATTACCAAGTGTATCATAACTCATGTGTTCAAATACACTAAATGCCTTTGTTGGGTAGTTACTATGTTATTACACTACCGATTATCTCTGTATTACAAATCTGATGTAATATATAGAGCTGTATTATGGTCTGGTCTGTGTTGAAAGTCGCTCAGACGAGCACTCATCGTGCGTGAGATGAATAGAGGTCGCTATCGCGGCATTCATCTTATGAATGATGAATAATTGAGGGCCAGCGATGTCAGGGAAGTAATTTTCTACCAGTGGTTAAAGAGCAGCAGCGTGCAGAATCGCCTAATATTTCTCGACTCCAAAGGAGAAGAATATTTCCTCCAGTTAAGAATATTATTTTTAATTTCAAATGATATCAGTATTTATTTTTAACTTAGGCAACATATCTAAATGTCTGACATGCTTATCGAGAGAGACAGCAATTTGGAAATTTCCCATACGTGACTCACGATTTTTTTCTATCAAGAGCATAACTGTTACGATTTTTTCCTAGTTATTTCTAGGTTATTCAGCACTACCAATCACGAATGGGAAACTATTGTATGCCCCAACATTTACTAGACTGACACTCAATGCTTATTATTGAATAGACTGCAGTTGAATGCCTTCAAATTCTATTCTTCGTTATCCATCTCCGTTCATTCAACTCACTGCTATTCAAAACCATACATATCAATGGAATATAAACAATTCCAAAGTGTTCTATATACTGATTTAATGCACAATTATCGAATTAACTGCTATTTAGTGCACCATAATATAATAGACGCTGAATTAGTGAATGGAAATAAATTATTCATGCAAAATTATCAACATCACTTACGTATAATGCAGCTCAATTACATGTTAATAAGTACAATCTTTTCAGCGAAACGATAAATCCAAAGGAATCTCATCTCTCAGCATAATTTAATGGAATCTCAATGTTTTCTTGCTCTATTGGTTTAATTTGACACAGATGCTTACATAAAATGAGTTAAGGTCTGTCCAGGAATGTTTAATTAGGTAGGCTGAGAGTCTGACCGCGTTGTCAGGCTTGTATGGGCGCAGCTTATATCGACCGAGCCTGCATGCACGAGATACTCCTGAGCTGCGGGCCTCTGTCGCTGCTTAGTGTCGGTAACCTGTGTTGTTTTAATGAGGATTTTTGGACCTATAGGGAAGGGTTGTGTAAGTAGGTAATGAGAGTGTAACTGGGGATGGATTGAGCAACTAGGTAATAGTTGTGCAAATTGGTAAGGGCGGTGCAAATAGGTTGCGTTCGTTTATGGTTGTTTAACTTGTCATGGGTAGCACAAATAGATTGTGCATATGCTGCAGAAGATCTACATAACAAAAATATCACTGACACCCATGTACAGAATTAGGTATATACAGGCTATAAACAGATCATTAGCAAAAAGTAGCAAAACGAGAAAAATTTGAATTCGAAAGAGCTCTGGAAACTACTGAATTTTCAAATGAAACCACCACCATAAGAATGTACTTGGTAGATATCTATCTACTGGTAAAATGCTAGACGTTATGATTCTGTTAAAAATGATTTTCACACAATTTCACTTGAATTTAGCTTCTAGATGCAAGTAAGTTAATTAAACTTCAAGTCCAGGTCCCTTTTTTCGTCTCTCTCTCAAATGTCAATTTACAGCATTAACTATACAATGTTCCGAAGTAACTATTTATTTACTATTTTACTCGTTATATTTTAATTCGTCGAATTCTGTTGATTAATTTATGAATTCAGCTTGCCTCATATATGTATAGCCCAATGCTTGCCACACATACAAAGACAAACATTTGTTTCACTCATTTAAATACTCTGCTCTCTGGAGCTCAGCAGTAACAGTATCTGAAATACCTGCCACCGCATCCAGAGTTAAGCCCTCAAATACTTAAGAGAAGTCCATAATTTGTGAAGGGATTAAGCTAATTTTCCCTCCAGCCGATCAGTGGCAGGATTTATTTTTTAGTTTTACCAAGGTTCTTGCCAAAAATATATTAAATTTTCAAACAAATTACACATTACGGAATGGTTTCTATAAAATTTATTATGGCGAATTAAATGAATTATGTCACAAGAAAATAACTTATACCGATAAAATTTAAAATTGTTTTGGAAAACAATTATGCCGTAATTAGGGACATATATTTAATTTTAATCGCCGGTCGTTTTGTAGAATTCAGGTTGCACACAATTTTATTATTGCGGTGACTACAATAGAAAATTATTTGAGATCATTGAGACTGTAGAATATCATTATGCAGTTCTAAAATGGAATTTTCTTCATTGATTTATTGCAAGACAAAAGAATAAAAATTTACATACTAGAAAAATCTTGGCATGCAGTTTCCTGTTCGATTATCGTTGTGTTTATTTATATGGTTTGAACAAATCATATTTAATTCACTTCGCATGTTTGAACGACTCAAACCCCACACTTAGTAGGAGCTTATTTTAGTGAGCTTATCAACTTGTCATATTTGTTCGATGCGCCTAAATCTACGGAGTTTTTAACCAGTATTCAACAATTCACACGGAAGTCAAATTACAAGTAATTCATCAATAGATTTTGTTTGTGTGCCTGTGCAATTGAAACAATTATAAGTCGTGTTACGCATTGCTAGGCACTTAGCTTGTTCACGGGATGTAAATATTTCAGATGCTTAAAAAAAACATATTTTCATGGACTTGGCTTTCATACAGAAAATTATTGATGGAGAAAATTCATTTTGTTATCACTGTCAACGGCTGCTCATTAATACAAAAAGACTAAATGAGGTTCCTGACTGAATCTAAATTCGACTACTCTACATTCATTGCCGTTTAGAACAAAGAAATGTTTCAGAATTTTATGTTCGATTATCAATGAAGTATTCGATGAAAATATGAATAAAATTGAACAGAATGTGAACGTTAAAATAATGACATTGCCGACTTGGTCATAAATTTCTGTATGACATTTGTGTGGATAACGTCTGAGCTCATCACTAATAAGAATGAAAGTTATTGTAACGCATCACGTGCACAGTAGATGTAAAAAATCAACATTAATTAATTAGCTCAATTAATGAGAAGGATTAACAATTCGGACTGTCAAATAACGCTCACACAAAAAGACATAATTCAGATAAACAAGCCATATTTGAACATTACGGGGTTTTAAATAAAAAAAAATTGCCGACACAACTAATTTCGCTACCGAAATAATTTTTTTTTAATTTTTACGGAACAGAATTCAGTTGCAACGCCAGATGCAATCTTGGTTATTTTTCGTGCATGCAATCAGAATAATTAAATCTTGTACGAGATATTTTAGCACTATTTATCATTGTTCACATAAATTAAAAACGTTGATAATTGTAATGAAAAAAATGAGTCGACCAACTTACCTATGAAACTTAATTACTTTGAATTTATTATTCAATAATTAAACTTACCTTTAATATAGCACCAACGGCGAATAAAATATACAATTTATGCATTATTCGTCACTATCTTCTTCCTCATTTAAAAACGGCATATACTAAATTTGCTGAAGGAATTATTAATGAGGATTTAGACTTCAAATTAAGAAGAGATGGATTTTTGAACGCTTGATGTTATTTCATAGCTTGCAAATTATATTATTGGAGGATTGAGTGAATTAAAATGACATCTTCATCAGAAGCTTAAGAAATGAACGTCTATGAATTATAATTAATCATAAACATTTACCAAAGTTGAGAGGAAGTTGATAAAGTCAAACATTAATTTTAAGGTATTGTCAATTAATTGAAAATATTGTGTATTCCGATATTATTAATAAGTGATTTAAATACCGACTTATAATTTCAAAAACTTCTTGCCGTGTAATTATGAGTGTATCAATTATTTATTTTGATATTATCTACAAGTAATAATTAAAGGCAATCCCCAACACTATTAAATCCTCGAAAGAGATTTTTTCCTTTTTTTCATCGCGGTTTCATTGCTTAAAAATCAATAATAAAATTAGCACAAAAGACCGCATATTAACTGCTCTACGAATACATTAAAAACGCCATAATGTGAATATTTGGTACACCGCACCGATCTATTAAAAGATCCCGTTTTTAATGCGCAGTTTGAACAGTAATGCCGGTCAGTGCAATCTCGAAATGGCCGCGTTGGCCAGGTTAGATTAGTTTTTATCTTTTAATCACAATCAATCGTGTAAAAGGCGACCGGCATGATTGCCAGCCACCAATAACACGAGCCCGTAGCGAAGAAAATTAAGTAGATAAGCTACCACTTTCAAAGGAAAGTCATTGCTGCCGACAACGTAACATTTTCCTCGGCTGTTAAATAATTTTATTGATTACGAGTTTATCAATGTTCTTTAGTGAGTAATATAACTTCTTTAGCGGCAATCAGCTCATATTTTTTCTTCAATCTAAAAACAATAGTAAAAAGATAATTATTTCATTTGGTTGTTTAAAGCTATCCTTTAATGAAATAGACAAGTAATTTGGTATAAAACAAGTTTCTATTTAAATATGTCGAAATTCGACATATTCAACTTCTTGCATACATTACTCAAATTAGCCAGTGAAACCAACACAGAAGAAGAGTTTACACAAATTAAATGTAGGAAAAATATTAATCAGAAGCAAATGAAACCGATATTTTCCGGTCATATCGTGAACGCGCAATTAATTTGGCTTTAGGTTCTCTAATTCTAAAAGCTGTAAAGACAGCACCTAGATTTATTCTAATTTTCTCAGTCTGCTCGTAGATTTACTGTGATTCATAGTTCGCTTAAATTTTTACATTTTCCATACCGTAATATCTCATCAAACGCGTATTGATATTAAACTCAAACCAAGCTCGTTCTCATCTTGTTGAATGCGTTTCCGACTACATCCCAAAAAAATGATAAGAATTTCCGACTACGTTTCTCTTGCCCGGCAGAATTCGTTTCGAAGTTACTGAAGATTGATTGCAATGCGGTAGCGATACGAGAATCGAAAAAGGCGATTGGACATTCCCGCGCCCCATACAACCTTCTTTGTTTGTCATCTTCGCCAAGTCCTGATGCGAAATAACGGCAACACCAATTCCTACAGACCAACGGCCGTCCAAAAGCCAGATGTTCTCTACTCGGGAATGGAGGTCGATATTTCCTGGAAAGCAGCGAATTCCAAGACCCTCGATTCTGTTGCAGAAAATACTGGATTTCTAAATACTTGAAACAGGCGAAGTTTCCCACGTACTGCTCTGTGGGGCGAGATTTAGAACTCGAAGTCGTGCTGGTTTAAACGAGGCAGAGGAAAATAACAGGATTTAAAACTAGGAGAAAATATTTAGGTTTATTTTGGGAAGGGTTCAAATTTAAACTGAGTGGGATTGCGCAAATATTCAGAGATTAAAATATATTTCTTTTAACCGTTAAACGTTACAATGGAAAAAGATGTCAACAGTCTACTGACAACGAACAAAAAATTTGAGCGTGGTCTAATTTTGCTGACGAATGAAATTTTTGCACTCTGTAATAAAGGAGAAATGCACTTTCACTCAAATGGTATTGCATGAAGTCCTAAAATTCAAACTGAACCGTCAGAATTAGTGAGTTGAATATATTTTGAACTCAATTGTTGATTTGTTTATGATTCACTAACAACTTCAACGCGGTTAGCACTCATCTCCTGCAACTCTGTCTTTCTGAATGTGCTCATACACGGACTAGAAAAATACAGAATGAATCATATAAATAAAATAAATGCTTCCCCTATTAATTAATTAAACAAAGCTTCAGCGAATTCAAGCCATTAACTCAGGTAGCCGCCAAACAGTATAATTCAAGCTACACTAATTCGGTCCAAGATCAGGAATAATATTTACGCTGCAGGACGACTAACGGAGAATTGTCCTCTACTAAACAGACATCTAGGATGATTGTAAACAGACTTTAGGGACGCGTTTGCTTCAAGGTTGTTATAAAAACGCGAGTCAGTGTTTAGAACGAAATGATAGAACGTGCAGAGTATACCGTCTGCAGGTACGTAAGGAAATAAAGTGTACAGGCTAGTGCAACGAGGTGGCGAGCGAATTGTTGATGTATTAAATTGCAGACACTGATAATGTTGACACTTATCTTAATTAAACAGTTAATCAGCTTACGTATTACGTATTGTTATATGTTATTTAGCGTATTGAGTTCATTTTTTGCTTGTAATGTAATAGACGTGTGTGCAATGTAATTCAGACTTGTGTGCAATGTAATTCAGACTTGTGTGCAATGTAATTCAGACTTGTGTGCACTGTAATTCAGACTTGTGTGCACTGTAATTCAGACTTGTGTGCACTGTAATTCAGACTTGTGTGCACTGTAATTAGCAATGTATTACAGACTTGTGTTCAATGTAATACAGACTTGTGTGCAATGTCAGAATGAATATACACTGTCAGCGGAAGTGGCGGAAAATCGTTTACTGAGTGAGAACAAGCGTGACATAAAATTATTCTAGTACATCCTCCGTGTAGCAGCGCTTGGGAATATTTAGTATATTTTTGTTGTAGAATTGAGTAAATTTTTATTCTTACATTCTGAGCAAACATCAAATAATTTGACTACATTTATCTTCACATCCCATTATCTCTTACATTCATTTGGTCTTCTTTTAGCATTCCTTATAACTCATTTCGATGAAAATTAGACAGGAAAACACATGTACTTTTCCCCCTCAAGTACTCATGAATGATGAGATGATGTTTTAACAGAGAAGTAAGTCTTAAAGTTGAGAAAAAACACTGCCGATTTTGCCGCATAACACGGCAATCTATCGCAAATATTTACTGACAGTCTCACCTGCAACGTACACATACAATCAAACGGGCAAAAAATAGGGCGCTAATACATCGTGCTTGCAGGGCCCGACGTGCAAACATATCATCACACGGACGCAAAGATACGATAACTCAGCTTCAAATGCTATAAAATAAATGTAGAAGTGTGTATAGAAATTTAGGATTATGTAGAATTACGAATAACTATCTCGTAGTATACGTATATCTCTCTCGTTATGTGTAACTATCTCGTAGAATTGTGTATTGCTATCGCGATCAAACACAATTATTTGATGGAGAAAATTTCCCAGTAAGTCGTGATTGTATTCGATTAGTCATAAATTTAAGAATACATATCGTAGAGTACATTTAGAATCTGTATAAATTTGAACTTGAATTATTAAAGTTTCCATGGATCACTTCAGTGAAAAATCAAGAAAACGTGAACATTTGCAGATATTTTTACCTGGTGAGTTTTTTGACAAAAATTCTGATGACGCATGAAGTCCTAAAATTCAAACTGAACCGTCAGAATAAGTGAGTTGAATATATTTTGAACTTCGTTCCGATGAATATTTTACTGCGTTCCGATGAATATTTTACGTATGGTGAGGGTAAGAGAAAATTTGTTTGGCGAATCAGGACAATTTACTAATTTAATTTTGAGCAGTCTGCTGGAAGTCAAAACGACTTTGTTTAATAATTGCATTCACAGGGAAATTTTTTTATTGAGGAAAGTGAACGTAGCTCATAAATGAATAAATAGAACTCGAATTAACCTGGTATATAGCGTATTTTTGTTGATGTATTTTAGAATGCGCGTTTATAAGTCGGTTTGAGATTTGTTTTCATGGAAATCTCTAGTATTTGATTTGTTGGTCCAATGGGCGGAACTAGTCACAAGTCATTCTGATGTTTTAATTAGAATCAAGCTAAGCTAGAATCTAAACTAATTTTAAAATTAGCGTACTGAGGCGTCGCAACGTCAATATTTTAGATAAGGGTTAAAATCATTGGCCAAAATAGATTAAATATATGAAGACTCATAATGTATTTTTCCAGAATTATTTAGAGGACATGAAAAACAACCGTTCTTCGGCCAGCTCCGATAAATTTACCAATAACTGTGCTGGCTTGATTGCAAGTAGGGGTATGAAGGTATTTTTTAAGCGACAAATATGTTGCTATACTACATTGTTGGTTAAGCTTCATGTTGATTTTAACTTCAGAATGATCTCATACAAAATTGAAAAACTTATCGTGGGTTGATAAGCAAGTGGATTCAAAATGAAAAATCCGCACTTCCACCATCACAATACATTACGCATCGGAATACTACGGTCATTTTTTCTGACAACGTTTCTCCAATGCTTCCTGATGCTCAGGACGAATGTGACGATAAAAAGAGTGATAAAAATGTTAGCAATCAAATTACAGTATCGATCTCCAAGCATTATATTGTTTATTAAGTTTCAGGGTATTTAGTACAGTATGAAATCCACATTTCTACATAGTATACAGCTGTTGGGAGTGAGTTTTTTTCTTTTCCCGACCGATACAAAATAGAAGTGAATTTATTTCCGAGATATAGTAGAAAAAAACATTCATCAAATGCCCGTTCACCATTTTTTGTACGTAAAATGAAAAGAGCCACCTTAAAATATAACTTAAAATAATATAACGGGACAATTTGCACACTATTTGCTAATTATTGAAAAGTTCGGAATGTGCATAAATCGGAAAAATCAAATATGATATATAAATATTCAGAAGAAAATTAAATTTTAACGATGATGTCATTGCCCAAACATTAAACCCTCTGTTGCACAAGCTTATAATCTGTGAAATCTTCACACAGCGGCATGGCTAAGCATAGAGGACGCTACCCAGTAAAAATTTACAGACGCGGCAGCTTCTGATTTGGACTACCAGAAGCTGGGGCGACTCTAAATTTTGTTAGGATCCCAGTGAAAATTTACAGACGCGGCAGCTTCTGATTTGGATTACCAGAAGCTGGGGCGACTCTAAATTTTGTTAGGGTAGGAGTTCTTCCCAGTGAAAATTTACAGACGCGGCAGCTTCTGATTTGGAGTACCAGAAGCTGGGGCGACTCTAAATTTTGTTAGGGTACATCCGGCCAGGTGCCGTCTGACAGATCCGTCCTCGTCTCAAGTCAACAGTTACGCCACACGAGGCTTATTTTAGACACGCGTGTCCCACCCTCGTCACCCCATTGTGTCCACGCCATACGGTGGACGATAGCCTCAGGCTATCTTTTGACATGATCATACACCCACATAATCTTGACTTAATTCTTTTTAAGTATCGAGTAAATTCCGATTAGCTATCAAGGATTTTTTAATTCATGGGTAACCACCTGCATAATCGAAATGCTATTCCTGAGATAATGAATAACACACTACTTGGCTCTATATTGAATATTAAAGAAATGCTTATCTTCCTTGTTTCGTATATGGGCTCAAGTGATGAGATCTCGAAATGTGAATTGTAATACTTCAAATTTAATAAATACAGGTGAAGTCGATCCTAAGTATAGGCGGCAATAATCTGTTTTGATTCTATGTAAGACAGCCGGTCAACTCATGACGAAGACAAAGACAAAGCTCACACACAATCACCGGCAAAGTTTATAAAATAAAATAACTTTTTGCTCATATGAGTACATATCCCCGCCTAAAAGGAAGCTTATTGAAGGCACACTGAGCACCAAGTCTAACAGTTCCAATGGCGATTATTTAACAATTAAAGAATAGCTATTTATTTTTGGCATGCGTACGCGACATGACAAAGTCTTCACTAAAGCTATCATTCTTCTTCTGCGTAGAAGGGGGCTGACATTTGCCCAACTTTTTCTCTAGGACGTTTTATTTTAAGTGAAGTAGTTAAGAAATGAATTAAGTATGATTTATTGACTGACGTGCTCGTAAGTATAATCACTTCATCCATGGGATGATTCGTCTCTGAAAAGTAACTATTTACTAATTTACTACACATATGCAAACTAATTTGCCTCACCATCACGATTTCTGTGATCATTTGACCTCTTCACTTTTCTACTAGTATTTGCGGACTATAAATTTGGTTCGTCTGTCCCACGTGGTGTAGGAACAAACGTCCCTAGCTGAACCGAGTACATACCCAATCCAAATAGAGATTATGGGTGGCGAATCGACGATTATAAGTGGCGATGATAGATTAAGAATTATGGGTGGTGAAATCTGCTAAAAAGCGACAATAAAACGATAATAAATAGATAGCGTCATCGATGAAGCATTGATAATTTATAAGGTCTGAATTATCGATGGCGCATTGCAGGCGAATCTCCTGTAAGCAACCGATTACCGTTCTTTCAAACAAATTACAGTTTGCCAAAGAGCATGCAGTCTGATGTATACCCATGCAGTGGCGTCACTTTGGCTTGAAAAATTTGTTAGCACCTATCTCCTGTCTGTCAGTTTTACCTACCGAACAAAAGCTAAATTTTCGCTAGATTAATTTGAATCAAAATCTTACAAGCCAAGCACACAGAACAACGTAATGGTTTCACCTTGATCTCAAATGACCAGCAATCCACCAAATACTGTCTACGTTGGATAAATTACAGTGGAAAATTCCTGATGGCTCTGGGCAGTTTATGCGAACGGTTATCGGTGGCTTACAAGAGATTTGCCTGCAATGCGCCATCGATGATTCAGACCCTATGAATGATTGATGATTCATCGATGACCGCCACACATACTCGCCACCCTGTCGATTTATAGGTGTTTTAGCAGATGTGGCTACCCACTATTACGCCACCTATAATCTACCAACGCCAGTTATGGTCATCAATGCGCCACTATTTTTATTTAGGTAGGAACGGAAATTGTTGTGATATTGTGGTAACCGAACGCTCCCTTGACTTTACAACTGAGAGAATGTTAACCGACACGATGTAGCATTGCATTGGCACACAACGATGGCGACAAAAAGGACACGGTGACGAAATACCGCCAATGCCAGGCGAGCACACAGCAAAAGCGGCGCGTTGCGATGGTCATGACAGAAGCAATTTGCTGTCTTGACGAAGGGGTCGCGCTTCGTTGAATCCTACAGCGGTTTCGATAACATATCACAGTTAGCTTTTCTTACGCTTGTCTGCAATGGTGTAGGACAGCAGTCGAGAATGTTGATACATATTCTTCAATCTGCCACTCCTATCATGAAACAAATAACCTATCTGCTATTTGATTGTAAATATGCGTATTAAAGTTTTGTTATATAGCGTCAAACATTACTCTACATAATAGGTTAACCTGCCTGATGATTTTAACCTCCTCGACAGAGTAACCTGGATGATATCGAAAAAGTCCTAATGAAGTGATAATTTTTTAAGTAATTTGGTGTGCATGTTGGATCCCGCCGAGATATATTAAGTTAAATCATAATAGCGACTAACATATATGGTAGGAATACTCATTATTCCGAGTGATAAAAATGCAACAACAATTCGTTATGGTGGAGAAACAAAAGTTACCGAGCATAAATCATTTGGAAATTGGTTCTGGATAAATTGTTCGTAATTATACGTCAAGCTTTTTTTAAATTCACCTCGGCAGCGTTTATCGGCCCAGACTTCAGTCTTTAAAGTCACTCATGCAAGTTCAGAATGCTCTAAGGATTGTTTCGGAACTCATCCACGAAAATTATGGCATTTATATGGTCACGTTTTGTAGCCAATCAAAGCATTGCATGTCTTGCTAAGCGCTGCTTTCATCGTAAAATCGATCGATAATTGACCACTAAGTTTCGTTGCAAAGGCGATTAGCATTTTTTTAATGGTCAACCTATATAATTTAAGCTTATTCAATCCTCCTCCTAGGTCCCTCATTTAAATTTCAAAGGTTGCCTGTACTGTTTTTGTTGCTACTTTCTGCGGATAATAGAGTTCCTGCGACCACTCCTATCAGTTTTCATGAAGAACACGGCGCTATTTTTCGTGTAGATTTTTTATTCCATCGGTTACCTTGTGCCCCAGTTTTCACTTCGTCCAATATGCAGGCTAGCTTCCAAAGTGCTGTTGAAAAAATGGAGAATTTAGGAGGCAAGCCTGGACTTCAAGCCCATAAAGAACGCTCAGTTCAATACAAGATGATGGGGAGGCAGGGTGTCGATCAAATATTACGCGGTATGCAAGGCGTTCAGGAACCTTGACCCGATTACGCAGCTCACCAGACATGTGCAGCTGAAACTTTAAGACGGTAGAATGCAATTTATTACCAGAATCAATTTCGTCAAACTGTGAGCTGTTTCCAAAATAATGAAGAACTTTGTCCCTGAATAATGTAAAACTGCTTCATAAATTATAATCAACTGAAGAACAAATAGTTTTCTAAATTGTGATTGCTTTACATTGAATTACGATCATCGTGTGAATAAATCAAAAGATTTTAAAGTTGAAAATTTCCTAACGTTGAACAGGCGGAGTATATACATAGATTGGTTCAGAGAGACTATCAAACACTGTCAGCTATTCCCAAAATACTGAAGAACTTTGTCTCTGAATGCGAAAAAAGCTTCATAAATTATCATCAGCTGAATCTCAAATTGTTTTCTAAATTGTGATTGCTTTGCATTGAATTACGATCATCGTTTGAACAAATCAAAAGATTTTAATGTTGAAATTTTCCAAACGCTGAGCAGGTTGAGTATATACAAAGACTAGTTCAGGAAGACTAACAAAGACTATAAGGTAGCCTCGTAAGACGCGCAGACGATGCATAAACCCTTGCAGCAACGATCCATCGATTCCACGATGATGCAACATCACAAGAAACTGCCACTTTCCTAAGGGTACGCACACAGTGAAAGCAGGTTGCCAGCGTGCTGGTTACCTGCTCAGGCTGGCGCCTGAAACCATAGAATACAGAAGCCTATTCGTACAGGTTTTCACTGTGAACACTTACATTATTATCCAATGTTCATTCTTGTGACAGGTTGGAGCAGGTTTGAGTAATAATAACCAGCACGCTGGCAACCTGCTTTCACTGTGTGCGTACTCTAACGCCTGATTTGCACTGCGTCTCTCATGCCGTGCTGGTCACCGACGAATGGCGAGAAATTTTATCATGTGAGTCTTGTTGGCGGTTTAATGTCTCCTGGGAAGCGGGCTCATATTTGAGAATGAAAGTTTTGTGGAAATATTCGAGTGTTCGCAGAAGAATTTTAGTTCGAACTTTAAGGATCATTATTATGTTTTAAAGAAAAGGAAAATTATATTTATTTTGCCCGCAGACACTGGTCATGGAAATTCAAATTATTTATTGTTGAAGTTCGTGTCAATTCGAACAAATTTCTGTCCGGGGTTTGAAAATACGAAAAAAAATCTATCGTATTCTGAAAACTTTTGCCGATTTAGACAACATGCGATTATAGGTTATACGTGAATAAAATTATAGAATTAGAAACTGTTAAATTATTTATAACATTAAATTGGAGTTTCATTTAAATGGCAACGTAAGAAACTGTGAAATCACATGGAGAGGAATAGCGGGGAGAACTTTGAACTCACAAAGTACTAGACACACCACTACCGAGCTAGACCTAGGAATGGAAATATTTTTTCCAGATTGTAGAAAAATTCTTGAAGGACCTTACTTCTATTCGCACTAAAAAAATTTTACCCAAAAATGAGCGAAAAAATTGCATTGAACAATGCGTAAAATGAATTCTCAGAAGGACAACCAAACGAACAGATAATTTTGAAATGTTAGACCATAAAAAAATTTATGTAATATATACATGTTACACAAATATTGCAAAATGTATTATATAAAAAAATATAAAATATATACATGTAATTGCAAATTATATTCTTGCATACTTTTTCCGATTAATGGTCTCACGTTAATGATATATTTTTATAATTCATCTCTTTCTTCGTTCCCTAAGAACTTTATTTCAGAACTCATGCTCAAGGATTCACCGGGATTCTTGTTCTCGCCGAAGATCTGAAGCGCAGTTGGCTTTCAACACAACAAAGCGTTGTCTCAGTCATCTGTTCGCCTGAAATCACCGAGCCGATGTACTAAAATGAAAGCAAAAACCGTATCAGGATTTCGATGTCGGCCTAAAAACGCTTGCTTGTTAGCGCCGGTGAGCGATTCTTTGCGTAGCGATGGAAGCTCACTAGCTTTGTGGTATTGAAAAATTGTATACCGGAATTTTGGGCAGCGTGTTAAAAGCGATTAAAAAATTCTGTATGAAAATTTTCAATTATCTAATTTTTTCAGATTTTTGACAGCACAAGCATTATTATTATTAAATGCATTCTAACTTATGAGTTCAAGTCTTCTAGAAAAACTTTTGATTATTTTTTAGGAGTCAAACTTTGTTCTTCAATTGCTGGCGTTAGCTGCTAGGAAATCAGGTTACTAAATGAACTTTCCATATATTACAACGGTGCAAAAATACATTATAATGTATTTAATCCATGATCAAGTGATCGGAGGTTGTGCAGGAGTTTAAATTAAACATTTGAAATGACGCATGTACAAAGAAAGATTCTTATGGATAATTTAAAGCTTAAAATAATAAATATTAATAATATATTTTAGTTTTTGGGCTGCGACTTCAGTTCGAAAATGAACAAGAAAATTATTACTGAAAAACATTTGTGGTCTGTATTAAAACCTATTAATGAATATAAACATGTGCGCCGAAGCGTTTAGATTTCACCAGTTCAAAATATTTTTACATCACTGATAATATTTAATGAAAAAGTTTCAACAAATTTTTGTCAATAAATTCTTCTACTGAAAGACAACATAGAAATTTGTCTCTACCAACTGAAGACGCATTTATCGCAGTATAACGCGGAACCAAAGTAGTTGGTTAGCTCTAACAGTAAAAAAAATATATACTCAGTACTCACTGCAGTGAGTGACAGAGAGCTCATTTTCTCGTCGACGAAAACGTGAAGTCATGGACGGACAGACAGACGGACAGACGGACGGACGGACGGACATGGCGAGCACAGTAGCACATTTTTTCCTATAACTTAGAAAATTCACTAAAAACTTGCGAATAATTTCGAGTTTATACACTTACGTTCAAATCGACTGCGTCCGCAATCGTATCATGCTGCATCAACCATCTTTAAAGATGTATTTTCAACATCTTAACTTCAATTAATGGTTCTTTTACACCGCCACTTCATTAATTGATGCACAGTTTACTCCGATGTACGATTCCGCCATTTAAGCTAATGAACTTCAATCTGTACAAAAAATATGAGAAGCTACATAAGTGAAGCTGATCTGATTTGATTTAATGATAAAATTGTTTTGAAGGAGCATATGGCAGCTGCGTTTGATGAAGTTTTCAGAAGCTCGGTGGGAAAATGAAATATAGTATTTTTTAATAATCCGTATTTTTCATCGGATTTGAACGGCTTACTAATATCCACAGATTTTCCGGCTTTGGTTTTCATTGAAAGGTAGCAGGATTTATAGATCACATATTCAAAAGAAAATTTTATACAGTCTGTCGAACATCCAATTAGTAGAGATTAAAAGAAGGATAAAATCTTACTCCAGGGTAGAGAAAAGAGGAGATGAATGAAATTTTATCATAATATCTGAATGAAATGATATGATAAAATGAAATGTGAATGAAATGATATCGAATGTTCTAATTTACTGATCAATAAAATAGCTCAATGAGTTTTAAATAAAATAAAAAATTATACAAGAAATGTGAGTGGTATTATGTTTACGAACCTGCAGAATTAATTATGTTATTTATTAGACAAAATTAATCACTAAAACGCAAAACTATCAATAAAATCAGTATAAACCTTCTCTAACTCTATTAATATAGTATTTTCCGTCATTGAGAGTGGAGTAGAGGATATTCAAGACAGATGCAGCATTTTTCTACAAATATACCCATTAATTATTTTCAACTGCAGCATAATATGAATTTAAACTAATTATTGTGGCAAATAATTAAAACTCAACTGAAACTCCATAGAATTATTAAACTCAAGAATTGTTTTCCGGGTGAAATTTTTCGACAGAATTCAAGAATGTTCAAGGAACTCAGGGCGTTCCGCGTAACTACGAAATGCGCTACAATGTGACTTCAACATCTATTTATTGTTTCTTGAGTTGAATGTCATCTAGGAAAAGCATACGTCACCAGCGGATGCACGTCTATTCTTCGACATCGTTTTGTTTCCACGAAAAGACGAGTCAGCATAAGCGATGTTTTTTTAAATTTACGAATCATTCATCGCATGAATAATTTTTGTTCATGCATTAATACGAAATTTCTCATAATGTGAACATCTTTTAGTAACTTAGTAACTAATAACCTTAACTTAATGACCTTAGGAACTCGCGCCTGGTGACTGGAGAATCACCAGCATTGCACAGGTGCGCGTTAATCAAGAGCATTGCACCCAGAGACAGAAGTTGCGGTCAACAACAAAGTTTACGGAGTTCAGTGCCGGTATTTGGCGAGCTTATTTACAGAAGGAGAAGCGCAATACAAGGAGGTAGTTCGCAGTAACATCACTTGATTGTAACACAAGGCGAGGTAGTTTGAGGCAACAGCTGCTACACGGAACGGCTTATTGCAGAACTTTCGCATTGCGTCGCCCTCTTCGTGGGAGATGAAAATATAACAAAATACCCATTCAGAGTCAATTGCTTTTTTCAACATTGTATGGGAGATAATAGAACTGAAAAAATATCATATCTGTTCAGAGTGAATTGTTGTTCTTCAGCATCAAGTCGTTATCTTTGCAGGAGCTTAAGAAAAATATCGGGAAGGCCTTTCAGAGTTAATTGCCTTTTTCAACAATGTGTGGGAGATTAGAGAACTAGGAATAATTCCGATCATAGTGAACTCTTATTTTTCAAAATTTCATTGTCTTTTTTTAGGAGATGAAGATACGTAACAGGCATCCTTTTCAGAGTGAACCGTTATTATTAGGCATTGTGTCATCCTCTTTGAGAACCAGGAAGATTCAGGTTCCGTTTTAATTATTAATCTTTAACATGAACGTAAGAGTTACAGTACGACACTTCGAGACGAGTTCTCAAACGTTATTGCCATAGAATTGCTAAAATGTGCAACGGCAGAAATAATGTATTCACAGGGATAATTAATTTAGGAAACAAAATTGTCGTCTATGGTGCGAATACATGTCATGGCTGAACTTAGGAATTAAATTATTTTATATCAGAAAAATTTATTGTGCATTATAAGAGCGCAATAGTTGCCTCGCAATAGTATTATGCTGGGTTAACCGTTATATGAACTTAATATTTACATTTCCAATCGTTCAAAAATAGAAATTTGGGAAAGCGGTGCAAATTACTATACTTTTCTATACTTTTAATATACTTTTCTTATCGGCTTATAGATTCTAATTTTGAATATGAATCAAGCAAACTGGCTTGAGTATTATGAATGGATGAGTCGTACCAACGGAAATAAAAAGTTTCATAAATTAGTTTCTCGCTCACTTAGAATTTCAAAAAAAGATCACCACATGAAACAAAGAATTTTTCGTTTATCAGTGGCCAGTTAATATCGGCAAACAAGTACTAATCGTTCCAATATAATATAAGAGCAATTTTCCACTACGGAAATTGAGTTAGTTATACGGAAAAAAATTGAGTTAGTTTAACAGAAAAATCAACTGATCAGTTCAATCGGAAATAATCAGTTTCAGATGCGCGGAAAAAATATACCTGAAAGTACGCCTGAAGATTTCCTTGAAAATTTTCATATGGTGAAAATTTACTGCGAAATGTAGTTCAATGTAGTGGATCCAGACTTTCACTTGCGATAGAAGGCGAACAAATGTGTATTGTTGAAGTATTGTGGGTTTTGGTCGATCGTTCACCTGAGATAAGGCGAGTAAACACAATAGCGTTTGTGGTCTGTATCATGCCGACATCCCTCATATATAGACCCCATACAACGCTGGTACGGTCTATCACTCAGTTATCAGTGAAAAATTGAAAGTAATATTGTCGGTAAAACTAGAAATATAAATGCAATCAATGGAAACTGTATGGAACAAGTTAAAAATTGTTACTCACTGTTACGGTTGTAGAGATAGCCTACTGGTTTAGTGATTAAAAAATACAGTGGACACATTAAAACACAATATTGCATGGAAATTATACTAAAGCGATTCTTTATACGCAAGGAACGCAATACAGGATCAGTTTCGAGAAAGATATCGGGAGATATTATATAAAGATATTTATATCAATATATAAATTCTTCTGTTTACTGGGATACGGTTCACATGACACATGACGCTGCCATACTAAATCTGCCACGCTGTTCAAACTAAATCTACCCAATCCGCAATCTCAAATCTCAATTTAAACGCTTTCTAATCTATTGTAACTATTCTACTTCTTAATAATAATAATTCAAGTACAAGTACATATATTATAATAAAAGGGTAATAACTGAAAAATAGGATACCATATAAACCTCTAGATTCTAGAACACTGATGGGAGCTACAGCTCTCCAATCGTTTGAGGAAAGTAGTAAAGTACATTTATTAAACGCTTCCCTAATATGCGAATCAAACTTGAATACATTAAAACTACCCATGTCTTTCTTTCTTAATTTACTTACTGTTTCTATATCAAAAAATTAAATTTAGCACCTCATTTCAGGTGACTTGAAAGAATTTCCGAAATTTCAAATATTTTAAATAACATATTAACAGCAATGGAATATACAGGTAATTTTAGGTGCAATATTTAATAATATCGGAAATTTCTTACCGTGATAATCAGTTTCTCGACATCGTTGAGCGTAGGTCGATGTCCAATGCTCAGAATATTCCTCCATTCCTCTTATGTTTCCTTATTTTACTCGAACCTATCATCCTACTTTTCACTTTTCGCACTGTCCCTTCTGTCAATAAATCGTACAAAAGTAATGTAATATGATCCATGCTGTACCTACATAGAATCATTTACTGTGTATGAATTCTTGATTCATGTCATGCTCAATAATTCACGGTGTATGATTTCATGTGGGCAACCATGAATTATTTTTCTAATGAATTCCTGAATGAGCAGGCGATTGCGACAGACGAAGAGATAATTTCTGTGACAGTCAAATTGACATGGTCAGCTAAGTTTTAGAAAAGATGGTCTATAAAAGTTTCTTCGTAATAACTTCATGGACCACAATATCGACCGATAATGATGCAATTGACTTTATTTGCATCCATAGTAATAACTGAATTTCAATAATTGATGTTCATTTGCATCAGTCATTCAATATATAGAGCTGCAATGGTGAAATCGTCTGCATTTGGTGGTGTGAGTGTTCAACCTTCACCTCTAATTGGCCACGGATGAAAAGCTTGCTGGACGACTGCATCAGGAAAATGGACAAGACAGACAGAGTAAATACATTTCTTTGCCCGACGGTATGTTTTTGTGGCTTTCCGTGAATTGTGAAAATTTGATTTTACACTGAATGAGTTATAAGAGGTTGTTTTTTAATGTTATTGTTTAATTGCTCCTCAAAGCTTCTTTTATTGTAGAAATAATCAGATACAAATATTGTTATAAAGACAATAAGAATGCACAAGCAATCGTTGATGGGGCATCACTGCAACATTTAACTAACTCGCCATTTTTTTATTTCGATTCGTTTCCTCTTTCTTTCCAACTTAGTTGACTGATGGAAACGAATAGATAAACAATTTTCTAGCGCTTATACCGTACTATTTTAAATTAAAAAGCCAAGAAAAATTATAATCCCAGCCTAGAAAACAGGAATTTATAACTTACAAAAATTAATTTGTGCATGTTCTACGTATCGAATTTAGGCAATAAAAAGTGTTTCGCCCAACGTTAGTTGTAATTAAAATTGGCATCTATCATCAAAATTATTTGGCATCTATTATTCGCATTGTTCGATTTCTTTAATTTTCGAAAGTTTGATGCGAAATTGATTTTAATTTGCGCATCTGAGACAGTCTCGGCCGGGTAAAAGAGAAATCTTAAATTGACTTCAAATACTCATTTTTACACGCATGTTCACGATACATGATAATATAAATCAAACCTCTTTCATTTCTACATAAGATGCAATGTAAGCACACGCCCTCGAGGATGCTTTTAAAATTTGTAGCTCGTAAATTGTGCCTTGGTTGCCTGAAGCCGACTGATTTAGCGACACGAAACTCCCAAGCTAACGGACTTAAGGGACCGGTGCACATCCTGCCTCGACAACAGCTCGACTCAAACTGAGGCCCAGTAACTACATTTTGCTTTACCATCGGTGTGAAGTGAGGGCAAATTTAACGAGCGTTGTAACATAACACCACTGCGGTGTATGTGTCACACATGGGTAGTGTACACTGGTGTAACAGTGTCGGGCATCATGTTGATCACCCCTTACTTTAAATGCCCACTCAATACTCAATATAGTCATACCCAATACAGTCATGGCACTTACGTGACTTAAGCGAATAAATATCATTTCTTTTCATCCCAGTTACCACAAAAAAAAAAAACATTTATATTTAGTTTACTACGGCTCCAGTGACAATTTTCATCATATATTCGAAATTTTCATATATGCGCGAAATTAATAAATTGCTAACAAAGCTCGTTAATGATCAAATTTCGATTTCGAATTATGCCAGCTATAACGTTAACCTTATAAAGGCAATACAACAACACAGCGAAATGTTTTAAATATAAAAAGCGAAGCATAACAAACAGCGAACCTAAACATAGAACCCGGCGCAGCATGCTATAAGCATGCCATGTAAGCATCATGCCGGTGCAGCACGCAAACGCAGCACTCTATAAACAACATGCTGCAAGCAGCACGCTAGCGCAACACGCTATATGCAGCATGATGTTGCAGCACGCTACGAGCAACACGCTATAAGCAGCACGGTACATTGGTTTATAGTACTGTTACAGTAATAGTACGATTACAAACGGTACTTTGCAAGGAAATTCTTACCACGACACACGGCACATGGTATGCAGCACATAGCTCAGCACGGCCTCAGCACGGATGTCTACATGTGTAGCACGACTATACATGATGCTCGTTACGATGTTCAGCAATGTACAGACTAAAAAGCACGCTACACAGCACGGTACACAGCACGGTACACAGCACGGTACACAGCACGGTACACAGCACGGTACACAACACGGTAACCAGAGACGTATCAGGAAGGCGTCGCTAACGCCCCCATCCTGTCACTGATACCAGAGGGAGGCGTGGCGAACTCTGCTGGTGGACAAGGTCCAATGGACGAGGTCTAATGGACGAGGACTAATGGACGAGGTCTAATGGACGAGGTTTAATGGACGAGGTCTAATGGACGAGGTATAATGGACGAGGTCTAATAGACGAGGTCTAATGGACGAGGTCTAATGGACGAGGTCTAATGGCCGAGGTCTAATGGACGAGGTCTAATGGACACGTGCCCATACCCACATGAGTCAACGCTACCTGATCGACCTCACGTGATAGACCTCGCCGTTATTATTTTAAACCAGGAACTCATTTTACATAATTTTCTTTATATGTGGCACTATACGTAATCTGTGGGTGGATAACCTGCGGTAATTTTCTAAATATTTTCTTCTTGCACCGCATCTTACTTGTACAGGCACACTGCTGACCCATGTAAATCTTTGGAGTCCTTGTCATGTTATAATAATGTTCTATTCACCATCTTCCACTGCCGATCCTTTTGTCTTCTTCCCTGCGAATTTATATCAATATAAAAAAGCCATCAAAGCTCTAGGAGAGAATCAATGGAGTGAGATTTCCAATCGCATTGGAGCATAAGACGACCATCAGGATTTAACGACCCGTGTCGTATTTTGGCAGAAGGTTGCCTTGTTCCTGTGGAAATGCTCGAGGAGGAGCGGGCTAGCAAACTGGCAGGAAACTGTTTGAGAAGAACGCAAACCTCAAGGCAAACTGGCAGATAAATGAATAAAAGGAGATCCCAACAACTCAGCAAACTTTCAAGAAAAATGACAGAGAGGCAATGCAAGCTATTAGGGAAACCGGCACATAAATTACAAAGAGGAAATGCTCACAAATAAAGAAATCGGCTGATGAACTGACAACGAATCAATAGAAACAAGTGAACTAGCTGATAAAATGAACAAAAACAATACCAACTAGTTGAAAAACTGATAATTAGACTTGCAAACTGCCTTGTAAACTGGTAAAGTGGCAAGCAAATAATGGCGAAACAGGAAAACGAAATGTTAAAGAAGAGCGCAATCGTGTAGGCAAAGTGGCAGTCAAAAATTCGACACACACACACATAAGTCATAAAGAACAGATGTGGCTAATAGCCAGGCTAATTAATGAACACATGTAGCAATTAATTAATTAATTAATGACATGTATAGGTTGACTCTCAGACCTACAGACGTTTGCGGCAGAGCGAATAAAATCCTAGTATTTTTGTGCCCAACCACACTATAACCTACAAAAAAGTCGACAATTATATGCAATCGAGAAATGAATATTTGGAATAGGAATGAATGGACGGAATGATTGGACGGAATGGACGGAATGATTGGACGGAATGGACGGAATGATTGGACGGAATGGACGGAATGAAGTCCAGCATGAAGAATATTTTGCGAGAAGAAGTATAACTATTTACATTCTAAAGCGGAGCCGACAAGACAAGCATTCATATGGCATCTTCTCATGGCATGCAGTCATGGAAACCATCCTCCAGGGATTTGCCGACGAAGCACTCCTGCGCTTATCTGAATTGAACTGAGCGATCGGGAGACCAAACGTAATAAATTTGATATTTTTCGCATCAATTCGGCTATGGACGATGTCATAAAAGAAGTTAATGTAATGATCGGTGCATATGGATGAAACATATATAAATCATGATTTTACTACCATAAAGGCTGTGAACGCAAACGAGCAGCCATTGAGTTTTTTTGAGTAGTGAGATTTTTTGAGTAGTTTTGAGTTTTTATTTTAAGTAGTGAGATGCCATAGGTAAAACAATTCCTTCCGTTGTGATAGTGAATTTAGTATTTTAAAGCAGCATTTCCAAGTGCAACCAAATTAAATAGAGTTTTGTATTAATTTGTGAAGACAGAAGTTTGTTGCTCTATAATATTGCCGTATTATTCAAATAATGGACATAACTTAATAAATTCGTACTTTTTGAAGAATAAATTCAAAATTAAAAATTCATACACCAATGTGAAGAGAAACCCTCAACGTTTTCTTGCATATTTATAAATGTTTAATAAATGTTTCCCCCTTGTGCTGCACAACAAACATCTAAATGGTAGCTTAACTCGTCCCATACACGAGAATGCATAACTTCTCTTGCCAAGTGCACCGTAGCAGTGATAATGTTCTTCGGTTCAACCAGAGGTGCTGGTAGAGGCGGGACGTAAACATTGGCCATTGTTGGCCAATGTAACCACCACCACCGCCGCCGCCGCCCCAATTCCGCGTTGAAATCAGTAAAAAAGTTGAATTTTATTTGGTGCATCATTTCAAATAACCCTGGATTTTGAGGTTATAGCACGGGTGTGTTCTAAACCTGATGCCATTATACATGCATAGTTCCTTATCCGAATCTCAGCTCATATTCAATATCGATGTTATTATGTTTCCAATTCGAATTTAAATATTTTGTGATGTGAAATCCTATTTCTTTTCTAAACAAAAATAAATAAATAAAAGTTTGCTCCCAAGTTTTTAATTTAAAACAAAATATACATTCCACCAGCGGCAATTTTCAGGAAAATTTCACTTCAGATGACACATTAAGGCTACTTTGAAGACTTGTGGGTTTCTATAGAATTGATTAGGCTCATAAACCGTTGACTCTGATATCTTTTGCAGTCCCCCCGGATGTCGCTGGTTTTCTAATATATCATTCATGGCTCAGAGAAAATATAGGACGCCTGTTGCGCCGCTGCCAGCAGAGATGTCAGTGGAAGAGGATATCAAATCCGACGATTCAAAACTCACATCGGTTATTAAGAATCATGTCCAAAGTCAAAATATACAATTAAAATTCTCACTTACACATCGCTGAAGAAAAAATACTTCACTCAAAAAGATATCAATTATTTAAGATGATATTTTAGTTAGTCACCCGAGCCTACAACAAAATGTCACACATTAGACTTTGAACGCACCCGCGGCCTTTTGGATCCTAGCGTGTGTTTGGGGGAAAAATATTTACCTCTAGAAGAAATTTATTTATGGCCGACCTCCATTTCGATCATGTTAAAAAACTCAACCCTCGTTTGATTAAATCGGCATATTTGATGTTACATAATTTCAATTGGGGGACATACAAGCGCTTTTAGTTTTCATCACTCATCTTTTCCCTATTGCTTATCAAATTCCAACACTTTTTGCACGCTTCTGTTTACAATGTTCGAAGTCAATTTAAACAAAGTCTCAGGAAAAATCAACTCTATTCAAAAATTAAATTAAACAATTATGTGAACAATATCCGGAATTCATATCAGCAAAATCTGAAGAAAAATCTATACTATTCAAAAATTATATTAAATAATTCTGTGCATAATATCCGGAGTTCTTTTCAGCAAAATCTGATGAAATAAATATATACTATTCTGAAAATTAAATTGAAATATCGTCTTAAGACAACTCTTAAACTGCACATCTTGGAGCGGCAGCACCACAATTACTTAACCGCCCCCGTACTGCCGCGTGCGTAGAGTTGATATGCACAACTCTCGTCCGAACCTTAACGTGCCTTCGGAAGCCGATGTATACTATAGCAATACGTCGCGTTTAGTATCTGTTTTATCGGCATCAGACTAAGTTATCCAGATCTTGCTCTATCCGCGTTGTCAGTATACGTGCCGTGCAACTTATTGTGTTTCACTACCAGCTGTGCTCCCGTGGGTTGCTCGTACACCGCGTGTAAGCATATTGGGGGTGAAATTACACTTGTGATGACGATGTGACACTTGAAACTGCACGGGTTGCAACTTTATATCATCTGCATGTGTGGGTGCGTCGTGTCATGCAAGCATCTGATGCTTGCATGCTATAGTTGACTTACAAGCAAGGTTGAGTCACGGTGTAATGGACGCGTCTCTCAGTTCATGGATACTGTTTAGACTACTACTGTACTGTACTCTTTTACTGTACTGTACTGTACTCTCTGCTCTCTCATGGATACTCTTTCGACTACTACTGCACTGTACTCTCCACTTTCTCTTTTACTCTCTACTACTATACTCTCTTTTTTATCAATGCTTATGACTTCAGCAATTTCAGGAGGCATCAAAATTATAATTCTCTCATTAAATTTTTGCAACACTTTTAAATTCTATAACGAAAACTTTTGTTTCAAGGTATGAATATAAGTTAGTACTTATTTGCTAGGCTAAAATTTATGCTTGTCAGAGGAAATTCGAAATCGGTTGCCGGAAGGATGGAAAAACGCAAATAAGGTTTTACTAATTTACAAGTACGGCAAATAGAGAAGAAATAAATAAAGAATTGCATTACATCCCCCGCTGACTTACCCTTTCGTGACCAACGGGATTTCTCGGTCCAAAACCACTAGGTACGAATATCATTGACGACGGTAAATGCATCCGTGACGAAAGGGTTAACCGAACAAAAGGGAGCCGCTCATGGATCAGAGTAGCCGTGAAATATGACGTCGTGGTGTAGCAAAAGCAGACACGTCGTGCTACTCTCCGCTCATTGTACTAACTAGGGTATATAACAAAGATGGCTCCGCAGTTTACGAGGTCGATGACACTGAGCAGGCCTGCCGGCGTAAGTTAAACAAAAGGGACATGGCAAACATCAGGCTACAGGCCCTGCTGCGCTATGGCGTTAAACAGTCAGCAAGTTCTTCAGGATAACAAAACAGAGCTGATGGTTAGCCGTGCAGTTTTGCAGTCATCACTTAAACCGTGCAAAAACATGAAAACCTGTGCAGCGCAGCAAGGCATGTAATTATTCACTTAATTCCAATTCACATCCACAATAATTTCGCATCACCAAGAGCAGGGTCGCCTGCCGAAGACCACCACTGCCCTGGATGTAATGGACCATCATGATTCCTGCCTTCCAGGACATAGCCTTCAACATTTCTGGACAATCATATCTAGGCCGTGCGTCGAACCAGCCCTCGGTCGAACGGCCACTCGTCGAAGGACGATAAATTTTGAAACAACACTGTGCTATCTGAAACCTAACCTAACGGTGGACGTAAATTAAGTAATTTAACGATGCCCTGAAGTCATTTTCGATCCGCGGCCTGGTGGTGCACGGCAGGTTTTATGCAAGGCCGGAGGAGGACAAAGCCGAGTGGTTCACGGCTGATTGGTTGATGTCCGGAGAGATCCAAGGCGTTCGATTCAGAACTTATTGGTGCACAAAATTGGTAGTGCACCAATAAGTGCTCCCCCCCCCCCCAACAAAACCGAACCAACACGATCATAAATGCCGGAGCAATATTACAATTCTTTTAAACAAGTGCAAAACGACAAAATCATAATTATTGACGAGCTTACAGGTACGAACAGCAGTGAAGCGAATACGCGCCGATTATAAGGAAGGAAGAGCCTCGAGACGCACGCGCCTACAAGACTCAGCAAATTATTTAATTGGTTACTTGGTTACGATGATGCGCGTCACCGACTGAATATATTCAGCCAGAAATCAGAATAGTTAACGAACTTTCCCTTATATTGCTACTGAATGAATCAATAAATATGATATGAAAGTAAAATAAAAATATTAGCGCCCACGCAGCAAATAGTGGAGCTAGGGAAAAAGCGCGCTTGACGTGGCATGCCGTTTTAGCGGGAAATCAGAATAGTTAGCGAGCTTCCAGTCGCAGTGCTCCTGCATGTATAAATTAATAATTTAAATTTACTGGAATTCAAACTCGGAGTGTTATCATTTTCTAATCTATTATTATAATTCTTCAAGCATAACATAATGATATAATAATAATTAAAGTATAATATAATAATAAAATAATATTTCAAGCAGAATATAATCAGAATATAATAATAAAGTGATAGTTCAAGCATAATGTAAGAATAACCTAACAATTCAATCATAATATAATGATAAACTAATAATTCAAGCATGACAAAATACTAATAAACTAATAATTCAAGCATATATAAGAATAAACTAATAATTCATCATAATATAATAATAAACTAATAATTCATTCCCCTGGTAAACTTGTACAAGCTTAGCGGAGCAAAAATTGTCGCACTCGTCAAGGGAAATTTTTGCAACCGATTCGTTTAACTTCAAGACGTTAGAACCAAATTATTCTTGTAATTTTTTTTAATATCATTGAATACATACTTATTTCTTCTTGAAACTCAAAGTTATTCAATTTTTTCGATAATGCCAATCATATTAAAATTAGAAATTAGACGAAAGATTTCTGGCTCAGATAAAAAAGTTAATATAATGTTTCGAAATTAAGTCAGGTCTCCAGGAGAGAAGTCTCTGCCTGAACTATGTCTTCATATCGGAAACATCAAGTAGGTATTTTATGTCGACACCATTTGTCAGTATGATAAAGAATATAATTATTAGTATCATTATTGATTTTTTTTGGCGCCATATTCTCAAAAAAAAAATTCAAATTACGTTCATTTTGAAAAATACACACTGTTATACAAGAGCTAATACATTCACACGCTCTAAATTTCTTCACAGTGACATCACATTCGAGTTAAATCTAGAAAATCTATCAGTAAAATAATAGATGATTAGTTCTGACTTATGTAAATTCATATGTATTCTTACACAATTATTTGGTCGGTGAATTGTGAATTTTAGAAAAATAGACCGAAATATTTCTTCAAACCGTCTATAATTGAAAGAAGAAAATACGATAACAATATAGCAAATACAACTTCTTGTTATTGTATAATTAATAATATATCTAATATAACAACGTAATATCGTATGAATACATAATAACTGCATTATCCATTTTAAATCATTTTAAATAAATCCTTTTAAATTCGACATTTCAGCGACAGAGGTAGTGTTTAGGTTGATTTGCATTTTCAATTTGTAATTAAATTTATTTGTGTAGACTACTTCTACTACTTAATTAAAATATCGAACTATTTAATACATTTAGTTGGAAGTTTTGGTGAGCGGGTGACCCTTACATTCATGTACTACTAGCTTTTCTGGTGTAAAAGTTTTTTTCTGTTCCGTCTGATGGCCAATGGATTTCAAAGTTGCTCGATCATTTTTTCATAACTTCAACGATCAGAGTAGCGGAACCATCATTCTACTTATTCTTTAAAACGCTTGACTTAATAATCAAATTGCTGCTGTATTAATCAATCAGTTACTATCAATATACGCAAAATGATAGCCTTATTCTAGAATCTATATTGTAAACATTCAAATCTTTTGGACGTTCATCCTATACTCATCGGATGGAAGTAGTGCCCCGAAAGTGAGGTTGGCTGGCAATAAAAGGGGCATTTCCGAGGACCAAAGTGATCCCGGGATCGCCACTCACATAACCAGGCGCTCGGTCTGATGAACTTATTGCTTGTCATCATTGCTGAGGCATCGCTGGCCGCCCATTTGTTGGCCGACGATGTCAGAATATAAAGCCACGTGCCGCTATTTTAATACTTGCGACGCAGCAGATGTTAATCTTAATATAAGCTCGGCGATAAAATAATTGTGCCTGGATGATTAAAAAGTGTGTATCTTGATTAACAGGAAATGATCCAATTCATGTCCCAACAATTATTCATAAAATGTAATATGTTTGGTTTTATACTCAGTTATTCAATGTTTTATTCATACAACCTCGATGAGATCTTGACGTGTCGTGTGAGTTTTTTCTATTATGTTCGTATGATGGTGCCATGAGAGAGCAAGCTAGAGAGCTCTGTTACATCACTATTTGGAAGGCATCATTTTAGCAAGTGTATAGTATACAACATTTTTTGTGTTACCTTATGATATTATTTAAATTATAAGGAAATTACATATAATTATATTAAGGTAATTAAAGGGAAATTTAGGTAATTTTTAGGTAATTATATATAATTATATTATAAGCAACATTATTTGTTCTGTAGGTTCTTCGAAAAGTTATTTTTGTTCACTTCGCGGACGCGTTTGAGCGCCAGTCTCGAGTTTGTAGCTATTGAATTGATCTTGAAAAATGTGTAGAAAACGGGAAAGCCTAGAATGGGTTTGCCTGGTTATAAGTTTCATTACGATTAAAAAAGATGTTGATTGTAACTGTCTTAAATTCGGTACTATTGAAATATTCGGCTCTCTGCGAAATCATTTGATAAGGTCGAGAAACGAGATTGAATCTTTCATAGAGGGTAGCAGTTGGAATCAGGGTTGCCAGATGGCCTAAAAAACGCCCAAGTCCGCGGACAAAAAGGCCCGTAACTCATTATACAGTATACAAGTATATTTGTAGATTCCGGTGGAAAAAATCCATTTTCTTTTTTCCGCACTTATTGAATTTTAATAAGGAAATACCACCAGTATAAATTTTAGCCTTCGTACGCAGTTAAAAGATACTAAATCGCAGAATTTTTCCGGAAAGAAAGACCATCTGGCAACCATGTTTGAAATCATCATTGTTTAAGAGTTCTCCCAGCGGCAGTCGATGCTGTAAAGTTTCATACAGAATTAATATGAATGCGCAATGGATTACCTACGTTAGTTGATTAGTGTCATGAATTCTTTTACATTATTAGGTGGATAGTTAGTAAAGGAAATGGATACTGGAATGTAATTGAGAGCCAATAATGGAAATAAGTAAAGGTTGAATTGCAATATCAGATTTTCGATGGGCGTGATCATTTCGAGGAGCCAAATTTATATGATAAACGAGAAATTTTTCCCATAACAACTGATGACTGATTTCAAAACCCTGTGAGCAGAAAAGTTTTCTTACAATTTTATCAAGTGATAGAAATAAATCCAAATATACAAAGAGATGGTACAGCATATTTAACACTTTGACTCCGATTGCTTCATCTTGTACTATTATTTTATTTTTTTGTACTGTTTTTCAACAGGGTTGCCAGACGGTCATTTTTTCTGGACAAATTCCGTGATTTAGTTTTTCTCAATTGCGTTGGCCGGCTAAAATTTAGGATAGAGGTACTTCCTATTTAACTTTTAAATACTGCAAAAAGAAAATACATGGAATTTTTAAGCGGAACCTACAAATAAACTAGTATATATTGAATTATCGGCCTTTTTGGCCTTTTTTGTTCTCGGATTTGGCCGATTTTAGGCAACCTGAATTATGTACCACTACGTCCTGGAGAAATACATTTCGTGGTACGCATATATATGTACCACTTCGGAGTCAACGTGTTGGTGAAGGAAGAATTAAAATGCAATTCCAAAACTACACATTATTATTCAATAATTACTCTTTTATTAATATCAGAAATGTTATGATCGTTCCCTCTTGCCCCATGATAGAAATAACTACAAGAATTGCTAAACAAAATTGTTTCGGCGGTTGAGAGCGGACAAAGGACCAAGGATGTCCTCGAACTCTTGACAGAAACTTGTTATGCCTGACATACAATCTAACTTATTGAATCAATACTGGAAACGGTAAAAGGCCTTCAAGTTTCAATAGCAGGTATTGGCAAAGTGTGGTAGCAAGTTCTCCATTGCTTCTCTTAATTAATTCTCATATTTTTGATTGCTTAGAAACAAGATAATTGGGCTACGTTTTTCTTCTAGAAACTTTTCTATCTCCTTTCTCTTTTATTCTAGATAATTGGGCTAAGTTCTAGAGAAGAGTCATGCCATCGTGACCTTGGCTAGAATTACTAAAGGCATCGTTTTATTCTGCATATTTCATGAATTTAATGCTAAATTCAAGCCGAAGCAAAAATAACTGTTACTTAAGCCTGGTATATATGCCTCACAATACTACCAGCTAGACGAAGCTTTCTAATATTTATTAATATCAAGAAATTCGTTGTGAAGCCTTATCCGCGTTTTTTGTCCTATATATTTAAATGATTCATTATAACATGAGACATTTTTACCATCGTAAAATGCAAAGTATTTCGTGTGAAAATTTTTAGCTTTATCAAATTTGTGATCGACGACGAAGGAAATGATTCAGGAATGATTTATTTTGTGTATGGAAAAGATCTCAACAAAATAAACCCTTATAGACTCAACAGCACAAATGATGATTTCTTGCATCTTGGAGATTGAATAGCCTTCTTTTATGACAAGGATAAAGCATCTCACGATCAGGTTTGAGAAAATAAAAGACGCTTTTTCTGGTCTCAGAATAGAACCCTGTATAAATAACAGATTGTTACAAGATACATATATACAAATACATAGAAAACGATTATATACAGTATAAATCCAATTAGCTATTAAACAAAGTAATTATAGTACTGTATGACCGGTGCTACACCTAAGTACTTACTCTAATTAGAGGTTCTAGTGGAATGAATCAAAATAATAAAAGCTGGAATAAAGTTAACTATTATCGTATTCAATGTGGTTACGCTCATTTATAAACAAATTTTAATTCTGCAATTAAATCCAATTCTAAATTTCTAAATATTTTTATTATATTAATACAAAATCTTAAATCTTAAACTGAACCGCTACAAGGACAATGAGTTTCTTTAGTGAAACAAAACATAGAAGACATTTGAGCTCGTAATAAAAAAATACATGACCTTCATCTAGCTGGAAGACTAAACCGGCCTTCCCGGTTTCATGTGAGCAAAATAAAATTAATGATGGAAAAGAACGCTGAGCTGCACCATTAACGAGCATCCTTAAAAACTTCAAGAAACTCTAGTCTATGCACGTGATTTTCCAGGAGTTTTCGTAAAATAACGAATGACGATTTACACGTGTTCTTACTTGCTAAATTTCTCGGCGATGCAATTAATTTTTCAAAAATATTTTCTTGGGAATGCAGTAAGTTTGTCTCATTAACTTTAATATATTTTTTTAATCACTCATCCAGATTAAAAGCTTTTTGATCACACTATAAATATGAACTTCGCAGATATATAATTGGATATTAATAAATTCAATAATTACATAAATTAGTTTGCAACCTTCTGGTTTCTAGCGAGCTGAGACGGAACGGATGAGAAGGGAAATAAATGTGCTCATTTTACCAATATATTTAATTTTTTTAACGATAGCGAACGATATTATTCGTCAAAAATATTTTTCAAATCGGTCATTTCAGAATTCATACATCTTCTTTTACCGTAGCTCTATCTATAAAAATATTGATTGATTAACAAGATCACGATTTCCCCTCTTTGAAATTTCAATCATTATTCTGGTTCTGTATTGCATATATTTTCTGTAGCTTTATATTTACACACTTTCAAACGACATGGACAGATTTAACACAAGCTTCATCCCGACAACAAAAAAGTTTGAATATTTATGAATGAATGAATATGGATATATATTCATATGAATATATGAATATATTCATATGAATGAATATGGATCTAGGGTTTACCATCTAAAACTTTCCATTTACACTGAAGCAATTCTTATACCCAGATCGTCCCCAAAAAAAATAAAATATTGAGCGAGCGTCCCAGATCGCGTTTGTATCAACACCCTTTATTGCATAGATGAATTGCGTGAGAATTTGAAGCCTGAATACTGCCACGCTCCCTAGAGTGTAACGGTCCTGCCTAGCGTTACGTTTGAAAATATGATACCGTCGTATTGTGGACATCGTTTACCATCATTCCTAGGGCCAGAGGAATGGTCATTCTCAGTGCGAGAGGAATGGGCATTCTCAGTGCGAGAAGAATCATTCTCAGTGTGAGAAGAATCATTCTCAGTGTGAGAAGAATCATTCTCAGTGTGAGAAGAATCATTTCCAGTGTGAGAAGAATCATTCTCAGTTTGAGAGGAATCATCATTCCCAGTGTGAGAAGAATCATTCTCAGTGCAAGAGGAATCATCATTCTCAGTGCAAGTTCTTCACGGTTTGATCAGTAAGGATATAACTATTTTGAGCGCAGGTCGCATAAAAATAATACATTTTTTAGCTTGACGTATACCAATGCACTCGAATGAATATTGAATTTTTAACAAGTACCAGGAGAACTGCTTTGTTGACGCTCACGTCCAACGATGAATGGCGGCGCTCGAAAATATTCTTCAACATTATAATAAACATTTTATAATAAACATTTTATTTTAGTCTTTATAACGGGTTATCAGACAAGGAATAATGCTGCGCCGGTTGGAAATAAGTTCTTACTTTTGCATGATATTATCATGGATATTTAATTTAATTTATCGCATTTCCAGGAAATCATTTAGTATTCACGAATGAATTCCATGAAAAAATAGCTGAAATTAACAACGGGTTTAACTACTGTAAAAGTTTGAAAACTGCAATTCTGGGCAGGATAAACTGGAATCACATTCAGCCTGCAACTTAACGAAGTTAGAACATGGCGAAACTTCATTATGACGAAAACATGAGTAAATATACCGGCTTTGGTCTTTCTACCAGATTTTATTTCAAAATTGAGGTCCTTGTAGGAATTATTCAGCAATGTCAAAATTTATATTGCACTTACGGTATTTCACGAGTGGAAACTGCGATATTCAAATTTTATCAGAAGGGAATTTGATTTAACGGCCAGTAAAATTACTTGCAATTCAAAATGGGGTATGTGATGTTATAAAAATCGACGTATTTGTTTGCTCACTAAGCTTGAACCTGAATTTACTTAACTCACTTAATCAGCAAAAGAAAACGAGAAAATGCGATGCAAGAACTGCAGAAATTAATGAAACACATTACGATTAATTTTCAAAATAATAATTCGGAATTTCTATAATTTCATGTCACATGGCAGGTGCAATATTGTGACAATTGCGATGAATGAAAAATTGAAGAAGGTATAATGATTAGTTCATCTCTGGGGCAGGAGCGGGTAATTCGCCTGGCAAAAATGAATATGAATGAGTGATTCCCATAGCAGGAACGAGTAAATTCACCAGGCAGGATTATTTAATTCCTTTTCAGGATTGAGTGATTCCTCTAAAATTAAATGAGTGACTTTCCAAATAGGAATAGTAATTCCCCCCTGAGGAATGAGTAACTATATCGTCAGGAATGTGTAATTCCTATGTCAGGAATGAGTAACTCTGTTGTCAGGAATGAGTAACTATATCGTCAAGAATGTGTAATTCATATGTCAGGAATGAGTAACTATATCGTCAGGAATGTGTAATTTCCCTTGCAGGAATGAGTTATTCCAGAGACGGAGCGGGTAATTCAGAAGCTGGAATTCAACGGCATGGAATTTGTTCAATTTTGTTTTAGTGGCTGTGGCAGCGGTCATAGTTTGACAGACACAACAGTTCAGGTAAAATTCAATGTTTCAGTTTATTAAGTTAATTATATTTTTATTGCAAAATATATTAAAAATAAATCTTGGTTCTTGTCATTTCCATGACTTCAGTTCTCATGGAGAGAATTGACAAATCTGACCAATCGACATTGTGAATCCATATCTCTGACTATAACATATGGCCATATAGACGAAGTAAACAGGAGAAATTTGTGGTTATCCCTCCTATTTTCTATATATTTTAAATTGATCTCTATTACAAATAAATTTCTTTATGATAATTTAAACTTTCACATGCGATGTAATACATAATTAAAGCGTCATTGCGTCGGAAATGCGAACTAACGATTTGTTTTCCTATAGGAAAAGTCATAATAATTTATTGTAAAGTCTCTGATAACACGAATGTCAGCTGTTATTCATCATAGCTACATTTGATGAACAGCAAGTTCATCATAGTTACACTTACAATGCGGTATTACGATAAAAAAAAGTTTCCACCGCCAATCCAAAAATGAATCTTACGAGGTAAAGCTTATTCATATCCTTAACGTAGCACGTATATTTCTCGCATCGTACCAATCACTTTCGAGATTTAAATTTGTGATTTCACGTATTAGCAATACGTATTGTGATTTTACGTAAAAATAGCAATCCTTCTAGTTGGCAGTGAAAGAAAAGTTCCGCTTTCTTTATTATATCGATATAATATTAGTTACCTGTTCTCTTTTGTTATCTTTATTCTTATTCAATCAAAATCTCTTCTTTGAATCTTCCAGCTCAGAAAGCGTATTCAATCAAGAGGCATCCAGTGACTATGTTGAATACCTGTTCCCAAATACATCTTTAATATATTTTGTTCGTCTGCGGTGCGCGTATAATGCATATGGTACATATATAGTCGACTTAATCAGTTTCTTAAATTTTAGTTTGATGCTTCACTGACAAGAAAAATAATATTTGATACGTGTTTTTTTAATTCACAAGATTCGTGTACAATTTTTTTGTGTCGTAACCTATATGTTCGAAACGTATGATTCTACTTGTCAGCCATACCTTATATGCACACTGTTAGAAAAATTACCGTTAACGGTATTACAGGCGTTTCAGTGGCCGGTCGGCACGTGAAAAGAAACACCGTGTTGCCGTTTTTATTCTAATCTAACACTAGAAATCCGTAAAACATCTGATAGAAACGGCGAAACAGTTTATTTTCACGGGACGACCGGCCAATAGAATGCCAGTGGGACCGTTTTTTCACCGTTTTTATCCCAGATTCTTACAATACATATATCCCATTATCCCAGATCATACCAGTGAAGGTATTCCAGTATTATAGTTTATCCCGAAATATTAATAAATTCAAGATGTGTGTAATATCAGTAAAAACGCGCTTGGAATGATAGCCGTGAAAGAAATTCTCCAAAGCACGAATCCAAGAAGAGAGAAAATTTAATTGAAAATATTTCAGAAAACGCTTCCAGGTTCTATATCATGTCTCCCATCTCATCTATATCATGTCTCCCATCTCATCTATATCATGTCTCCCTTCTCATCTACTGTATATCATGTCTTCCTTCTCATATCATGTCTCCCTGATATATCATGTCTTCCTTCTCATCTATATCATGTCTCCCTGCTCATCTATATCATGTCTCCCTTCTCATATCATGTCTCCCTTATATATCAAGTCTTCCTTCTCATATATATCATGTCTCCCTTCTCATCTATATCATGTCTTCCTTCTCATCTATATCATGTCTCCCTTCTCATCTATATCATGTCTCCCTTCTCATCTATATCATGTCTCCCTTATATATCATGTTTCCCTTCTCGTTGTCTCCCCTCTATATCATTTCTCCCTTATATATCAAGTCTCCCTTCTATATAATGTCACCCTTATATAGCATGTTTCCCTTCTCGTCTATATCATGTCTCCCTTCTACAAAATGTTTCCCTTCTCATGTATATCATGTCTCCCTTCTATAACATTTTTCCCTTCTCATCTATATCATGTCTGTGTTTAATGATTTGATTGTAAAAAAGATAGCTAAATCGATTACTTATTTTAAACGATCTACCCGCATCTCGACAAGCCAATTTAAAATTAATGAGGCCTGATCCTCGCAAGTTAGCATCAAAGTCTCGCTAAAAGTTTGATTTGACGTCGCTTGATTCGTCCATAAATTTGTCTGTCAATCGATGAATGAAAAAAGTTGCTAAATAATCACTCGCATCTTTTTATACACTGTAATTTTCTGGTATGATTTATATTATGGAAACAATTTGGGATTATTTGTCATGAACAGTGAGTAAACTCGTTCAATGAAAACTGAATATATTTAATATATTATGGGATTATCGGGAGCAATTGAACCATTTTTTAACCAGAATCAATTTGAAAAATTGAGTGATTTGGCGTCTCTCTGTTAGTTGAATGGAAAACTTTATTAAAGCTAGAATGACAGGATTCATATTTCCAAGTTGAGGGATGAAAAATTTTTACTCCCGGTTTTTGAATGATCTACATCCTGCTTTACGGAATTAATTTATTGAACGAAAATTTATATCAATGGTATGAATAAAAATTCATTGCTACTAATTTCAGATTTACGCTTTAAAATTGAATTTTTTTATCAAAAGAGACGAGTCAAAAAATTGAAAGAATAGTACATTTTTAGGTTGATGTTAATTAACAATTCATGAACACAATATTTTCGGCACACTCAAATCAGTATTCAAATATATTCACGTAAAATCAAATTGTCACGCTCCAGATTTCTCTTTTACATTCCCATAGAAACGTCAATTTGGTTCCGCATAGCGACCTGTAATCAAATTATAAAATACAATTCTGATGCCCAGACGTAATTCCAGCCTGGTTGATATGTTGGAAAAAAATTCTGTTCGATCCGTCCAATTAAAAATACTCAGGAGATCTGGGACGACCGACAGTCTGAGGATGCATGTATTTTGGCTGCAAATATGCATTGAAGTTGTGAAATTCACAAGCTCAAATATAAGTATGTTAAGGTTATAATTTTTACATCATTTTCGAGATAAAAAATAAGTGATAAAACAGTTAAACATAAAATAGACCTCGTAAGAAACTGATAAGTTTGTTCCGTCATGCAACTTATCCTTCTTCACAATCGAATTAGTTCCCAGCTGCGACGCACTTAAATAGTTTACACAAGCATTTCTCTCAAATAAATATGGTATCTTTAGATGAAACCAAAAGTTTTAAAACATTTTTGATATTTTAAACGTAATTTTTCATCACCACGAAATAGTGCATGGGCTTTCCTTTTCCGTATTAAGATAACGGAACATAGCCTTCTTATGGAACAAATTGACTTGCTAAAAAGAAGCTTTATTCACCGGTGATTCACATGATTTTCAATGTTTTTTATTGTCGTATGAAGTGGAATATTGCACCTCAACTTACCAACTCTAACTCCCTGTTTGTGCAGTACATTTTGCAGCGCATCGATACTTGTAAGGAATATCGGACGTATCGCTCAATAGCTAACCTATTATTCAAGGTAGGAGTCTTAATGCATCGTGTTATCGACAGCTGTATACCGTGAGTCATGTCTATAATGCCTGTTTTCAACTTGACATCGCTTATTGCAAGACAGTTAAGGTGAAAACACGTTTCAAATCTAATATTTATTTTTTTATTAATCATTGGTTGTAATATACTGCTTCAGAATGTACCTACAGCCCGGTTAAGTTAATTATTAATTATGATGAATAAATCTCAATTTTAGGTCATCCTGTTTAAAAAATTGAAATTAAATTCTTGGAATTGCACTACGAATTCAATCGTCGTTTTCTTCTGACATTTTTCTGTACTATATGTAGAAATTCATCGCATAGTTAACTTTTGAAATGAATTTTTTCATTCCAATGGTTGTTTTCGCGGTAGCCTTTGTTTTTGTCCTAAGGCCACCTGTCCATGTGATGAGATAGCCAAATAAAGGAGACGTTGAATACAAGCTTAGTCACTTGCCATCTTCAACTATCGTTCTAACCCAAAAAATATAGATTCGCGTCATTGGATTAGACCCTCACTACCCACGCGCACGAATAAGTAACTTCCGTATCAGAATTTAAATTAGTGGTTCACTGTCCCCAAGCACGAACACGTGTAAGACACGCGAAAGAAAATTATTCACATAAAATATAACTGATACATAGCATTCGTGATACACTTCGAGGAAAATACAAAGCTCTATGTGACATTCAGCGCCTGACTCGCAAGTCCTGACGTATGAATGGTACATTGAGTCACACAGAAGGCTTAGTACTTCAAAGGGATTGATATCTCACAGCCCTCATAGAATCGAGGGTCAAGTTGCCGCACGTGGGCTGCAGGTACAGAATTATACAATATAACCGAGGGAGAGACAGCGAGACAATTTAAACTAAAAAGACGGATAGACGGACGGACAGACGGACATGGCGAGCACAATAGTACATTTTTCCGTAAATGAGAACATGCCCTAAAAATGCATGAAAAATTGTTTAAATTTAATATGCTAAAGTACATAGCTCGTCGCTAGAAGATATATTGAGAATGAGCAAGAAATTGAATCAGCGAAGTACATAAAAAGATTTTGCTTGGCAGCGCCGAGACTCATCTCACAATAGAGGTTTAACTGTACTGACAATACGAGATGATTGTACGCTGTAATCTTCTACAAATACACGATTTGTACATCTTGATGTCCTGTGGTCAGAAATAAATAAAATGAAACCAAATAAAGATACAGGAAATGTGATTATTCGTTGTTTGTCCAGCATTATTGCAGGAAATGTCTAGTTTCGGCAAACCTTAAGACACATTTGCCATCTAGGAGTCTAGCTTTAATTTTCAAATAGTTGTTTTTAGCGGCTTTCCTTCTTCTTAGGCTGATGTGTTTATATAACGTAATAGTAGGCGCTGACTTACAGTTCCTCGGCACATTGTGGCATCAACTTTGCTGCAGGAATGAAAAGAGTTTATCTGTATGCTGAAATAGTAAGCGATGAACAGAATATGAAACCCTTAAATTATATGGGGGGAGTTCGAAATAAGCAATAAATTTTTACGCATCCGCTTGCAGTGAAAAAAATTGAATGAGATACAACCCGTAAAAATGAATTTTATTGCAAATTTGGAGGAGAGCATTCATCGCTAAAACATCTAGTGTTATAATAATAGAAAAAACAATTTGCTATTGACTTGATAACTTTACTTTGGTGAAGAGAGTCTTATCAAAGGATCTTCCCCACTATTTGTAGATTTTATCTTGGTATAGTAGAGATTTTCTCTGAGTTATTTTCGTGTTTTGCATTTGGTAAGAAAAATTTATCGTTAAAAGGTCAAGAGTCAAAATATAAGGGTTTACTGGCCAAAATATCATTAAATTTTTTGAATAAAACTCTATTGTATCGACTATAAAAAAACGTATGGCTTAATGAGGGTTCATCACTTACTTGTAATGGAAACGGTCGTTGCCAAGTAGTAATTCCATCCTGTCTCACTATCTCAGCCGTTTACGTTTTCAGTAGTCTTCAAAGTTTCTCAATTATTTCTTCATATTACATTAAAAATTCTTCAAGCATGACAGTTGACATTTCTAGTTAGATCGAAAAATTTATTATAGTACAATGAGTTGCACATCCGGTTATGGTGTCGTCACGTAGTAACTAATTGACTTCTTTCGTTGAATCGCTTTTCCGAAAAAAACTTTATTCTTTTTGTTTTCAGCCACAAAATGTGAGCGCGTTCGACAGCGTCTCAAGTTGGGTCTTGCAATGCCGATAGTGGCCGATTGATTATTGATGTTCGTCTAAGGAACTTCCTTTGAGCCTACTCATTGGCTTCGTGTGAAGTCAAACTAACCTCCAACTGTAAATTTAAGGCAAATTCTTGGATTGGATGCATCAATTACGTAATTTGCAGTGATATATTTTTTACAACAAACTTATTGAAAAAATCTACGTATGACACTCATACGTCCAAAACGGGCTTCATTTTAGTTATTGTGACAAGCTCGTATGAGGCTATGGAAATGATTTCAACAGGCCTTCATCATTTACAGAGTGACTATCACCAGTTTACGGGATGTTCAATGATTGATCCTAATTAACATCTTCTGAATATAATTATATTGGAAGACTTGCTCTGGTCTCACTTTTAGGGTTTGTAGAATATCTCTCACCGGCGTATGCGTAACTCTAATAGAGAATATCTCCAAACACTTACGATATTTCGGTGAAGCGAACTCAGAACGAACAATAAATTGTGCATACTCTGACAACAACTGAACTGTCACACAACCTCCCACTAATCAATCGTTCATGCAGTGCCATTCTTATCCTACTAATCTCCCGCGAATTATCAATTCAACAACCCACTCAAGCTCCAAAAAATCAGCTATTTTTCACCATTCTGAAACAAACGCAAATCATAAGTAGATATCCCCTGATAAACCGACACAAGTTAGCTATTGAGTCACGCTCCTAAATCCCATCCAATTCAGCTATTATGCCACCTTTTCCATTTCAAATAAGTAATCCAGTGAGTGACCCTCTTAAGCCCACGCAGATCTGTTAATAATGCATCCCACGAAGCATACACAAACCAAGTATTAGACCATCCCACTAAGCCTACATAAATGACCTATTGAACCGCATTCCAAACCCACACAAATTTAGCCTCCATATAAGCCAGCCTCCTCAGCCCACTCGAATCCGCTATTGTGTGACTTTTAGAAGCCCACACAAACCCGCTATTAAGCGACCCTTATAAGCCCACATATATTCGCTATTAAACTATCCTCCTAAGCTATAGAAAATCAGTTACTAAGCAATCCTCCTAAGTCCACACAAATCAGCTATAAAGTTACTTTCCCAAAACCAAAATAAACTAGCCAATAAAACGTACTCTCAATCCTACGCAAATAAGCTACTGAGTTAAAGCTGATTAAGCCCACACACATCGGATATTAAGCGATTATCCTATTGCTCATGTTATTCCACCACTAAGCTATCCTCACAAGCTCACCCAAATCTACCACTAAGCTATTCTCCTAAGCTCACGTAAATCAACCACAAAGCTATCCTCTCAGACGAATAGCAAGATTTGTTCCAGATAAACTCACCGCTGTGTTCCTGTCGTAATCTTCCTCATCTCACAACTCAATCGATACTGTCGGCTTGCAAAGTTCATGCACCGTTCTATTTAATACTTGTAGGTCAACTCTAGAGTCTAGAAAACCACAAAACTAAATAACTATATCCTTAATTCTAATGCTCGTAACCAATAAAGTCTAGAACTTACATGCATAATTTGTTTACCTTTTTTTGACCTGACTTGTTGTTTGTAACGTTGTGTGCATGGTATACTGTGTAGTTTTAATGTCAGTTGAGTCAGGAAACAAATGTAAAGTTAACTGCGATAAATAATATATCAAATCAAGCAGTAAAGCACGAAAGCGCCAAAGCGCAACAATTTGCTTCCAAATCACAGCTGCTTTGAAATAAAATAAAAAATTGTCTCTACAGTTCACATTTCGCATTTGTAGTTGGTAATGTTTGCTGCTAGTCGTGCATTCACAGCAGCTTATTCCTCACTCAGGCGAAAAAATATATTTGATTTCTAAACTGTACTTAAATTTTTCACGTGCGCCATTAAAGTTTTGTCGATCAGGAATAAAAATCATCTCGTGTTTGAAACTTTGTTAACCCACATTAGTAGAAACGTTTACCGAAAACATTTGCATAAATAAACTTCATTTATTCGATGCAGAATATTGATTGAAACCTATTCAACCAGGAAGATCAAAGAGTTGTAATAGAAGTGGTCGAATAATGAATCTTTTGTCCACAAATACGATACTAAATTTGTGAATGATTTGTTCTACATTTTTGTTGTAGGCTATCAAAGTAAGTGAACAATTTTTCAGTGAATGCCTCGTATATTTTATAACAGCCCTTAAACATTTTAGAAGATTTCATAATTACATTTCATTTTAATATGCCACGTTAATAGAGAGTTTTGTCCGACGTTCGTGACCCCGTTTTATGTTCGTTTTGACATTTCCAACGCCATGTGTCCAAAATGCTGTATGTTATTAACGTCATTGTTTCATTCTATCAGACACTCATCCCGCCAATGGAACATGATTATGAACGCCTTCAAAAACAGACCAGACGAAGCTATTCAGGAGCATATGTTCAGTCCTAAAATGCCTAGCAAATTACGGACCAGGCAATATGTCCAGCAGCTATCTCAATCAATCGTCAGCTATGGAAAGATCGGGTTCATAAGTCCGGATCCCTTGTGAATCAAGTCACGAAAAATTCAAAAATAAGCAACAGGCCATGGACCTATTTCTTTAATGCCGATACTTCTATTCTATTCAATTCTATGATGTTAGATATCCGCTATCCTTGTATTCACATCACCGGCCGCTCGTTAGCCACTCTGTCCACTTGCGCCGCTGGTCCGCCGCTGAAGAGCGCGCTGGACACTCGACTCCTGCACGCGTAGCAGAGATCGACTGAGCTGGAGCGCACACCTGTCGCTACGGTGTCTCCATTGATTGCTGGAGATGCAGGTCTGTTCGATTGCTCCCTACTAGAAATCTTGGTACTTATAAAGGCGGCCGGTCGTAAAATTGTGCTGTTGATTACTAGTACCCAGTCAACCAGGCATCAGTATATCAATTAAATATTATTTAAATGCTTTAAATTTGAGGAAAAGAAGCATATTACGAATAATTTTCCTAGGTAATATGAAATTGTGTTACCTGTGCTTGCTTGTCCAGTGTATTTCACATCTCTGAACTTTTTCTTGAGATCAAAGAGACTGACAAATGCCTTACGTCAAGGCAGCCCTCGCTGTGGTTCTGAATTATCCAGGAGCAGCACACAAACGATACGCTTACTGTGATGAAAATCTTGGCAGGATCATCGGTGGCTACATGGGGGCTGTGTATAAGAATACAATATGGTACGTAATGCTGAGTGCTACCTGAATTAACCGAGACTCAGAATTCATAAGGAGATACTCAAACATGCATGAAGGAAAAGCACGAGGGAATTGCAAAGACGAAGAAACTGTAACGATAGCACAGACAGAATGTTTTGAAAGTCAGCAACATCTGTACGATGTCCATATTGAGAAATTTCTGTAGGCGTGATTACTACCAAGAACTGGAATCATAAACTGCGTGTATTCACTCCAGTCTCTGACTTCGCTCTAAAATTACTAGCACTTGTTTATGTCAGCAGCTTGAAGTTGTTCTGCTCGATTTTACGAGGCGCTATAAGCTGCAGAGAGAAACGAAATCTCCGTTCAGACTACTGATTTATGGGCAAATTGCGCACACAATTCACATGCGATAGAGATCCTTCCTGTCGTATGAATAACCGAGCCTGCATACCAACCAATCATGTCCAAGTTCTTCACTTCGTCTTCTTTAGAATGATGCTTGCATTTAACTTCAATTTGGAGAATAAAGCCCTAGGTTCTGAATACATGGCGCCTTCTTCGTAATTGTCTCGAGAAATGCAATTTATAGTTTGTAATGAAGTGTTGCTGCAAATTTCCCACTACTGTATGTCAGACTACGAAGTTTAAGTAGGACCGACTCTGACGTCGGTGTTAGGTTCAGTATAGCCGTCAGATACTATGCCGATCCCGACTTGCGTCCTGGTTCCTCTCTTATAGGATTTTGACTCAGACGCCAGGGTGAGTTGCGTGCTATGGTGGTGAAATTTAGCTTGGAATACTTGATGGAATATAGTGATTTTTGTGTATATATGACTTGTCATGCGTAGATATTTACTTTCTGTTTTCTGTTGTAGGATCGTGCGTTATTCTCGGATCTCAATACTCAAGCTCTCTCCTCGCATTTTGCTCATCGCGCTTTAACTTCCTCCGCATTTAACTTGTTAGTTCGTTTCATATGCCGCACCTCTGTAAATCATTAGTGTTATTTGTTTATATTTATTGTCGTATATAATAAATAAATTTAAGAAAGTTTGTTCGAGTAACTATCCGCTCAGTCCAAGCTCTTGCTGGTAAAACCAATAGGGAAGTTGAATTTAATTTCCGGTCATTGGTGGACGTGACAATTAGACCATCCAAACTTTGAGGTGACGCGATTAATTAGCTATTATTCAAGATTAGTTCGTCACATAGTTGGAATTGGGAAACGCGTGAATATATTGTTTGATATAATAAACAATAGGTATTTTTTTTGCTATGATTAACAACTAAATGTACCACGTTAATATCAGTAAAATGGATAAAAGAACGCAAAATCAAACAATATATTCACGCGTCTTCCATGTCTAACTTTAATTTGCTTATCTCAAGACAATTACGAAGGAGGCGCCATATTTTCAGAACCTAGGGCGATATTCTTCAAATTATTATTATTATTTGGTATTGGCGAATATTAGATTGCTTGCTCGATTGTTCGCTTAAATTCATAGAAGTTACAATAAGAAAGTTTTGTTTTCCATAAACACAAGGAGATCGTACAGATCGAGAGCGCTATCATCTAAAATGAATGCCGCGTCGCATTTGAGATAACATTGATGTATTTCCCACAAGCTGAAGCAACTCTTTCGTTTCTCGTGTACATGTAAAAAGAGCTAGCGGCTATGACGTGTGTAAAGAGTAAAACAGAGTAGAAGTTCGGCTTTAAATTGATGTTAAATCGAATCTCTACTATACTATAAGAAAATCTTCAAAGTAGTTAGGAAGATCCTTTTATCAAACCCTCCTCATCATATCGAAATCTGTTTAATGAGGGAAAATAGTTTTCCTGTGATTATAACAACAGATGTTTTAGCGATGAATGCATACTTTAAAATTCGCACTAGAATGAATTCACGAGTCAGCTCGTGTAATTCAAAGTTAACTATCTCGATTTCAATCTTGAGATTTGCTATGCACGTATATGTAGTGCATATTTAAGTAGCATTACTGTCACTTCGCGTTAATAATAATAATAATAAGGTATTATTAGTGTCGGTTAGATAACTTTAATCAAAATGTTTCCCGATGCACCAGTGGCGGTATTGTTGACAGCGTAAACAGATGAAAAGTGATGGATCAAAATACTGTGAGATCTAAAAATTCCCGAGATCTACCAATGAAAGTATCCAACATGATTCCATGAATAATAATATCAAATGAATTTTGTTAGAAAGTAACAGAAGATAAAAAGACTAAATACAAGATTAAATAAGAGAACTGACTCTGAAATGCAATTTGTCCTTTAAAAACGAGGAAAATTCTGAACACTTTAATTCATATTTGAGTTTTTACATGACACTTAGAGAAAATTTCAGGAAATTTTCTCAAATTTTCTCGACGTGGACATACAGATGATTTATGTCATTATACTCTAAAAAGCTGAATAAAATAAAAAGTATCTCAAGGTAGATCATTTTAGTTAAAAAAACGTCCTAGCAATATTAATAACAGTGAAGGGTCGTTCGTTTCTGTAAGATAACAATATGAAAAACTTGAAGAAAATTCATTGAAATAACGCCCAAATGAAATTAATTTATCATAAAAGTAAAATTAGGATGCACATACGCAAAGCAAGGTAATTCTACAAAGTTATTATTCAAAAGCCAAAAATTTTTAAAATGGATACAATTTTAAGAAACTCATTTTTTTATCATCACGCCATGAAAGAAGCGGTCCGTATTAGCACTGAAATAAAAATGAAATGAATGTTCATTTCCAAATACATTAGCATCGAGTTGATCCAGAAATTTTGGCGGTCTCTCTGATCTTTTGCTCTGCATTTGACTGCAACGAATGAAAGTGTGAATCACTCCAGCCCGAATATTCACATATTAACCATAATTTTCAAAATTACGACGGATGGATATTCGAATGACGACACAGGAAACCAGGCACTTATTTGGAATAGAATTTAAAAGCAAAGAAACACCACGAAAATTCATCACTTTTCAATAAAACGTTTTGGAGACCAGCTCTATCGACAAATCAGGATATTAATTCTGCTCGGATGCGATCTATTCTTGCTACTGAATACAGTTGTGCGTGATGAGCATCAGCGTTATACGTCTGAATGACGTCGCGTTACTTCTACAGCTGGGTTGCCGAAAACCGCTGCAAGGATTTTCGTTCGAATCATCCACTTACAGCCTGTCTTACTCTGCTTTACGCCTTCACACAAAATAGTGCATCGTGAAATACTGGAGTGCAATTTAAAATACTTAATTCCATCTCTGGTGGTTTGTATGTACAACCACAGGAGTTTGTTTATTCTACAATAACTAAAAATTTTTAGACGAAACCCTTGCCATGATAACGCTTGCAGGTCGAATGCCCATGAAATTGTAATATATAATTTTTTATGTTTCGATGTCGGTTTTTCATTACCTAGGTTCTCATCTCTTTCGTGTGAATTTGGATTTCCTCTGCTGATTGTACTTGTTTCCTATGTGTGTTTGAACTAATGAATTAGCTGGTCACGAAAACAGCTTAGTGAACATGATTTATTTACTTGGTGTTTCCTCTGCTTTTAAATTCTCGGTGAACTTTCAATTTAAGCCAGCTAATGATATAAGTACTTATTAGCCCGACCATGTTAAACTTAAAAGCAATTACAAAGAATTACCGCTGCAATAAAATCTCTTCCTATCTCCAGAGATCGCTCGCAAGCTCGAATGAAATGTAAGCCCCAAGCGAAGCAAAATTCTCAACTTCTCTCCTGCCATAACCAGCTAGGAAGCTTTCCTTTCGAAGATCCCCCTCGGGCTTCGAGATTTTGTTGCGGATAATTTTTCTTGATATTAGAGCAGGTTATATTGAGCTCGCTTCTAATGCTTTTTTACGAACTTCCTCCTGCGTATACATCGTGTAATCGCGAGTATTAGCCGAGTTAGAAAAGGAAAATTAGATACTAATACTAAAATTTACCATTAACTTTATTAACTTGAAATCATTTAACGTAAATTAAATCTAAACAAAATTGATTTTTTACCCCTTCAAATTGTCTTCTTCGAAATATTGACGGACTTCCCGAACGTATCAAATTTTTCTTCATCAAATTCAGTCAGAGTAATACAGAACAAAACTTTATTGAAATCGAATGAAAAATGTCCGCATGATTAATGGCAGTCTCTTTATCTTTTCCATTCATGCCGTATATGGACTGTTACCCGCAAAGTTCAGTCATGGAGATCAAACTATTCAAATGCCCTTTCCTTCCACTAGTATTAGTATTATTCCATTTTATTCAACTGTAGCGAAGAGGCATTTTTAACGCACATTACAGATTCAGCCGTGTCCATGCCGAAGCTATCAGGTGCCAAATACGCGCGCCCCGCGAACGCCCCAAGCTCACTCGGTCTATGAACGGATTTTATTCAGACGCTTATTTCACTCGCACAACCAGAGCGTAAAGCAGACATAGAGTCGCTAATTATTTACGCGTTGGGCGAGCTAAAAGTGTCTTCACTTCAGAAGCTAACCACCCCCATTTCGATAGGGTAAGACCATATTAATTCATCAAAACAAATAAACTATTTCGTGATAATTATATAAATTCATGCATACCATGAAAATTGCCTATAGTTACCTGAAAATCATGAAGCTAAAGGACGTCGTGACAAAAACTGGCTCAAGCTAATTTTATTCTAACCCGAAGTGTAAAGGATAAATTTAAGTTGAAGGCATCGAATCTGATTTTTCCTTGACCATAAAATAATTATATTTTGTTTCCAGTTCCCTCTTCTAATCAGTTCAAAAAAATTACATTCCTTAGGGCAATAAGTTAACTCGATCCCATTTCTCAAAATTATTAAGGGATGCTCACAAGTTTGACGTTACGCGAGGAAGAATATAATATATTATAAAATAATATTTTGTGAAAAATGAAATTGAAATTTTCCTCGAACTTGCGTGAATAAATGTTCCAGTTTGTCGTGGCTCACACGCCGCCGCGGTTTACACGTGGCTACCACTACACAAAAACCATTTGTGATCGTGCAATTCTGGTAGTAAGCGTTGTAGGATATAAACAAGACGCTGTGATTCACGACCGTAAACTCAGAAGCTTTACACATAGGACACTGTACATGAGACTTCTCTATTCGACTTTTGTTAATTGACTTCCATTACCCGACTAACCCCTATTCAAAAATCCTATCAAATGAGACGTCCTTATTTCTCGAAAGATCCATTTGTTTAGTTCATAAGCATGACTATTTATTAAGAGAAAAATACTATCAAAACAATTTAAGAAAATTAAAGATGAGCTCAGAAAACTTCAGAGTAGCAAAGGTAAATACAGATTCAAGCAAACAAATAATTACTATACGATATTACGATCATAACAAGCTACGCTAAAACATGGTTTTGTAATCATTTGTACGGCAACCACTTTTGTTTCTTGTGACATCCTAATGTTTTTTTTTTCGATCGAGAATTGCAAAGACAGACGAGAAAATCTTTGGACTTGAATTGCTACTCGGGGGTTGCCTTAAAAATCGATTCGGTTCATCAAGGACATTAATTTCCCAGCAATCAACGGGAACAGACTTTCAGGTCTTCCAATTTCCCGGACGGCCACTCAACTTTGAACTTTATTCAACTAATTGGCATCAATGGTAGGATTGTAACTGAAATTTAAATTCGAACGATAAAAGTGTTCGATGGGCCGAGCAAAATTGCAAAAAATACTCAATTCTCGGGTTTAATCATGAAATTTCCTTATTAGTGCATTGTCGGCACCAACAAATAAATCTACCGAATAACATTGACACAAATTAAGTGAACCTAGTTGTGTTACCACCGATAGCCAGTTAGATAAGATTTGTTTCCTGAAATTCCCTCTGAGAGATGTCGAAGAATTTATTTGAAGTTCATTCGCATTCACTCGACATTCCAGACCGATGAGCGTAAGTGAGCTCCAAAGGGAGTAGGCTCTGCCAGTCCTAGCACGTCGTTTCTGTGAAGCGATAGCTTTGCAGTCCCTAAGCCCGTGGCATTGACGAGCAAATGTTTCTTGAAACTAAACATTGGCGTTGAACAGAAAATTATTTCACGTTAACTAATACTCCAAAGAAAAGTAGTGGTATTGTTGAGTTATTCTAAGTGAAAATAAAATATACATTCCACTTACGTCTTGTTTAAGCTGCTTTTAATGTGATACTCAAACTAAATCGCATGATTCAGGCTTTGACTCTCTAACTAATATTTTATCAGCACCAACATGTACTAAAAATTTCTGATTACTACGTACACTACGTACATTGAACACGTACTAAAAAGATCAACAAACCCATTAGCAGATTGAGGTCAAAGTAAGCAAGCAAATGAAAATTTTTAAATAATTGATCAAATATATATACAAGAAACAAAAAACATAAACGAAATTGACATTCTTTTCTCGTGCACGACAGACGCGTTGCAGCGATTCTCGTCCATGTTCGTCTTTATAACTTCGTTCTTATTTATATATTTTTTTATAACTTGTTCGTTATTATTTTCTTTGTTTCGATCATAATTATGACCTAATTTATTACGAATTCATTCTTAAAAATCCGACTGGAGTAGCTTGAGATCTTGTATTTTTCGATAGTGGGAATTCTTTTTAAATAGTGTTGAGATATAACACTGTCCCTAAGTCATCAGGAGTGTAATGTTGTGTATATCCTGTTGTGCCGCTTTACGTCGTTCATGGAATGCAAAAGACTAACAAAATGGTCTTTTGTGGGTCACCCTAAAATAGTCCAGCGGTGCTTCAGGGCACAAATTCAGCAGAGAAAATTGCAAATTGGACAGCAAATGGCTCCCTCAGGTGCAAAAAGTTTGACGTGCTTTTGGAGACTCGAGAACCCGGATGATCTTGACACACATTCATCCCCATTTAGCCACGTATTTTTTTGCCGCTGTTATACGGCAATAAATTTTTCCGTAAATAGGAACGAGGTGAGCACTTGAGTAATTGTTGCATGACAATTCAACTGAATAGGAACAAATGAGGCCACTGTAATTTTAATAATTGTTTTGAAAAACATCAGGCTTTAATATTAATCAATAAAAGAATTTAAATTCAAATGCATACAATATGAAAATTTAGAAAAACTTGTCTTGATCAAGCAAAATAAGAAAAATGAGTTCCATACATTAAGTTACACAATAATAATTCCTTATAATCGAGTTGGGTTTAGAGATGTCGCCGTCTCGAGATCCGAAGGCTGCAACCTCAGATTTTGTATACAATACACGCAAGTTATTTCTAGAACTGCACATAGATCAACAATTTCTGAGTATATGTCCCGGTTCGGCGACCGGGGACCTTTGTCCATATTTCACCGAGGAGTTAATTTCATGAAAAGCGTGTCGTTTCTTCAAGACTTACAGATAACAATGGAAGGAATCTTCTCCTATAACTTTCCATTTAAACACAGCGAAGCAAAAAGGAAGCATATAGGTATGTCGACGCGGGAATAAACTCAGACGCGTGAGAAAGTCTGTGCGGCCTATAATAGCATTGATTACATTCGATTTAATTAGCATTCAATCTCATTAGAGTTTGAAATTTTATTTTGAGATTCTGTTCCCCACACACAGTTACATTATCTGATGATTGACAATTGATTTTGCATGTATGCATTTAACAAAAAATGTATAGAAGTTATTGCCATATATGCCGTATTTTTTAGTCTAAATTTAGAAATATAAAGTTGGTTGTAAATAACCATATTTCAGCAGTATTATATTGTTCAGGTTAGTTTGTTATGACAAATTTTAATGATGCGGAGTATAGTATTCTGTCCCTCCAAATTCAAAGAATTTAGATTGATTATCTTGCTAAAAACTCCATAAACAATCAAAAAAGATAAATTTTATAGTAAATTCGATCCAAAGTTTATTTTTATCCTATTTAAGACCTGCTCTACGCGACCGGACGAGGTCTCACTTCTTTAATTGCAGAGACCGGTCGGAGACCACTCGATGGCTAATTTTCAGCCTCCTTGAATAAGGAATGATTTTTAAAATGGATTAAAGGGAACGACCTAGCCTTAAATAAGGTTTATTTAATCAGCCTTAATTTCTCTGCTGAACATGAAAAATGAACTGAAGTTAGAGAGACGCTGTGCTCTGACTGCACAACGGAAACGCACGAAATGAAAGCTAAAATTTTTTTAACAAATAGATTATATTGAAACTCGAATCGTATTAAAACTCGTCATTTGATAATCAAACATATTCATCTTTATTAAACTTGTTCATCTATGAACATTGGAGGCAATCAAGTTATTTACCAGGTATTTAACTATACACGAGTGATTTTCATCAAATCAGCTTCCTACTAAAAAAAACAGCTTTCCAGGTCGAAAAATTTTTATCACTGATTCAATGAGAGTTTTCGTCAATAATTGACTTAGAATAATTTTGTTTTTAATAAAAATTCGAATGGCTGTAGTGAAGTATTTATGGCGTAACAGAAGTTCCATTTACTTGATTATTCTGAAGATATTTCAGGGAAGTTTTTACTCCAAATAAATAAACAAATCTGAGTATCATTACGACATTTGGTAGGGACACAACGATCGTCAAGATTAACGATTAAAAGGATATGAATCAAGGCGGCAATTACCCAGAAAATAAATTGTATGAATGATACCAAAAAGATTTCATAATAGTTAATATTTAATAATATACATAATATATAGTATAAATATAAAACTTGAAAGTCGGCATGTTGTAATATAGTCCTGATTTCTATATGAATAAAGTTCATAATAAGATGACTATCTGATGTTACATGGTCAGGCTTCAATACCTATACCGTATCAGTCTCAATGTACCCGTCGAGCTGACGCGTTCTAACTACCGCCGTAATGTAATGTAAGTTTTCTACCACGTACATGCTGACTTTAAATCTGCCGTTTAATTGTTTGTTGTTGTTGTTGTTATATATGTTATGTTGATTAGTATTTAATGTCGGTTACTCTCTTTTCAGGTAACCGGACATTTGTTTGAGTAAAGCTTGAATTGCCAAGTATTACTTATTTCACAACACGGCATTAACTATTTCGAGAAGGACGGGAGATTCATACAAATAACGCGTATTTAGATAAGCTTTTAAAGTTCTGTGATAGATACAGTATTACTATTTTTGCCGTAGGAAATAAACTATTGGAAACAAAAAATATTTTCTGAATACATCAGAACACATTTTGAGATTTAAAAACTGCAGGAATCATTTTTAAATTTATTGAAAAATTATACAAATTCATTTTTAAAACTAATAGATTTATTATAGTTTTTCGCAACAAATTAATATTTAAAGAATTATTGTATTAGACGGTCGGTCGAAGTCAATGGCACATAGACAGATGCTATTCTGTATGCCAGATTCAATTTATAGGTCCCTAAAAGGCATGCAATACATTTTCACTCAATATCTGTTTTGTTGCAGCTACCTCAGAGAAAAAATTTACGCGTGGAATAATCTAACAAGACTAACGCTTCTACAGGTCATTCCCTAATTAACTGAGCGTCTTACTGCGGTCATAGTGTACACATGGGACCACAAGAATTATTCTGAGCCTTGAAGGTCACAGGCAGGCAAGATTATGTTAATGCACGCTACGCCAAAACCTGCAGGAAAAAAGTGATACCAAAAGATAGTATAACAAACATATGTTTTCATTATTTGCTATACATTTTTAGGGAATTTTCAGAACATTATGTAAGGATGCAGTTCATTTTTCCTGTCAACTGCAGATATCCTTAATGAAATTCGTGAGAATTTTTATCCAATTGAAATTTCAGACCTTGGAAAATTGAAATAATATGCTGGCAGTATAAATAAGTTAGACGTAAATGGATAATACGGAGGTGAATTTTTGTAGAAACGTCGGCAAAGTTTTGATTGCGAGATAACCAAGCACGCTCTTTCAAAAAAATTGTTCAAGAAAGACAAGAAAACAGGGAGAATTTTTTTCCGAAGCATTATTGAAACAATACTATCGATAAAGACAATCAACCGTGTTCGCACAAAAATTGTTCAAGAACGAAAAGAAAACAGGGAAATTTTTTTCCGAAGCATTATTGAAACAATACTATCGATAAAGACAATCAACCGTGTTCGCACAAAAATTATTCAAGAACGAAAAGAAAACAGGGAAATTTTTTTTCCGAAACATTATTGAAACGATACTATCGATAAAGACAATCAACCGTGTTCGCACAAAAATTGTTCAAGAACGAAAAGAAAACAGGGAAATTTTTTTTCCGAAACATTATTGAAACGATACTAGCGATAAAGATAATCAACCATGGTCACACAAAAATTGTTCAAGAAAGAACAGAAAGAGGGAGAATTTTTTTCCAAAGCATTTATTGAAAAGGTACTAAACTTTTTTCGTGAAGAAATGGCAGAAGTAGCCACTTGGGAGTTAAAATAATTACACATTACACGTCCGCACAAACGAGCGGGTTTGAACATAATTGAACCATAAATCACTAAAGTCGAAATACTTTATAATATTCTTGATATGAATGGTTTATTCGGTCACTTTCTTATCAATCGTTGCACAAAAATATACGAAAATTTTTTCTTCCTTCCTGTCGTCTGCTGCTATCAAATGACAGGAACGCTATCAGTTTTTTAGCGCATTTTCTTGTTTATAGAAAAAAGGCGCTATCGTGCTCGTCATATTCGTCTGTCTGTCCATCCGTCTATCCGTGACTTCACGTTTTCGTCGACGAGAAAATGCGCTCTTTGTCATTCACTGCAGTGAGTACTGAGTTATATTTTAATTTGTTCATTTTGTGACAAATATTAAGTTGTTGTCATTGCTGTATTCGCTCTCAATGTGGAGTGGTATCATCATATAAATTATCGGTATTGCTGCTGTTTTTATTGTCGTTATAACGCATAAAAACTCACCATGCTTATTATTTTATATTCTCCTTGCGACGGAAAATAAATCGTTTTTCTAGGTATGAAGTTTTCGTGGAAGAGGTACAACATTCTTGAAACCATTGAGATGAATATTGTACGTAAAAAGTGTATTGAATCTTACAAAAAAAACATAATGAAGCATCGAGTGATTCATTTTTTAATGTCTCCCATTAACATGGAATAAGCTTTTTTGAAAACAATCGTTTTTCAAACTAATTGTCAATGGGCCACAATGAGCTTGAATGGCAGGTCCTTCGAGGGTGCAATTAAACCTCAACACACGTAAGTATTCGATTACATCATCATTAATTTCACGCATAATGTATTCGTTTGCGACAGACAAGCTCTGGTTTCGAATAGCCTAATCCCTTATCACCTCGGGTCCAAGCAACAAGCAAACAAATTATCAAGAGGTGTCATTAGGATACTGGTAAATAAAAGATTAGAATTTGCACTGTCCTGTTGCCGCCATACTTTTGTTGTGCAGTAGCGCACTGTTTACTATCAAAATAAATATTCTAAAGCAATATTGAACGCACTGCATGACATGGTTCCTAGGAAATAGATGAATTAAATTGTCAGGCATCTTCACATGTGTACCGCAATGTTCACCAAACAGCAACATCGACAGTGATTTGCATCGGCAACATATATAAGCGCTGCAACACACGCGCGCCACCGCAATATCCCCAAGCCGAAATGTTTATAAGACTTCATGAAAATGATCGAACTATAATTCAATTGATCACAGACAGAAAACACTTCTAATATCAAGAATAGTTCGACTAGCAAGTTGTTAACTTCTCATGGATTTCATTTCAAAATAGGGAAGCTTTTTCAGCGTTATTCAAGGATTTTGGAATTATCACAAGTGACGGTAGTATGGCCGTTACTAATACTAACACGCATCAGAGGGTGCCAACAGAAATTATTGAGACACTCTTTACGTAACTTCGTTACGAAGGACTTTGAATACGCGATTCTACGTCGTTCACTCTTATTAAAATCAGTTTCTGTAGAATTTTTACTAAAATGTTATTGCACTAAAATTATGACTAGTAAGTAAAACAATAATATATTTCGAACATAGTTCACTAAATTAAAACAGTTTAAAAACACACGTACCAAATATTTCCTTCTCCTTACTCCAGAGCCAGCACCAAACTAAAATTTGGGATGCTAAATCAATCGACTTTGAGAGCGCTGTACATGACACGCATGCCCCAGGCGAACAGAATACATAAAAATTGGACTCCAGAACGGAGAACCAAACAACGATCATTGCCGCCTACAGCGATTTTATATCAGCGTTGATTTGGCCTCATTATAACAACACTTTTCTTCGACTTCACTTCTTGTTTGTCTGCTACAAATCTTAGAATCGATATTCAACTCGCTTCTACCTGTCCATTCAATCGGAAATTTTTTACACTTGCATTAAGTCGGAGACAATGCTTGAAACAATTGACAGAATAAATAATTTAAAAAATTAAAAATTTTATTAATATTCAAAAATGTTTGAAATTATTTTCTTCTTAAATATTTAAAAATCTGATGAGAAATTCTTTGTACAAGTGTAACATCAGAAGCACTGGCCTATTTAGAAGTGTTGTATTTAAAAAAGTAATATTTAAATGCATATTATTTTTGGACTGAGCATGAAAAGAAAAACTTCAACGCAGCGATGTAACGGCGCAGAGAATCGGCTTATGAGTAATATATTTTTTACAAAAAGAAAAGAAAACATTACAATCGAATAACGTAAAATGGTGTAAGAGGCCTCGCTGCAAATAAGATTTTGGGAATATTTTGTAGTTAATCTTTCGTAAATTTGCGGTATGATGCATTATTTTTCGCCGTATGATGCATTCATTTGAGAACTAAATTTTACTAAATTTTGCTTATTGAGGAAAATGAAATTCGTCGAACAACAGCTAAAAACAAATATTAAAATACGCTCTATGCTGATAAGAATATTCTACTTGCGGTAAGAATGCCTGGCATTCCAATAATTTCAGGACACTCTATTGGCTTGATACAAACTTCTCCGGAATTGCGTCAGCATTTTTACCAAAAACTTGTGACAGATCCCGTAGCAATTGTGCTGAGGCAGCAACCAAACAACTCGATCAACCCTGGGAAGTGCTTGCCAAAAACATATTTAGAAGCTCCGAGATAGATGGATTGGTGAATAACAATAACCACCGTACGCATCCAAAATATTTTTATATTACTTTTTAAATTTGGTTTCAAAATTTCTGCATGAAAATTTTCAGTAAAAATCGCAAAAACACATAATATTATACGAGCGCCACGTGCAGTACACATATAGTTCATGTATGTAGTGAATAGAGCATCCAAATGATAAATTTCTAATGTCAAGGTTAATTAAAAATCAGGTGTCAGAGTGAGACCGATTATTAAATGACATCATCACTCATCAGCCTCAGTGTAACACATGCTAAACAAAATTCGGCCAATCAGAAGCAACGAATAGATTATGAACTAACTAATGAGATTACATATATAACGTCTTTCAAAGACGTTATAACTAATGAGATTATATAACGTCTTTGAAAGCCTCACAGAGCTTTGACTCAGCAAAGCTTTTTCCAATAAAGGCTTGTATTCCTTATTCGCTGCTATTTCACTCGTGTTCAAGTAAAGAAATGTTAAAGCCAATTGTCTTCATATTTATTCACTCGAGTAATTACGTTATTCTTGACGAGGGTAAGTACTCTTGTATTCATCACAGGCTAGCCGCGTTAGACGTTTTTACAGTACAAGTATATTCATTCAATGCTGATGTCAAGAAAACTTCAGTTCATCATTTTAATCATTTAACCGAACAACGAACTTCTTACAACGATAAAATGATTCAACGAAGAATTTTTACATATATAATATAACATATGAAGAGATCTTACCTTTCAAAAGGGTAAGCGTCGAAGCGACCGCCTGTGTGCAGATCCATTTGATCTAAAATTCCTTCCACAGAAGTTGAAAAAAATGTTCTTTTGTAAAGATGAACTTGGCTTTTTGCATTTATCCCACACTCCACGGAAAAAAACCGAGCGTCAATGGGAATTAATAAAGGAGTTTTTCAGGAAAAGTTTCATAAATTGGCACTGAATAATATTGTCTTGAGCTGAAGCCAAAATGAGATTCCTCAGCAAAGTTTTGCTTGGTCTGCCAGCCATCGCTGCGCCGGAAATACGGACGGGAGGCACGTTAGCTGCCAGGGGAAAAACTTGTTACCCTAACAAAATTTAGAGTCGCCCCAGCTTCTGATAATCCAAATCAGAAGCTGCCGCGTCTGTAAATTTTCACTGGGAGCTATATAGGTCCTCAGCCGCGGCAACGGCGGCCGACCGGCGGCCATCGAGAGGCTGCCTGCGATTTTTATCAGGGGAAGAAAAATAAATTGTTGTAGATTTTGTTACTGGGTTATAAAAATAGTATGGAAGTTGCTAATGAAAACAAATAGTATAGTTTACCGTTGTAATCCGTTATATCTGTATAATATTGTTTTTCACAGTATTATCCATTATATCTGTATAGTATAGTTTTCCATAGTATAATCCATTACATCTGTATATTATAGTTTTCCATAGTATAATCCATTACATCTGTATATTATAGTTGTCCATAGTATAATCCATTATATCTGTACAGTATAGTTTTCCATAGTATAATGCATTATATCTGTATTATATAGTTTTCCGTAATATAATACATTATATTCACGATATCTTGCACACATTAATCCCATCACCCCGTGATTGCATGAATTTTTTTTAGTATTCACGGCAAGTTTACAATTCTTTCAATAAAAGACTTATTAAAAGACACAATTTCAACTAATTTCAATGATTAACTTAGTAAGGTGTGAACGGCTAATAAAAATGTAACACGTGAAGACAAATTCGTGTAAGTTTATTCCCCAACATATACGCATATGCATGCGAATCGAGTCTTTATCTACTAAAAAACAAAATAATTTATTTTAAATGCAAAAGATATTATACAACACATAATCTGTCGGGGAAAAAAGTTAACAATCAAAGATAAACAGTTATTAGCTGTTTAACATGAATAATTTATATTGATGAATGCTACATTAATTCAATATTATTCCTCATTCAAATAATATGTATCGCCAAACAAAACAGTTAATTTCTAAAAAAAAACATATTGTCATCCTAGCATAAGAACAAAAATATATAAAATTCCGGTTTATTCTCGCTGATACCGTAAAACCACTTTACATTTTCCAATTTTCTCTGTCCATGAATTCTTTTGATCTTTAATTATGGAATAACTGATCGCTTTTTTGAACTGTGGATTTTTGATGCCAAGAAATCCGGTAACTAGATTTACATCTTCAAAATATTGTATGCATGAATTAACTATAAGCGTGTTGTGGTAAAAGAAAATTTTCCAGTAAAGACATGAAAATAATCGCGCAGTTGCCAACTCCGTCTTCTAATGTTTTAAGTTTTCGTATTCGTGTTCACGTTACATTGAGAATAAATAATTTTTTTCCGCCAAGATACTCAACTTAAATCGATGTCGCAAGGACTTTTGTAACAATTTTATTGTAAATAATGTAGTGTCCGTCTATAAATACAAAGCTCCAAATAAACGGCTTATTTTCCAGTTAGTTTGCAATTCTTCATCAAAGATCACATCAATGGCGCCAGTTTATATTTGTTATTTTTCAATTATGCCGGTAATTACCTCCCCAGCACCAAGCGTCCTATGAATATTTTTCCTCGTGCTGCCTTGATGGATTAATTTTATGCTTAATTTCTGCAGGCATCGTGGCTGAGAATAAATTAGAAGCGAGTATTCAGTTTATGCGCTCTTTAAAACAAAAGAAAATATCATACTGAAATATTAAATTTAAATGTCATTTTATCCCCAACTGGATGTCGGCCCCACGTTGCCCACCCATAAGCCGACGGTAATTTTCAACAAGCTGAGACTAAGTCAGACAATACCCCAGAAAAAATGTGGATTTTAACATTTCTAAAAATATAATAAGCTCTTGCGTATCTTAGTAGTTCTTTTTACGATGACTTATTAATTTTGCAGTGATCAATACTTTGCGACTCGCTTCTACGACTGTTAATTATGGGTGTGTGAGACCAGCTTCTAGCGAGGAAAGTAATGTTTGTTACCTGGCATACTTAATCTTCTTGTCATCATGTTGCTCGGAGGATATTCTTTCCTAACCGACTAGGGAACGTTCAAAGACGGAAATTCAGATCCTAGGAAATTCAGTGAATCCCGAGGAAAATACAGAATGTCCATCATATAAAAACGAAAAACTGGTACAAGAAATTCTATCGTAAATCCATCAGCCAATGAGATTCCGGCCTAAACAGGCCGATTTCAGACGTGAATCTCGAATTAATGATCTCCACCGTATTCATGGACAAAACATCATTTGCAGCAAAATGGACTAGAACGCACCGTGGATCATCAGTCGATAAGTCACGTCCAGCGGAGCTCAAAATTGCCGGCTGTCAGGGCCATATAGGTTTTCATAGGCGGAATTTGGTCCATTCATTTTATATATAGATGCATATACATATTGTATGTATATTGACTCTTCTACCTCCTTCCAAAGAATTGAGCAACTGTCTTACCGGATTTCCGTTATGACGAAAGTTTCTGAATACAAAGTTCAGTTATAGCGAACCGTTCTTAACAACAGTTGGGTACGGCAAACTGACGATTCTCGATGCTCAGAATCAAGACTGTGCTGTGATATAATAATCTAATATAAACTATTCACTATTATAGTACGCGAGAAATTCTCTACTTTACCTATCGATTGATCAGTCAACTGTTCCGGTAATATTGATAACCTATGGCCAATGTTAATATATCGTCAGGTTTGATTCTCCCTAGTGGCCTCGAGGTTCGGCTTGCGATGGCCTTCAAGCTTATATTATTCAGTTAACAGTGAAGGCTAACAGTAAAAGAGACCCATAAAACGGCTGTTGTTAAGATTGACAACTTTACTATTGAATCATCAGACCCAGATAAAAAGAGACATGCACTCTTCAGTATGTCACCGCGACATATCATGTGCGAAGCTCCCGGCTGCGCTCTCTATTTGAACTCTGGTTAAACTGTCCAATGTTCTGGACTGCAAGTTTACGGGAAGTTTACGGTAGTGCTGTGCTATGGTAGTGCTGTGCTCCAATGTGGATATTCTTGATAGCACCGAAGCGTTTCTCGCGGTCACGTGTTAGTGCGAACTGAATTTGGAATCTTCGGTGTGGTTCGTGCGGACGTTAGATTTAGCCAAAATATGACTAGACGCGATCGTTAAATTGTTTAGAAGTTCATCGGTGACGGACTTCAGTACGGTGTGCTGAAAGACTGGCACCGTGGAAAGATCCTTTGGATGCTTCGCTATCCCTAAACTCGGTCAGATACACATTTTTCGGCTAGCCGAGTTAAAGATGCTATGATATATTCCTTAAGCAATACAGATTGTTTGCAACTCTGTCTGAAAATCATTACATAGGTGTGAGTTTGCTGCAAAATTGAATTAGCGACGAGTTTGTGTTCAGGCGACGAGCTCACGACGCAGGCGACGAGTTTGTGTTCAGGCGACGAGTTTGTGTTCAGGCGACGAGTTTGTGTTCTGGCGACGAGTTTGTGTTCAGGCGACGAGTTTGCGCTCGGGCGACACACCGGTCGCCAGTGTCCACCGCACTGATGATAAATGACCGCCTCATTGATCCTATCGTCCGCCCTCCTGCCTCACTTTTGACATAATACTGTACACTACGGAACAAAACTGAACTACACGGTAACTTAGTAACCTTGTCTCATTCGAATATTTCTTTTAAAAACAGATGGAATCATTACTCCGAAAATGAATTATCGCTGAATAAAGTTTTAAATCAGCATGTAGCTGAAAATAATAGGAAAAGTGCTGGGAAATTTTGACGTGTACTCAATTAACGGAAAATATTTTCAGACTGAATTTTTGGGGTAAATATTTATTGCCGCTGAGTATGATGAGCGATATTTTAAGCAATTTTTAGATCGTCACACGATGTTAAAATTAAGGATTTTCAGATCCAGAATAATCTTCCCCTTAAAAATAATACGGGAAGAGGTGTTTCAAGTTCTATAATGACTTCCCCTCTATGCACCAGTGATTTAGTAATGTTATGTGACTGTTATCAGTATTCTACATTTAATCTCGGGGGTGACAGATTCACAATAATATTTGTTCGCGCCTTTACTTGAGTGCCAGTTCTATTCTTTGTTCCTTTAATGAAAATATGGACGTTGCAGTCCCAGGCCATGCAAGCCTTCGTCTTTTGCCGCCTCCCAGCCCCCGGCAAGCAAGAGGCCCTCACCGCCAAGGCCCTAGGAGACGGGAAGAAGAACGTAACTGCTGCGCATCTGCCCTCATTTAGGCCCTCAGTTGGGTAAGAGATGCCCTCATTTGGGCCTACTGATGTCCTCAGTTGGGCAAGAGATGCCCTCAGTTGGGCCTGCTGATGCCCTCTGTTAGGCAAGCTGATGCATAATGCTTGGGCTTGATTCTTGCTCGTTGTAGAAAAGCAGAGGTGGAGAGTCAGGGATTGTGCTCAGGCAGGAACACGTCCAGCAGTCTCTTGATTGTCTCTGGGGTGAATGCACCCTCTCAGCTCCCACTGCAAAGCGTTAAACAGCCTCGGCTTCGCCTTGGAAAGAGATTTTCCAGCAAACATCGGTCTCAGGCCGCTGCTCTGTTGTGCAATAGGAGTTTTCAGAACAGTATCGCACTTTTTCGCCGTGAAATGTTGCAACCTTGAAGGTCTCGGTCGCAAAGCTCACAAAACCTTATTGATTGCACTAACAATACCTCCAAATAGTGTTAAATCAGATTTATGTGGCCAATAAAGATCATGCAGCTTCCAGTTCGGCAAGCGAAAAAATTCCTTCCAGAGGCTGAATCAACTCATGTGCTAAGGGGAGAGGGAAGTGAATCATCTAATCACGGCGCACACTCCACCGGTGCATTTGTTTTTTCACAACAATAAATAGAGGCTTTTTCACAAGAAACCTTATAATCTGTTTTCTCAATTTTAGGTGAATTTACACATCCCATTCCTAATTTGACCTTATTTAATTTCAAAGAATGGTTGAAATTTCTATAGAAATGGTCGAAGCAAATTAGAAAATATGAATGTTATTAGAAATTTTCATACTTCTTTGGTGGCAACTTGAACGTGTCTTTTTTCTTCGTACCTATCGATATATCGATAGGTACGGGTCTGTAAATAGGTGGCATTCATTAAGATTTAATTGTATAAACTATCGAGTAATTGTAAATCGTACAGGAGTTTGAAGCCTTCTCTACATTATTTCTACTTATATTTTTGGTCGAGTGACTACTCTTATTTTCGAAATAATAATTTTCGTTGATATTGCATGTTCACTCTAACTTTAGTAAGGAGAGAGTCGACTATAGTTCAAGTTTCGGGCTTTGCCTTTTACTTCGGGACGACAACTGCAGCTCTAGAGCTTTTGCTTGTTGCTATTATAAATATTCTCAACGGTATTGAAAAGCCAAGTGCTTTTCTAAGTTTAAATTACTGTATTATAATGGAGACAGCACTTCATTCCTTCTTCTTTTTTATTTTCTTATCTTAGAATATACAATTCCGTTAAAATTATCACTTGGTGACTTAAGATTTTATTGCAGGTGCAAGGCTGTAATCTGTAACTATACTGATACAGAGAAACAAATCTTTAGGTTCTGATACCTTATGATTGATTCCTATATAAAGCTATTTCGCATGAACCTATAAAATAACGGCCATTCTAAAGGGCCCATAGATAATTTATTCGGATTCTAAACCGCCACTTAATTTGCAGATCGAAATTCCTGTTGTTTAAGATGTGTGAATTTGGTGCTTCATCGACTGCATTCGTTACCAATAACTTGAATATTTTCATTTGTATTACTTAAACTTTACAACTTGTTTTATATAAAGGTTTACTTGTTTGTTTTCTACTGTTAATTTGGGCTGGGTCTAGTCGTTATTACTGCGACGACCTGTATTTACTTCGCTACCAGGTAATTTTTCTATCTTAATTAGTCTTTTCTGAAACAAATTGTCGGATGGTCACTTTTAATTTGGAGATCTCGAGGATTTGAATTAGGGCTCGAAAATAAGGGTTCCTCTTGTCTATTGTCGTTGTATGTATTTAAGCCTTAATGTTATAAGAAAAGGATGCAAATTTTGAATAATGAGTAATAATTGTGGGAATGAATTTAAATTCCAATACAAAGGGAGAAGGACCAAGCCAAACTGGCAAGGCAAATATTTATCTCCGAAAATAGCATTGTAAACTGATATGCACTACCCTTAATTAAGCTACACGAATGAAATTATCATGAGATAATCAAAAAATTATTCATACATCTTCATATTCTAAATGTTCCGCCTAAGTATTCTGAAATCTGTTATGCAAAATTGACATCACTCAAAATTTGGTTATTGTTGTGGTTTTAGTAAAAAATTTTTTACATACTCTACAGCCCTTCAGCTCCCTGTCGCGAAACAATGAAGATCCTCGGCTATTCATCCCAGAGCGGCTCCAGTGCTAAACAAAGAAGATAATAATATACGTTTAAAAATTACTTTTTAAAGACAACACTTCCAAAGAATCCAGTATCTCCAATCTTACAGATGTACAATGAATTTCTCATCTAATTTTCGAAAATTAAAAAAATTTATTTTTCAATTTTTAATATATACGGTATAGATTTTTTAATATATAAATTTTTTCAAAATGATTTATTCTGTTAATTGATTCATGCATTGCCTCTGAGTTCACACAAGTGTGCAAAATTTCAGATCAATTAGACAGGTAAAAGTGTGTCAAATATCAGTTATGAGATTTGTAGCTGGCAAAATTATTTTGTCAATTTTTTTTAATATAAAAAAAAAATTTACATTTTAAAAATCATTTATTTTGACATTTGATTCATGCATTGTCTCCAACTTTAAACAAGTGTGCAAAATTTCCGATCGATAGGATAAGTAAAAGTGTATTAAATTTCGATTACAAGATTTGTAGCAGACAGACAGACAGACAAGAAGTGAAGTTAAAGAGAAGTGTTGTAAAGATGGAGGATAATTTTCTGCCATCGCTCATTTTAAGTTAGGAAAAAGGAAATAAGAAACAGCTTTGTACCTCCCGCTATACACTAGTTTCAATACACAAAGAAGTATACACTAGTTTCAATTAAAACTAGTGTATACTTTTGTATAAGTGAAAAAAATTAGAAACTGGCGTTGAATCTCAATAAATCAAGAAAATTTCACAGCTTCGCAATATAAGCTCATGATGAGAAGAAAGCCGAAAATTCAATGAAAGAATAATATTTCATATATATTTTTTAATTAACTTCAAGAAAGAATGAATAAATATCAACGTACACTATTTGCCCTCACGCACTATAACAGAGTCCAATACTTCAAATTTTCGGAAAGCGGCCTTTGTTTAAATGAGGTTGGAGTATCTGCAATACGATACCTTATCCAATAATTTAGGCCGATTCTGTTTTAGCAGGAACAACCACCGTGCTAAGGTCAATCAGGGAATGTAAGAAATGCTTAGTAACTAATTTCCTTGATAATGATTTTTTTAGTGAATTTCTCCGAATAATGGACAACATTCATTCATATGGATCATGATAGTATAAAATAATCAATAGTTATTTGTCATCTGACATGGACTCACTTCATTATGTAATGCTTGTCCGCTATTTGGCGATGGAAATTAAGGCTCTAAAAGTAACTGACAAAAATTCATAAACACACACGAGTAATACAGAAATGGGACTGTACAGCTCACAATACACAATAAGGGCACTTTTCAAACAGCATCTAAATTTAAAACGAGGAACTGTATCTAAAAAACAGACACGTTCTTGGAGCGGAATGGTATAATACAGTTAAAAGCGATTTAAAATGGTTAAACGATTTAAAATAATTACATCGAATCAATTTTGGTCCAATGCAATTTATGGTTAAATTAAGTGCAGCATTTCGCATAACCAAACGAAATTCGAAATGGTATAGTTCTGTCAACAATCCCTGCTCATTTCGCCCACACCTTTTAGTGATGAATTGCTCTGTAATCAGAAGCAATTAGCCCGGTGCATTAAAAAAATTAAAAAGAGCTTCAAAGCTTTCAGGCCTCCGCTGCTGTCCAAAATAGGGTCATTTCAATGAATAATACATTTCATAAAAAAATCGCAATGAAAAGAATATTTCATTAACTCATCATTGTGATGAAGGCTGAAATGGTTTTAGGACACCGAAAATATTATATATAAAATACGGAACTTAACATATTTAATTTTTTGCACGCTGACTTACAAATACATCATTTGAAGTGATGCATTAGTCGGGTTATCATCAATTTTTGTATTAAATGGATCATTTCACTTCATATAGAGCTTAGTTAAAAGCCAATATATAAATGAGCCAAATAATTATCACAAATTTTTAAATACTTTACTTATACTAATAATGCTTTCTTTATTTGGAAAATTTTATGTCATTACCCTGATATTGTTGGAACAGTTTTAAATTCGAATAGTTAATATTTTTGAAGATAAATGAGAAAGCTTTTAAATCTGTTGTCATTTAGTTATTTATTTATTTATTTTTTTTATAACCTTCTTTAATATTCCTGTTCCTGATGGGACGGGAATGTGAACAACCTCGTGATAACCTGACAGATCAACTTGCAATTAATGAGCCCCGTTTGTAGTTAAAAACATATATGGATATTAATGGAATGTAGTTGTGAAATATCTCCTGAGCCTTAGTTCGTTTTTTTATCAATAAAATTCGTTAATAATTTTCATCTCCCTTGAGGCGCCAAAAAAATTAACTTTTGTTTTAAAGAAGTCTTGATATAAATTGTACTCTATTTTTTGGAAATTAAACTCAAATTACTAAACATATATGTGATGTCCATTTAAAATTGATAAGAAAATAAAATTTAATGAATATTTTGGCGAGCGTTAGAATCGAGAGCACAGAATACTCTTTGTTTATTATAATTTTAATTTATCATTTTTATTCATCCTTTGCTTACCACTATCAAATGAGCCCCGATAGAGTAAACGTACAGTAATTTTTCCATTATTCCTCTCTGTACTTTCGTGGAATTATGCAAAAGATGTGTTTACTCTGCGGAAGGAGTACAAAATAATCGCGTAAATAATCATCATTGAAAACAACCACTTGAAGCAAAGAAAAGGTTAATAACTTTCCAGAGCAGGTTTGCTCTGAAGGGTTTGTGCTGCAGAATATCTGGCCGTTAATACCTGTTTTTGTGCTTCAGAGTATCCGACAATTAATACATGTGTTTGTGCTGCAGAGTATCCGACCGTTAATACCTGTGTTTGTGCTTCAGAGTATCCGACAATTAATACATGTGTTTGTGCTGCAGAGTATCCGACCGTTTATACCTGATGCCAAATAAAAGTAAAAAGGCAGTAATTCATCATCGATCACAAACATTCAGCGTTTGTTGGTGATGACAGCAGCAGCCGAAGGCTAATGGAAAAACTTATGGACATATTTCACAAAGAAACCGTGATTGCATGCGCCGGGGCAACGAGCTAAAGATTTACGTAGTTCCGACATTTGTGTATAAATGCAAATAAATAATTCACTGGTATATCAGTTACTATTATTATAATGGAAAATGGTTCGCTCTTAGTTTAAATTTAGAAGCTGCTTAGCGAAGTTTGAAAGCATTGAAAGAATTAAATTGATATGCAAGTGAAGGAAATATTTTTATTTAATTTTTCCAATTTTGTTAGTCTTTGTTCAGGTTAATTCACTCGTTGACTGTTATTGCTCATTCCTTTCCTAGCAGACAGTGACAAAATCATGCGATTCCAAAATATCACCCGAAAAATAAGAATATATGCCGAGTGTAACTACATTTATCTCTTTTTAAAACAGCAATTCAAAAGAAAGACCAGTCAAAAGTTAGTAATACCTTAGAAAGTAGTCACAACCTATTTTTTTCTTGCTTTAAAACAAACCCCAAGCATGCATTCACCCGACATCTTCAAGCCGCGCTATAAAGTGAGTTTATTTCCTGTTCCTCAGCTCCGTTCGAATGCAAATATTTTGTCTGATCAAATGCACGACGCGATTCATGTTATAACAATTGCACGACGGCTCGGACAACTGAACAAAAGTTCTGAATACAGCGTTGTGCTTCACCGCTTCTGTCCTGAACAAAGTGTTCGTCCTCTTGTTTGCAGTTGTTAGTTAAATGGACGCTGTATAAACCAACGTGACAGTTATTTTTCAGTCTGAGAACAAATTTGGACAATTTCAATCATGATTTCAAATAAAAATCTCTCTATGAACGAGTATCAATGCGTTTTGTTTAATTTTTCCAATAGGCATTTTTATGTCCTTGAAAGTTTACCTGTAATATAATTTAACCCTTGATATTGAATTAGGAACAGGATAAAATTTTTCTTCGGGAGTATTTCTTTAGTTTCTCAATTTCATTTTTGTACTCCTGAACCATTTAAAGTCTTGGATCTAAATAACTTTTCATTACAGGTCTTATATTTAATGAAAAATGTATTTTTGCAAAAAATTTATGAAAACTTTTTGTTACCTTAGCCATTCGTGCAAGATTATTGGATCCGTGATGTTCCTAGATCTTTCTAATTCACAATAAATTTCTCGTTATAAATTGCCCACCATTTCTCAAGGCGTCTTTCGGTCCTTGTCGCCCGTACAGTTCGCCACTAATTTGATCGTGCATTCAAATTTATTCATGGAAATCCAGGGAAAATTCTGGTATCTTGGATATGGCAGCTTGCACGTCATTCCCGACAACAAACTCAATGCACACGATGAATGCAAGAAGACGATGTAGTACGTTACACATCAGTTAGGGCACGTCACGTTGTGATGTAGTACGTTACACATCAGTTAGGGCACGTCATGTTGTGATGTAGTACGTTACACATCAGTTAGGTCACGTCACGTTGCGATGTAGTACGTTACACATCAGTTAGGTCACGTCACGTTGCGATGTAGTACGTTACACATCAGTTAGGGCACGTCACGTTGTGATGTAGTACGTTACACATCAGTTAGGGCACGTCACGTTGCGATGTAGTACGTTACACATCAGTTATAGGTCACGTCACGTTGTGATGTAGTACGTTACACATCAGTCAGGTCACGTCACGTTGCGATGTAGTACGTTACACATCAGTTAGGTCACGTCACGTTGCGATGTAGTACGTTACACATCAGTTAGGCCACATGCACGCCAGGTTAATCACCAGCGCTTGTAAATATCCATGACAAATGTTTAGTTTATAATGATGTTCAGACCAAATCCGATTGCAAGCTACTAGTTTATCGACCTATTAAAAAAATTGCTTGGCGATGGTTGGCAGTAGGAAGTAGATTACTATTAATAGTGCATTATTAGATATTCTTCGATAAATTATATATTATTGATTTAATTAATGTCCTTCTTGCTCTTGTAAAGAACAGAATACATTCATAATTAACAAATTTTAGACGCATATTATGTACACAAATTCAACTAATGATTTTTTTTATTATTCTAGGATGCCTGTTTTCATGTTTTCGAAAACTAAAAATCAACGAATCTGATTAGAATACATGACAATGGTTCTGTCCTAATTCTTGAAAAGAGAAGAAAATTATTCTTAACTTCCTGCTCACTAGCCAACTTGATGGGGCCTTAAAAAATTATTTAGGCCTTTAAAATTAAATTAAATTAAATTAAAATTTTGGCTCAGATGGATATTTCAATAATTACAAAATTCATTGAAGAAAATGTTCGGCCAGAAAAATACAAATTATATCTATATCGATCGTTCATTTCGTAGCGAGCTCATACAGTTAATTAAAAAATTCTCATCCCGCAAATAGGCCGTGACATTTATGGTTATGGCTGGAAGAATCCCTTGAAATTTTTTTACTACAAAATATGAGAAACGTATTCCAAGGTCTCGAATGATTTGCTGATCGTTACAAAGCTTCTTATTAACGTATATTAATAAACGCGAGTTACATTATTTAACTGTATATGATCTCAACAAGCGTCGATAAGAAGAAGGAAGACAAATTTTAGTTTCAGGAACCAATTTACTAAAAGGAACAACATATTGCTCTGAGATTATACGCTTAATATATCATACTTCGGAGCTTCCTCCCTGAGTAAATCTAACAGCAACATTACTACGCAGTAGGTAATGCAATTCCTACGGTCTGTAGAAGCGAACATAACGACAATTTGTGAAGAGGTACAAAAAAACGCGAAAGATTGTTCTGCTGAATCAAACTTTAATCGAACCTAATTACGCCTTACGAATAATTTTTCATGATATCTAATGATGTTTGAAATTTGTTTTCAATTACGCGACCAATAAATTTGTGTTGCGGCATTTATGAACGCTTGATTTTCATTGAATGTAAAAAAAATCAACGAAGATTAATAATGGAATTTATTTTTTTGGAATGATTTCCAGGAGAATACTCATAGAATCAACTTAACCTTAAAAAAATTGGTCCACCTTCTAATCTAGCGTCAGTATGTCCTGCTTTCGAAAAACGGAAGGTAATATTTATCCTTCGGTGAAAGTTTCCTTCAAATGCATAATTAAACTCAATTTCTAAAGATTTCCGACGATTATTTTTTGCTGAGACTCAAATCAACGTAGAGAGGCAAACCCTGCACAACTTTTAGCAATAAAACATTGTTTTTTTCTCTCTCTCATTTTAAAGCCAGCTAGCTTATTGAAGTGAGCCTATGTCAACTTATGTGCTTTGATAATCCCAACTTCACAGGAGAATGCAATTATTCCCTCGTTGAGCAACCATAATATCTAAACAACGGTGCAGTTAATTAATAAAGCCATGCTGGTCAGGTTCAGAGTACGCAGAGTGCTCAGGCAAGGTCTCTCAGACGATGCCCGTTCAGGGTATACTCGCACATGTTCACACATGAATGTTATCGTGCGATAACTGACCAGAGAATTCGATGATTGAATATGCGTGAACATGAAACAACTGGAATCTGGAAGCGATTTTAAACCAACCGTCCGTTGAATGGATTTGATCAAAAGGCCAGTCTAGCCAAGAAAAAAACAAGAATCGGCGACAGGCTTATCCAGGCCTATTCTTCAATGCCGAAGATACTATATTCTACTATATGCTGCGTATTGTCGTACGTAGCATGTTCAGAGTACGAAGTGTGCGCTCAGTCCTCAGTCATGGACCGCTCTACAAAGCATGTTCAGAGTGCGCAGTATGTAGAGACTGCTGCGTTTGGGTATTCATAGAAATTTTAGAGCACTAAATGCATGTGTCGTGCCGAAATCGAGGAATTGCCGACTCTTTGGAATCGGCAGCCAGTTTGCCGAATCTGTAGAATCATTATTGCGTTGCTGTTTCAGAAAATCGGACGTTAGATCTAGAGTTAGAACATAAATCGACAGTTAATTAGAGTTAGAGAAGATTAGGTCAAGTTCGGTCAAGTTTTTTTATATATAAACATTAAAAAAACTTCACTGACTGACCAAACCCCAGATTCCAATAGTATATAAATGCTGATTCTACAGATTCGGCAAACTGGCTGCTGATTCCATAGAATCGGCAATTCCGCAATTTCGGCACGACACATGCATTTAGTCTCGTCACACAGGTTATGCATTTATGTTCAAATGCCATCATGGATGCGAGTGCGAATGATTAAATGTAAGGATTAAATTTCTGATCTGATGACTACAACTATTTCTTAACTTCCTTGCAACTTCACTTTGATTATCATTCTATGTATCGGCGTTTTTTAATGCATTCGGCAGTGTGTTCATTCGAGAACAACAAAAAATATCAATACACTATGGTTAAAACTAAATAATACCTAAAAGTCATAACACTTTTAGGTTGTGGGGGATGCACTCTTCACCAGTTACCAGTCCTCAGTAGACAATTATTAATTTTCAATGTGAGTTGATCATCTGGAAAAAAATTCACTACAGTTACCTTTCCTGGTTCTAAGCTCCTCGAAATATATTTCGGCAGGTTTAGTGTCGGTCAGAGGTTGGTTTTCGATGTAACGAAGAACTGATGCGTGAGTTCCATTAGCCATTTTTTCCGTTTCAATTGACGTTACTGGAAACGTCGGGATCTCGTTACCGCCTCTCAAGATCGGTTGAAAAATGCACAAACATGAGGACTCGTTTCTCATTAACGAAGGGCTAAGTTACTGTTTCTCATTAACGGAGGGCTAAGTTATTCATGTTATTCATGAGCAGACACGTGGTTTCAGTTTTGAAATTCATCAAGAATTACATTATCTGGAAAAACCAGGACTACAAGAAGTCGCTGGTGATCTACACATACATCAAGTTCTGTTAAAAGCTTTATAATAACTTTGCAGCTCGGTGTCTTACACTAGAATTAAATTTTACACTAGAATTTAAATTAAATTTTGTTGCAATAAATCATGCACAAACGAAACAATGAATTATTATTATTTAGATTTGTTTAGCGTTACCTTGAGGTTTGGATATCTCTGTGTTGAGGCATAGAATTGCTAGAGATCATAAGATTACGTTTTATTATAATTATTTCGTAAATTTGCTAAATTCTTCACGCATCGAAGCCTCGAGCTTATTTACAACACATGCACCCAATCACCCTGGAGCTTTAATCACAAATAAACTCCAGTAGTTATAGAAAACTTTCCACCGCAAAATTTCAACTCAAATATAAAAATTAAGCCTACAGATCAGAAAATAATTGAAAATCACAGTCGTCTACATCGGCCAGCTCTGACCGCCCCAGCCAGGAACTGGTTTACGCTAATGACTACGGCAACAGAAGCGAGTATTTTTCTCCAAGTTATGGTGAGTTTCAATGGTGGACAAGCAGTAACTGTAATGAGGTCGAGATCAGGGTCCATTGATAAAAATGCGAATTTCCATGTCGCTTCCTTCTGCCTAGTTAATTTCTTTAAACGAATTAAAATATATATATATCATCTGTATATTTATCATCTGTAAATTAGCACGATGTGTGAATAATTTTACAGAGTTAATGTTTTTTGCAAGCAGCATATCCATGAACAAATTTTCTGGGCAGGAGAATTTTCCTGTTTCAAACAAACAATAGCAAATACTTTGTTGTTTGCTGCTTTTTCTTCATTGCACTAAGAAATTGTCAATGAAAAATGCTCACGGTTTATGAATGTCTCATTACCAAAATTCAGCTTACTTCGAAGCAAAACAAGCATTGCTTGTTACGTTATTCATTTCTAACCTCAACTAATTTGCCCTCTTTCTTCTCCCGCGTTTCAGAACATTTTGCACTGAGAATTGTCATCGCTTAAAAATTTATTTACTCTCATGAAAACTTATTCACAACAGTTCGGTCAAACATTATACATCTAATTTGATTTGCAACAAAGATCAATATTCTCTGCCTTCAATCTCGAGATTACTATATTTCAATTTAACTAAATTAGGCGTCATTAATGTTGCTTGAGCCAGCAACAATAACATTGTTAGTGCACCAAATCGCTTGGAATAACAGAATAAGTAGCTATTATTGAAGATTCTATATATTCCAATTATCTTCTAAATTATCTTCTAAAAACCCTAATGGGAATAAATTCATGTGGAAGGGAATTTATATATATTTAATTATTATTAACGAAGATCGGAGACTGAATCACGAAAAAATAAGCTCTAATTTAGATGTTTGATCCGCAACGAATGGATAAGATTATCATCAGGCAGAGCAGGACGAGGCAACGTCTGTACAGAATTTGTACAGACATCATCGACGCAACAGACCAGCCCTCAATGATGCCATGAACGATGCCAAGTCTGTACAGAATGAGTACAGACATCATTGACCTAACTCTCGCAAATTGACTTGAGTTAGGCAAGAGTTTCAATAATCTGCCTCTGCTTGAGAGTTGATCTTGTCTAGCAATTCACTGCCGTCAATATTGCGAATCTGGCACAGATTCGAGCAGCTAATTGGCTTTTCGGTCAAAGAGAGAATTCGGTATAAAGGTCTTTGAACCCGGGGTTTGAATGTTATTAAATGACTTCCAATAAAAAATAACTTACTTTTTACTTCAACATTTCTACGATATGTTCATTAGCCGTACACTTATTATATAAATAAATAAAATTGCTGTACTTTCTAGTTGAATATCAATAATAGTTTATTGACATCCCTACTATTGCTTGAGAGGTGATTTTTATCTAACCCTACAGACCCAATCCAATACAACCGTGCCAATGTTTCGCAATTTTTGTTTAAATTTATCCTCAAGCCTTTTATCTTCTCAGATTTTTCACACTCAGTCTTTTCAGTTCTTCAATATTAAGGCATATTTTCATTCCTCTAAGAAGCACGTTATTATCGGAAACATGAATCACACATAATAATGATTTTCCCGCCATGTTCGGCCATTTCTACTGATAGAAACATTATAGAATACTGATAGAAACATTCTTCTACATTGAAATTTTGCTAGCCGTAGTCATTCGTGAGCGTTTCTTTTGGGAAATTTTGGGCAATTACAAGAATTGGCCTGATGATTTCAGAATAAACTGTACTCAATCTATTTTAAAGACAAAATTTCGTGATCTTTATCTTGTTCAATATTAATTTAACTTTCTTTATCATATAGTTTTTCTCTCGTGAGAATTTACTTATGTAATGCCTTTACTTTAGGATGTGATATTTGTATTAATTTTTGTTCTAATTTTTGCCACTATTACATTCATACTTGACACCTATTACGCTCGTGAAGCTTTATTTATAGCTTGTATGGGTTTTTCACCTGGAAACTTTTATTACCAAACAGTGTGTTTTTTTTCTATTGAGTCGTGCTGTGCTGCTTCTGTGAGCGAAATAATACAGAATAAAGAAATAAGCAATTTTTGCTTAGCAATGCACTACTCAATCATTGTATATACTGACCAATAACGTAATTGGATCTTGAGCCATTTAAATTATTGTAATGTATAAATATGGTGTCGAGGGAATTTGTGTCTCTTTGCAAAATTTTTCTTGTGTACAAATGTTGGGAATATTTTTTGCCGAATTCTCAACATACATTTTTTATGTTGAGAAGCCATATTCTTTGGCTTTATGGACTTTGAACAGTTTCATTCCTTGGTCGTTACGTCACTTAATGTCTAATCATTAAGCTGGAAAACTGAACTAATGTTAGGATTTAAATTGAAATAAATATAACGGAGTAATATAAAAATTATATTACTCAATTATATAAGTTATATATATATAATATAATATAATATATATTAAATCATATATTATATAAATATAATTGAGTAATTGATATAAATATAATACATACATACATACATATTCACATTTCGAAACATGAGAAAAGTCTACGGTGTCTAAGTCTAACATTTAATTAACTTTGAACCCTCGTGTTACGAGTTACGCGAACATCAACTTTCCATTGATACCGGAAAGTTAAGATAAAATTTGCTGCAGAAGACAAACTGCATGTCATTGAGGTTAAGAAAATATTGTTTTTAGTACAACAGAATAGGTCATGCGAATCACACTAAACAATTGAGTAATAAGGGTTCAATTCATTAGAACGCAAACTGAATGGACTAAGTTTAGTAGAACTACATCCAGATTTTTCCTAGGAAACACTCATTTCCAACGAGACAGTCAACAAAGCACCGTATTACCGCGACCGCGTCGGACGCAATACTGAAGGAAAACTGGCGCCAGAGCCCCTAACCTCTGACATCAGTCGAGACTGCGAAGCAAAATCCTGGCGACGTCTCACAAAAACTTAGACATGAAGCATAATTCTTTGAGCATGCGGAGAATTATCGCTGTTCGGCAGTGCGATAACCAAAAAATCGCCACTTGCACGTCAAATTAAAGTATAGTAGCATTTTAAAGCCGTAGTTTTGGATTTTCATCTTAGACAATAGCATTAATTCATTGGCATTTAAAAAAATGACAGCATTAGTTCAATATGAAACGCAGCAGATAAATTTTTTTGAGGAGGGAGATTAAATAAAATGAGCTTTAAAAACAATCTCAGGAAACATTCAATTTGGCGAGGAAACTAAATAATGATTATCACGAAAACAACGTTGATGAAGTGCGCGTTCAATTCACGAGGCACTTGAAATTTTAATGTCATCGGATTACAGCCATAGCAGCAAGCTACGTGATCACTTATTTTGCTGAGCTACAAAAAAAGATATTATATTGTCACGGAGCTTTGGCTTAATTTAGTGCACGAATGTTTTTTTAGTGTGACTTGCACCAATAAGTAAATTCCAATTTACATAATCGGATATGATTTTTGGGGTATATAATTTTTTATAATGTAATATATTTATATATCATAAAATATATAATTAATTTTTAATTTAAGATATAATTTTTCTTCTGTTGAGTATGAAAAGTATCCTTCCGTTACGTTTTGTCTGACATGCACTGTGATAATGTACCATGGATATCAAGTCCAGTCATGAGCACAATATTTGTAGACATGATCCCACTTATTGTCAATACTCAGAAAATCGAATGTGTTACATTTTCCAAATATTTTTTCACAATATTATCCAAATGTTTTCATACCCACTGCGCATGGAGAGAGAAAGAGAGAGAGAGTGTATGCAGCACTAATTCGCTGGGCCTACACTTTAAAAAAAAGTTAATAGATCGTAAGTTCATCAGCCAATCATTGACGGCCTTTTAAGCAAAATCCACCAAAAATGAACAAGAAAATAGAGCGAAGTACTTACGTTCACTTAGCGAGTTTTGAATGTATGGTCCCTGGTTTCCGCGCCAATTTGGGTCAGTATTAGCCGCATATAAGGCCAAAAATGGCATTGTAACCGCCTCGACTAAGTCTCATTAACTTTTCTGAGTGTATAAATATCATAGAATTACAGTTTTTTTCGTTTACGATAACGTAAAATTAACTTGAACCCTATAAGTGGATAAATTTCGATAGAGTTGCGAATTTGAAAGTCGCTTGTTGAGACTGTGGTAGCTTATTTCTCTGTAGTTTAAACCAAATAAGATTGCAATTTGAAAATTGGACCTCTTTCCTTAGGAGGGCTGTAAAGTTTGTTTGTACTCTACCATTGTTTGTTGCCTTTGCTATTTCTACTATTGCCTTTAAGAAAATAAATCAACTACTCTTGAAGCAAACTTCTCTTACCGTCAGGCTGCGTTAATGTTGCCTGCGCGTAACTTTGACAGGCTTGACATAGCCTGTCGTGACTACTGACTCGGGTAATGTCCAATAGTTCCTGTCTCACAACATAACATAGCAATAAACAATTCCCTTTTGATAGGCGGCCAAATATACGAGGTAATTGTAACTACAGCTTGAAGATAGCAGGTTAATAATCCGCGATCGGTATGGCTTGAGTTTATTATCAGAGAAGAAGTACTATTCACGATACATTAGCAGCAAATCAGCGCTCTTCATTCCTGGTTTTACTTACTTATTACTTTGATAAAATTTTATTTCTAGGTGACGAATTATGTTTGAGGGCAAAGAAGTTTGGATTTGGTGGTGAAATTTGGTTTCAGGTAAAAAAGTTTGTTAGCGGGTGACGAATTTTGGCTGAAGGCGACAGAGTTATGTATAAACTTGCGGCCTATCATTCCCAATCATAGTTGTCGAATCTTCCTGCTCTGATTGTTGTCTCATTGGATGTCGGATTTTCAGTGATTGTACTTTCACCGATCGTAATATTAGTGGTCGTACCTGCCGTGGTAGTACCTGCAGTGGTAGTACCATCAGTGATACCATTAGTGGTAGTACCATCAGCGGTAGTAGCATCAGTGGTAGTAGCATCGGTGGTAGTACCATCAGTGATACCGTTAGTGGTAGTACCATCAGCGGTAGTATCAGTGGTAGTATCATCAGTGGTAGCACCATTAGTGGTAGTAGCATCAGTGGTAGAATCATCAGTGGTAGTAGCATCAGTGGTAGTATCATCAATGGTAGCAGCATCAGTGGTAGTATCATCAGTGGTAGTATCATCAGTGGTAGCACCATCAGTGGTAGTATCATCATAGTATCATCAGTGGTAGCACCATCAGTGTTAGTATCATCAGTGGTAGTATCATCAGTGGTAGTACCATCAGTGGTAGCACCATCAGTGGTAGTACCATACGTGGTTGTATCATCAGTGGTAGGACTATCAGTGATCGGATCATCGGATCTGACGGAAATCGTGTCGATGGCGATGAAGTTTGAACTGCCCCTGCCAAGATCAGCCTCGATCACGAGCTGTGAGGGAAAATTCATCACTATTTTAGAAAATATTCATGAATATTACGAGACAAATTGTATAATTTTGAAAAGAATAATAAATATTTTTGGCCAAATAATTGTCATGTTTTCATCGTCATAATCATAATCGTGATCATTGCGCATCTATAACATACTTTTTCACAACTAAGTTTTAGGAAATAAAGATTTTGTTTTGTACTTCTATTACCCATCATTATTTCTCATTGATTAATTTAGTAATATTAGGAGTGGAAACAGATTATAAAAATTAGATTTAATAACCACTAAAATACTTAAACAAATTTATTTTTGTTCATACAATTCTTTCGGTTGCTTATTGACTTGTTTCATTTTATTTTCACTATAGAAATTTCGGAAAAAAACAATTTCTGAATTAGTGTCCATCTTCAATAGCCTTAGATCTTCCTATTTTATAATTGGCTATAACCATATCTATCAATCGAATTATTTCTTCTGTTAGGTAAGAATAATTTCAATTTTGTTGTATTAGAATTCGTGTTTATGAATAGTTAATGTTTGGGAATAAATTGGATGAGAAAATTAGGCAAAGTTAGATTTTTTAACACTTACTGAAATATTAATACATAATTTTTCCAAAAGTTTTTAAAAATGCAACAAATACTTTAATTTTGTTAAGATGTATATAGAAGACGCTAGGTAAAAAAATTCAATGACTCAGTTACCTGGAAGAACTCGTTGTATACTTGGTAGCTTGCCGTCACGACCTGCCAGTTCAAGTTGTCAGCCTTCACGAGCACCGAGACGAAGGGAAGGTTATCGTAGTCTCCGTCCAGAGATTTGGCTCGCAGTCTAAAAGGCCAAACGACACGTCATTAGTAATTCTATTTCACTGGCTTGATGGTTAGAAATTGTATTTCTTTCGAATCTTCTAGTAGTTTTTTTTTCATCACGAACACTTGGAATATTTTATTAATGAAACTTTGTCGCTACAGAGATTTCTTGGAATTCAGCTTTGTGCAGCCAAATGAAAAAAAGTTTCCGTGTAAACTAGCTTCAGTCCACGGAGCAATGACGTTTTTGAGCCTTCGTCTTGTGATCTAACAACTTAATTAGAAGTACGGTAGTCTTTTTTCAGACAAATTCGACTTATGACTTTGACTGATGTCCGCTGCAAAACCATTACTCTTCTATTACACTAGCACTTGCCTAGCTAGAACAAAAAATTTAACATCTATAGAAGACAGATTGGTGGATTCATTTCATGAGTCCTTATACGTTAAAAAATTTTGTTGGAAACCGTTTATTTTAAAGCAAGATCTGAAATAACAACTCTAATTAAAAAGATGTAACAACAATAAAAGAGCATTATAGTACATCAAGTTTTGAATGTTTGCATTTTTAACATTTAACAAGTTATACAGTTAATAATATTATAATTTTTAATCATTTGATCTGATTGCTTTGCTTTACCTCAATTATTCCATTTTTAGAGATCAATGATCATTGTAATTCTCAACAATATATTTTTTAATTTCAGTTCGAGCTCGAACTTCTTATGAACTTCAACGTAAACTTTTTTTAAAGTTCAAGTTCAAATCTCTATTTCTCCCCTGAATTCGAAAGAACTTTCGCACATTTTATGTTCAATTCTAATGTACATGGAATCAAAGTTCCAGTTCCATGTCTCACAAAGCCTTCAAAAATATAAGTCAGTTTCAGTTTCACACATAGGATTCAAACTAATATCCTCATCAGTAGTATAGGAGTGAGCCTATCAAAACAGTTTATCTAAACAGCTTAACAGTACCGATCATTTACCCAAAATCTTATTTCGAATCTTGACCATCAAAATTTATTAATTACCCCTAAAAACCTGATCATTTACAAAAAATCTTATTTCGAATCTTTGCGATCAAAAATTTTAGCAATGTCTTCCGATCAAAAGCCTGACCATTTACCCTGAATCTTGAACATCAAAATCATGGGTTAACGACCATTTACCCCGATTGACCGAAAACATTTTAACCGATAACTCAGGGCTTCACAAAGAGCGGATGTTGGAAAAAATACTTCTGCGGGATATATAATTTCCTACAGTGTAATCATGAATGCTGAAACAGTATACTGCTAGTGTGTATCACCAGCTCAATTCATATATTTATGCAGAGCAAACGCGCCTCTCTCACGAGTCATTTCCGGAACCCCTAACAAAGCGCGTCCTATCAGTTCCAGCGAATAAGTGTTGCCTATTTAAAATCACGCGAGTAACACTTTATAGAGAAATGCTCATGCTCATTGCGAGACATTACCACTTCGGAGAACGACCGCATCAGATCACCATTCTCATACACATAAGTTGCAGCATATTTTGTGAAAATTCGAGAAAAAAAGTGATGACGGAGATAGTGTGACGGAGATTCAGTGAAAGTAAATAAGTTGAGAAAAGCACGGTCTTAACTGATATAAGTTGTAGCAATGATCGATTATGCGATAGCAGACGCTCAAGCATATCAAACAGTTATATCAAGCATATCAAACAAGCATATCAAAGATAGAAATGACATTCCAAAAAATCTTCGTCAATTCGTTAGACAAGTGTTCAATGTAATGAAGAGAAGCAGAATTAAAACACCAGCGAAACTAAATAATTGGTTAAAAACGCATGTATTTGACAATCAACATTACCAAAATATTGAACCTCCTGCTTCTACTTGTGATAATTATGACGAAATTTTCGGTTATTTGGTGAGATTTAAAAACGCAATAAAATCACAGCAAAAAGCTCTTCCTGTAGATCAAAATTAATGCTCTTCGGATATTTCCTACGCCTTTTGTGGGAAAAATACTTCAATGAATATGTGTGTGCGGAGGAAATCAAAGTTACACAACCTACCTTACAAACATTGTTAGCTGACCATATAGGCATCAGCATATCCTTCGCAAATCGACTTCGATGGATTGGTAAACTCGGATATCGGTTTAAAAAACTTAAAAACTTATCCTTATCCCTCCCTCAACTTTTCAAAAAGCAAAGGGATATCACTAACTTATTTAGACATCATACCCATTTGCCAATGAGCGGAAATTAGAAGCACAGGAGATGGATATAGCGAGCGAATAACCAATTAGGTCACTAGCCTGCGCTCGCCGAGCGCATAACCAATAAGGTCATTAGCCCGCGCTCGCCGAGCGCATCCGGCCAGCGCTGCTCCAGCTCATGGTAAGCTATACGCACCGACCACAAGGCACCATTATTAACAGCACGCAACCGACTCAAACCCACGAACCAAGACCACCGATTACTAGGCGTCACCTCTCCATCACTGTAACTCCAGGAGGTCAACAGGCATCACCAATTCAAGCATCAAGTCACCACCCACATTCAGTATCAAGCTATATCTCAAATGTTGTGTTTTATAACCCGTCTCTATTTTATCAAAGAGATCAAATCAATAATTTTTCAATATGCTTCTAATTTTTTTCTATATAAAATGAGAGCTAACGAATCGTCTAATGTAAATCATGCGAAAAAACATACATTTAATGTGAATTCTCTTTGGATACATATTTTAAGTAAATAAAAGCATGTATTGTCAGCATAAACCATTGTGAAGTTTGTGACACAGATAGTTAAAAAACCTAAAAAAACATATAGAAACTCAAAGGCATCGGAAAGCAAATAACAATCGATCATATCACATGAATACTTTAATACAAAGACAAAATGCGTAATATGTAATCGCGAAGTTCAAAACTTAGAAAGGTATGAACAAACAAACGTCCATAGAAATCGTTTAAATTATAGCATATTAGCCAATTATTTCTTTTATTGTAATCTTTGCAATTAAGAAGTGGATGATATCGGAGCGCATGAAGATTCAAATGTACATTTTAAAAATAATTTTGAATGCATGCGAGGTGAAATTAAGTAGTCTATAAATGATAAATGCGCAGAACATATATATCATGATATAATAACTATCGATCCGAAGTTATTTCTCAAAAATATAACATCTGAAGATATTCAAGCAATTAAGCAGTCAAAATTAGGTAACGCGAAAGCTTATAATACCGCTTGGTTCAATTCAAACAGGTATAAAGAACTTCCAAGGATTCGCATAAATTTAAGTACAATTAAAGGACTGTATGATAATCTGATACATAGAATCGAAGAATTTACGAATAACTCTTCTGGATGGATATTAAACAAGTTGCTATACTTCACAATCGAAATTGTTGAATACAAACCTTTAAGAGGTTCTAGTTATATAGAATTACGAGAACAATTGAGACATCCAAATATAAGTTAATAAATATTCAAAACCAAGATAATGTGTGCTTTAAGTGGACGGTCACGCGCCACTTCTTCAGGGATTAAAAAAATTGTAACGGAATAACAAAAATATTAAAGAAGAAAGCTGAAGAGTTCGAATTCGCAGATATCAAATTCCCTGTGAAAATTAAAAACATCGATAAATGTGAAAAGATTATAATATATCTATAAATTTATATGGCTTGAGTTATTGTTTGGAGCTATTCCCACTTCGAATAACTAAAACTAAAAATAAAGATGTGGTTCCGTTATTGTTAATTACAAATGAGAATGGAAGTCATGTCTTGATGTAGTCTTTAAGTCCATTTATTCACAAGGCGAGTCATAGAACTAAATATGTATGTCCATACTGCCTGCATGCATTCATAAGCGAAGGCCTATACTTGAAGAACATAAAAATGATCGCTCTATTCACACACCCCTCACATATATGTTTTTAGTGATAAAAAGCTAAAATTCAAGACCTTTCAACAGACAAACATCCCTTTGTAATATACGTTGATTTTGAATCGACTATGGTAGGTATTGATTCAAGTCAACCAAACCGAAAGTTGAATTATACGCGGAATATAAATAAACATGAGCCAAATAGTTTCTGTTGCGATATTAAATGCGGAGATGATAGGCACTCAGAGTTGGAGTTATATAATGGTAGAGATGCGTCCTAAATTTTGCGAAATATCTAGAAGAAGAAACAAAACTTGTGTATGAATTATTAAATCAATATCCGAAAAAGATGTTCATATCAACCGAGAAATATCACGAACACAGAAATACTACAGTTTGCTATGTCTGTCATGAAGAGTTTACTAAAGAAAACTATAAGGTAAGCGTGAAAAATATGTAATCCATTACAGTAACTTAAAACTATGAGAAACTTGGATTAAAACTAGAGAAAATTCATAGAATATTAGAATTCGATGAAAGTCCATGGATAGAGCCATATATAGAGCTGAACACAAAAAAAGTGATAATAAGCGAAATCAGATTTTGACAAAGATTTCTCTAAGTTAATGAATAATTCTGTATTTGGTAAAACGATGGAGAACATAAGAAACCGAGTCGAAGTTAATTTGGTTAAGACTAAACAAGAATGGAGAAGATTAATTAATAAACCTAATTTAAAAGGATTTAAACTGTAATGAAGTGTTGCTGCAAATTTCCCACTACTGTATGTCAGACTACTAAGTTTAAGTATGACCGACTTTGACGTGGGTGTTAAATTGAGTATAGCCGTCAGATACAATGCCGATCCCGACTTGCGTCCTGGTTCATCTCTTATAGGTTTTTGACTCAGACGCCAGGGTGAGTTGCGTGCTATGGCGGTGAAATTTAGCTTGGAATAATTGATGGAATATCGTGATTTTTGTGTATATAGCGACTTGTCATGTGTAGATATTAACTTTTTGTTTTCTGTTGTAGGATCGTGCGTTTTCTCAGATCTCCATGCGTAAGCTCTCTCCTCGCATTTTGCTCTCGTCGCACTTCAGCTTCCTAAGCATTTAATTTGTTAGTTCGTTTAATTCATGTGCCGCACCTGTTTGATTTGTTTAGTTTCAATTTGCCGTTTATCTTTAATGAATAAATTTAAGAAGGTTTGTTTGAGTAACTATCCGCTCGGTCCTAGCTTTATGCTGATTAGGCCAGTAGGGAAGTTGCATTCAATTTCCGGTCATTGGTGGACGTGACTATTAGACCATTCGAACTTCTGAGGTGACGCGAATAATTGGCTATTCGGGGATTCAAGATTAGTTCGTCAAAAAAACTATTCTCGGAAAACCGGATAGTCATGCAAAAACAAAAGCTTAAATTTTATAAACCTATTCATGTAGGGATGAGCATACTAGATATGAGCATGGCATTGATAAATGATTTTCATTACAATTTCATTAGTGAAGAATATGGTGATAGAGCAAAGCTATTGTTCACAGATACAGACTCGCTTTGCTATGACATAAAAACCGCTGACTTCTATGAAGATATGAGGGATAATCAAGACTTATTTGATACTTCGAATTATCCTAAGGATCATTTCCTCTACTCAAATCAAAACAAAAAAGTAATCGGTGAAATGAAAGATGAAACTAGCTGCATTCCCATAGAAGAATTTGTAGGTCTTCGGGCAAAGCTGTATTGTTATCGAATAAAATGTTCTGTAGCTAAAAATGCTAAAGGTATAAAGAGAAATGTAATTGAAAGGAATACAACCATGGATGAATATATGAGAGCCTTGAATAATGAGGCAATATATAAAACATTGTATGATATCCAAGTGATAATCATGAATTATACGAAAGTAATTAATAAAATTGCACTGAATGGTGACGATGATAAAAGACATTTATTAGCAGACGGTATCAATTCGCTACCATTGAACCACTGTAAGGGTACGCACACAGTTAAAGCAGGTTGCCAGCGTGCTGGTTACCTGCTCAGGCTGGCGCCTGAAACCATAGAATACAGAAGCCTATTCGTACAGGTTTTCACTGTGAACACTTACATTATTATCCTATGTTCATTCTTGTGGCAGGTTGGAGCAGGTTGCCCGCGCGGGCAAACCTGCTTTCACTGTGTGCGTACCCTAATGCAAGCTGATAGAAGTCTTTATAAAATAATCTAATAAAAATGATAACTATCGACTAGCTATCCTGAGCTACCATCAACCGATAATAGTGAGTGGTTAATTAAACCAGATGAAATCATATCTTCGTAATGAAAAAACTGGAAGCGGCATTTTTAACACAATGTTGAGGAAATTACCACTGCCAGAAATGCATTTAAAATTACCTTCAACATTCAATCTGAGCAAGTTCCCAACGGTTCTTTCAATAATAAGCATACCTACTCCTTCTGTGGTCCTGGCACTAGGGTGGAAAAATGACTTATTCTGAAAAATGACTAATTCATTGGATATAGCTTGTAGAGAGCATGATATATTTTATAGTACACATTCAAAAACTAGAGACAGTCTGATGATATCCTAGCGAAAAAAAGCTGCTGAAATTGCGATAGATCCTAATGAACCTGAATATATTAGAATTGATGCATAATTAGTTAATACTATAATGGCTGTAAAAAATGTGTATGTCTTAGAGTATCAATAAAACGTAAAAGTCCAATGAGTGGTAAAATTCTATGGCAATTATTTTACGATCCTAAAACCGGCTACGTGGGGACAAATGAACTCGTTCGTAGGAGTAGTTTATCTCGAAAGAAAGTCACGAATTAGTTGGAGTCACATGAAACACACACTCTACATAAATCAATAAAATATATTCATCACAAGAAGAGTCAAAGTAACAAAGATCGATGATCAATGGCCTTCAGATTTAGATGTCTTGCAGAAGTATACAGATAAAGGTAAAAATTACGTTCTAGCTTTGATTTACGTCTTTAGCAAACATGCATGGGCAGTTCCTATATGTAGAAAAACTGGTGGAGAGATTAAAACTTCTTTCCAAAAGCTTTTCAGTGAACAAATTCCCTCTAAATTTCAAACAGACAAAGGTCTAGAGTTCATTAACAAGCCGACAAAAGAGTTATTCAAAAAGTTTGAAATTCAATAGCTTGCAACTGAAAATGAAACTAAAGCTCAAGTTGTTGAGAGATTTAACCGAACTCTCAAGACAAAAATGTGGAAATATTTCACGTACGCCAAGACAAAAGAGTGGGAAGATATTTTACCAGATTTAGTTGATAATTATATCAATAGTTATCATAGATCAATAAAAATGACTAGACTTGAAGTTTCACTTGAACAGAACAGTAATATAGTCTATGCAAATTTGTTCACCGAGATAAGTACGGTTGTAAGAAAGCCTAAATATTGAAGATCGTGTTAGAATTAGTATTAAACGTAAGGATTTTAATAAAGGATATCTGCCTAATTTCACACGTAACTTATTTGTCATCTCTAAACTATTAGAGACGAAACCAGTAACTTATATGCTGAAAGATATGAGCGGTGAAGAAGTAATAGGGAGTAAGCCCTCAGTTCTCGGTTAAAAAGTGCACGGTCAATCGAGGTAAATGTTCGTTAACCCATGATTTTGATGGTCAAGATTCAGGGTAAACAGTCAGGTTTTTGATCGGTAGACTGCTCAAATTTTTGATGGCCAAGATTCGATATAATGTTGTGAGTAAATGATCAGGTTTTATTTAGGGGTAATTGATCAATTTTGATGTTCAAGATTCGAAATGAGATTTTTGGTAAAGGATCGGTAACCGGGTAAGCTGTTTAGACAAACTGTTGTGATAGGCTCAATCCTATCCCACTTACACGGAATTAAAGTTCCAGTTCCGTATGTCACAGAGACTTCAAAAATATAAGTCAGTTTCAGTTTCACACATAGGATTCAAACCAATAGCCTTATCAATTTAAAAAAACTTTAGTAAAATAATTCCCACAAAAGCTTCGTATCATGTACAGAAATAAAAACTCTCGCAACACATAAAACAACTCGCAGCATATCTGATGTAGTATGACGACTTGATTCAAGGTTTGAGTATCGTTCAAGATTTAACGCGGCTCGACGATGTGTAGGCAGGGTGGCCCATTGGTTAAAGTTCAGATAACAAGGAGGTTTGCTAGCAGTGAGTTGCGTATTTGATACCAGCTTCCTATGACAGTTAAAGTTAAAATTGATTAGGTAGCCGGGTGGTTGGAAACAGTCGAATTGGAGCAGTAAGTTGCGGGCTCAAAACCCCACCTAGCTGTAAGTATTCCGTGATGTCAAGCATCATCAAGAGTCCATACTTCTCCTATCCAACGCTGACACCGCTATGACTATTACTATCACCTCAAAGATACTGGGTTGTCGTGGCTGCCTCGAACCGAGACCCGGACGCTGATAGTCTTGTTTGAGCCGGTGATGGTGGAGAGGGGAGGAGACTCGATGGTCATCACGCCTGGTGGTGGAGTACAATTATAATATCTATGTTTGTTAGAACAGGCCGGTAAGTGCCGCCAGATAATACTATCTAGTTATTTCACACGATTAATCTGAAAAAATTTAATCGATCAGGTGTAGTTAGTTTCTACAATGACAAGATAATAAAAAATAAAATGTGTCGATACCTTTTTTCTCACATCGAAATGTTGTTTCAAATAATTTAACGAAAATTAGTCTTGCCAGAAAGTCAAAACATAACAAAAACAGTTAAAAAAACAAGCAAACCAGAAAAAAATGCTCGAACAATTTTACTGAAATTGTTTATTGCCCTTTTAAATCCTCAGCCCGGGTAACAATGGTTAATCTGCTGTTCTCACATGTTATAATGCTGACTTAACTGCTAGTTGGAGAGACTACAGACAATAGTGATGAGTTTTCAATCAAATAATACTCATAAGAGGAATTCTTTGAAATTTTCTTGAGGCCTCACGGAAACCTAAGTATTTGATATCTTGCACTTAGTTCACAGAAGTTTTAATCACCAACCGCTGAAAATGTCGTATCTGTCGACGTAGAGAACGTTGAGCCCAGTGGGCTTGGGGATGGTCACGCCTACTTTTCGGTAGTCTTCCACCTGCCACCTGCCACCGTCCATGTTGCCTTGTGACCAACCTTCAATGAACAAATTTTATTAGGTTTTGGGGAAAAAACTTTTTGAGTTGTTCAACTCATTTCAGCAAATCAGTAGTTCACGTACTCAAAAATTATAAAACAATTGTCTTGAATAAAATGAACGTGTTTTTGAATTGGATAAACTTGGTACTGTGGCGTAAATCGATAGGAAAATATGCTGCCAGTATGCAGTATGTTTTTTTCTTATTTTAAGCTAGTAAATTTTTGTGTAAACGAATTTCACGAGCATAAGCTAATCTGTTATGTTGCATTTCTGAATTTTATTGGCATCTGGCTCACTACCCTAAAATTCAAAATTCTCTACACAATTCCTTTAACGGAATATACACAATAATTTATATTATACTGAAATTCGTTGCGCAAAAATGCTTAGCGGATATTTTTCTTCATTTACTTGTTTATCAATAAACATGATCTTTAGAAATAAATTAAAAGAAAAAATTCTAGATTAAAGAAAAATAACTTAAAGAACAAAAAATAAAATATTTTTCCACTCATATAAAACAAGGAAATATTTGGTCTTCCTTTTACAGACCCACAAGCCCACCATGGAAGAGAACACATGTTTTGGTGAAGTAATTTCCCTCTCCCAAAGAACTCTACAAATTATTCCGTATTCCATTTACCGATCCACAAGACCGCCCTGGAAGAGAACTTATGTTTTGGTGAAGTGATTCCCTCCTCCCAAATAACTCTACAAAATATTACGTATTCCTTTTAAATAAATTTACCGACCCACAAGGCCGCCATGGAAGTCGAAGAAGTCCTGCTCAGGCACGGGGTATGGCGAGGCGCCCACGAGCTGCATCGCCGTAACAGAGATTACGTTGCCCTGGTCAATGCCCAGCGACCCCTCTGAAATATTGTTGTCATCACATTATTATCTTGTAATCATTATCTAATTGGCATGGTGAATTGCATTTCATGATATATAAGATAACTTCCTAATATTACTGCTCATTTGTTTGTTCAATTATTCAACTAAACCGTTGGAATATGCTAAAATTATAACACTATTTATCAGTCGAATCATCCATGTCACAAAATTTATATACGATGATGGCATGAGAAAGGTCTTAATGACAATATTTGTAATTAATTCATACGATTAAACTAAGAAGCCTTTATTCGTAAAATTAACTGAGCCCAAAGCCTTCATTTATGAGTATCAACAGCTCAAAAAATAATTCTATGCCCAGCAAATTTGTTTGCTTGCAGACTGAATGAAATTTTATTTTAAATCAACAGCCTTTCACTCATCAGTAAAACAAAATGAAGCCAAATGATGAGATTTTAATCTGATGCATAGAAACCAATTGCATGTTTAAAATTCTTGCTGTCATATTCAAGTACGTGATGCCAACAGTCAGTATTCCGGTATATAGTCATTGGCACGAAATCTGCCCAGGATTTTCAATATTATGACTAACGAAAAATTAGGAACTGACGCAGCAAGTACAAAACATCAATTTGATCAAAATCTCCTGAATAATAGTAGTCTCACCCAAAACAATGAAGAATTTTTCGCCGGGCACCAGGTTGCGGAATGTGTCGGTGTAGGTCTCGTAACCGAAGGTACCGTTCGTTCCGAAGTCATCCATCGAAATTGCGGGATTAGGGTCGAAGTTACTGAGGATTAGTGATTGAGCATGAATCAATTTACAATTTAAATAGAGCAGTTTTGTCAAGTAATTGGTGCGGGAGTTCAGTTTGGTATAAAAATTTATATTCTTTCCGTAATTTCAGTCTAAGATCGTGCATCTTAGAAAAAATAATTAATATTGGCTATATTCGTTCAGGAGCATAATTTCACCGAAAAATATTTCTATTTTTTGGCAGAATGAAGCTTGAACTTAGTTTTACATTTTTTTCTTCTTGAAACGAATGATTTTGAATGATGCATATAAAAACCGTCTAGATATACATTCCGAGACAAATCTAGCATCGGTTGTAAAAAGAGATCCTTCATTTTTCGACAAGAAAATCCCCTCATCAACTGCGCAAAGGAAGATGTGACAACAAAACGTGTAAGCTCTCTGAAAAATTACTCCAGCTTATATGATGAAGAGAACCCTCTTTTCATCATATATCTCAAGTCACTTTTGATGAAACACTTCCTCGTTTCTTATTATCTGCGATAAATAACTTTCTGCTTGTTACAACTGATCTTCCGGTACAAGTATAGACAAGAAAATATTCTTATCCTTATTTATTTTTTTGAGAAAAAAAATCCTTGCTTACTTTGCGATAGATTTTTTTACATTTATGAGGAAAGAATTTCACTCAAGTAAACTAAAAGCACCAATTCAATAATAAAATAAAACTCGCCATCTGCCTTTTTTAACTCTAATATTTTCGCGTAACACCTTACCGGTAGGAGAAGAAGTTTCTTTTTTACAGCTTCACCTTGTATGGGAGGAATATTACCTGTAGGACTGTGAACTTTCTTGTAGGAAACAAGAGCTTACTTGCAGGAGTAGCAGCTTACTTGCAGTAGTATGAACTTACTTATAGGAGTAGTAGTTTATTTGCAGGAGTATTAGCTTACTTATAAGAGTAGTAGCTTACTTTTAGGAGTAGGAGCATATTTATAAGAGTGTGAGCTTAATTGCAGGAGTAGGAGCTTACTTATAGGAGTAGATTAGAATATAATAGAAGTATCGACACTGAAAAATATTCCCATGGCCTGTTGCCAATTCATGTACTTTTCGTGACTTGATTCACAGGGTATCCGGCCTTTGGAACCCGATCTGTCCATAACTGACGATTGATTGAGATAGCTGCTGGACTTATTGCCTGGTTCGTAAGGTGCTAGGCATTTTAAGACTGAACATATGCTCCTACATAGCTTCGTCTAGTCAGTTCTTGAAGGCGTTCATACTCAGAGCGTCAACGATGCTATCAGAGAGGCTGTTCCACATGTCGATGACTCGAAGCGAGAAGAAAATGTTGTCGCATGGATGTGCTACAACGCATTTTTCAGTTTATAGCAGTGGCCCTTGGTGTTGGTTCTTGTTTCAAATTCTAGTAATCCTTCTGGGGCCTTGTATAAACCGTGGGTATACTTGTATACTTCAATAAGGTCACCAAGCAGACGTCGTTAACAGAGGCTTGGAAGCTTCATAATCTTTTAACCTTTCTTCATAAGACTTGCCTTCTAAACCCGGAATTATCCTTGTTGCACGTCTTTGAACACTCTTGACTACATTTTCATCCTTTTCTAGTTTTAGTGACCACACGGCGTTTCCAAACTCTAGGTTCGGACGCACGACAGACAGCGACAAACAACAGTTTCATCGCTTCAGCATCTATGTACTCGTAGGAGCTTCTGATCAGTCCAAGTCATTTATTTGCTTTATTACCTTGACCTTCAATATGCTTAGAAAATTTCAACTCATTGTCGATATTAACTTCTAAATCTTTTTCCATTGTCAACTTCGACATCATCACTCTGTCGTTGCAACCATGTATTCTCATACTGTAATCATTCTGTTCATTATTCTTGCCAAGGTGGATTACTTTACACTTGTCAGCGTTAAAACGCAGCTGCCACTTATCAGCCCAGTCAACCAACCTGTCAAGATCACCTTACAACTGTACTTTTTGCGACGTATTTTTCACTGTATTATAAACTTTTGTGTTGTCAGCATACATCGAGCACACGCTAGACACAGCTTCTGGCAGATCGTTTATAAACGCAACGAATAAAACAGGCCCGAAAACGCTTCCTTGTGGCACGCCGCTGCGCACTGAAGCCCAGTCTGATACGGACCCATTAATACCGACACGTTGTCGTCTCCCTACTAGAAAATCTCTGATCCATTAGATTAGAGTACATTACTCTCAATTCCCAAAGACTTCAATTTACGCAACAGCCGCTCATGTGGGACACTGTCAAATGCCTTGGCAAAATCGAGGTACACTGCATCTACTGGGTCCCTTTCGTCAAGCAGGCGGCTTCATTCGTTCAGAGTAGACAAGAGGTTAGTGGTGCAGGATATCCCGGCAATAAAGCCATGTTGACAGTCTAATAGGAGATTATTAGCAGTCAAATGATCCATCAATCGATCCCTCACAACAGATTCCATCACCTCGCAAACGAAACTTGTCCAACTGACAAGGCGATAGTTGCCCGGGCAGCTTTTGCCACCTTTTTTGAACAATGGTGTCATTTGAGCTTCTTTCCAGTCAGTCTGCAAGATCCCTTCGCTCAAATTTTTTTTTTAATTATGTCAGAGGGCCGGCTACTACAGTTGCTGACTCTTTGAGTAATATGGGGTGGAAGCCGTCCGGTCCACATGACTTGTTTGGATTTACAGCGATTAGGCGCTTGAGAACCTCTTCTTCTTTTATTTCGAATCTATTAATATAGAGCCGACTGGGTCCTCCTCAATAGCTGGAATACTGTTCAAGTACTCATCAGTAAATACGCTACTGAAAAACTGATTAAGGACGTCAGCCTTGCCCTCATCAGAGGATATCTTTCGTTGATCTACTTTCAAATCAGAAATACCGTCCATTATCTTGCACTTATCTTGCTAGCGTACAAAAAGAAGGCTTTTGGGTTCCTTTTTAAATTTTTAGTAATATTTTTTTCGAGGGTTTTTACTGCGTGCGACAGCTTTCTTTAGCTTGATTTCGAGCTCTAGGTTATAATCAGCAACGCTACGAGTCTGTAAATAACGCTGGTATGCTTCCTTCTTCGTTTTCAGCTTAGCTAGAACTGTACTGTTCATCCACTGAGTTTTTTTGGCTCCACCAAGCTAAATTTCAGGTACACACTCATCAACTGCAGACGCAACCGTGTCCTTGAGAAATGACCATAACTCAGCCACATTCATATCTTTAATACAGTTCAAAATATTCACTGCATTCACTTCTTCGCGGAGTTAATCATATTCGCCTTTCGCAAAATTCAAACGCTCACGCTTCTGAGGCTTCTTTTCTGTACAGCACTCAAGACTGAAAAAAAAATAATTGGTGATGGCTTTTGCCCAATGGAGCTTCGTGACGAAGCTCATCTAACATTGATTCATCACGATTAAACACCAGGTCTTGAATTGGGAGTCTGTTTACTTCTATAATGGGTTGGCTTGGTAACATGCTGGACTACGAAGGAGTCTCTCACAGACTCCATGAACAAGGAAGGATGTTGGGTGATTCATCTGTCCTTGGAGCGGATCCATCTGTCCAGTCTAGCTCTGCATGATTAAAATCACCAACGATCAACGTGTGTGACCTACGGAAAGACATGCTCGGTAAAAGACTGTTTAGTACTTTATCGTTATCAGAGGAACTGTTTGGTAATCTATACACGACGCCTTTGAGGAGGTTATCTTTGCCTTTGAGAGAAAGTTCGCACCACACTGATTCTCTAGCTGATTGATGCTCTGCAGATAACTTGATTTGTTGTGCCCCATAAGAGGTTCTAACCCACAAAGCTACACCTCTACTGCACCGCTCTTCATTTAAGTTATGAAGACAATCAAAACCTGGCAACTGAAATTCAACAGGTACAATTTCCCCCGTGAATTTTAGGGAGTGTTTCTGTAATACAAATAATGTCTATGCACTCGTTTTCGATCACAGTAAATAGTTCACTTATTTGTTCAAAACGCAATCAGAGTTTGTGTAAAAACATTTTAAAACTTTTTTGTGCACTCTCACTTTGCTGCATGCGTTTACTACTTACATTATTTACAGGCCTGGATCTATGGCCTATTATTTACAGGCCTGGACTTCTTACTTGTCTTCCAGCTTCGCTGACTGGCCGTGTGCGGCCGGTGTTGTCATGACATCGTGAGAGTGCTTGACCTGAGCCTCTCCTGCCATTTCTTACGAAAATTTGCTCTCTCTTAAGGGGTAGCATACGTCTTAACAAATACTGAATTAAACTCGAATTCACTTAGTTTTCTCGCAACCTTAAGCACATGTCCGACCTCGGCTGCATCCTGCACAGTCACCAGCAGCGGTCTACAGGTGGTAGCGTCTTTCGATCGCAGCCTCTTGCATGCCATTATATTCACAACGACGTTAAGTGCCTTGGCACAACAATCAGTAATAAACGCAGCATCCGAAGCATTACTTTCAGTAACGTTAAACCAAATAAGGTTAAGTCTTCTTCTCTCTATGCAGCAGTTCACGAGTGCTCTCGCTGGCGAGATCAGAGATGACATCTTTGCGGCCTTTACCTTCTGTGTTATCGCTATTTTCTGTTTTGTGCAGATGATCTTTCATTTCCACCAGCTCGTTTCGTAACGAGTGTAATTCGCTACTACAACAAGCTCAATTCTTTCTTGTGGTTCTCCTCCATTTCGGCTCTCTTTCTCAACTCTTGCTTGTTGGTTTCTTCCATTTCGGCCTTAAAGACAGAAAAAAATAGAAGAGCATTTATCTGCCACCATCTTTTTGCCTTTTAAAGCGCTAAGTGCAGGTTGTTGGCAGTCCTGGCAGTACCAGTGTACTGTCTTAATTGTTTCTGCGAATAACAGAGCAATCAGTCTTGCTCAACTTTGCACAATTGTTGCAGAGGATATCTCCGCAACGATCACAGGCCACTGTAGCGTCATTGACGTTAAGCAAAACCAGCTTGCAAATTTACAAATTTCCTTTCGCTCATTTTGCGATTGATCTTCGCATTTGGTTTAACAGGACTGGAGGCCTTTTCAATTAATTTTTGTCCTCTCTGACTAGCCATCTTTAAATGCAAGAGCTAATTAAACTCAAGTTAAAAACCGAAATCAAGTTGAGTAAAAATTGTACAAATTACAATAGTGCTGTAAAAAAAACTCTTAGAGATTTTAGAGTAAGTGGCTTTCAGAGAGCGGCGATCTCAGCGGCTTATGTGTTCAAAGAAGAGGTAGGCTTGTACAAGAAAACAAAGGCTGTATTGTCCCGCTTGGGCGAAGCAGTGCACACGTTACCCTCACTTGCTGCAAGCGATCGTCCCTCACTGACTCTACAAGTCCGAATTATTTAAAATGAAAACACTTTTACTATAGTCTTGTTCTTTCTATTCGCACTCTCGTTTACTGACTTCACTGAAATTCAGTCATTCTCTGACACGGATCATAAAAAATGCGAAAATAGTTCCGAAAACGGCACAGTAGAAGTTAAAAATTTCAGACCACAAACATATGTGCATCCTCTTTCGACCTCGGCTGAACGGAGTAAGAGGAGACACGGCTGATCGGAGAAGGAGCTTAATATTGCAGGGATTAGTATGAGCTTACTTATAAGAGTTGGAGCTTACTTATAGGAGAAGGAGCTTAATTGCAGTAGTATGAGCTTCCTTATAAAAGTAGGAACTTACTTTTAGGAGAAGGAGCTTAATTGCAGGAGTAGGTGCTTACTTATGGGAGTAGGAGCGTCATTGCAGGAGTAGGAACATACTTGTAGGAGTAGGAGCGTCGAACTCTGAGGGATGCAGGATACTCATAAGATCCTTCCACGCTAAACGTCACAGACACGGTCACTTCGCCTTCCTTCCACACGATCAAGCGCGGACTCGTGGCCAAAACCACACCTGCAAAGACAAAGTTATCAAAAAACATACCAGAACACGACATCGTTATTTTATACATATCAGTTTTTATTTGATTGTTTAGGTCAAACAAAATCTGCTATATATCTGAATGAATGTAATAACCTCATTTTGAACTGCCAACCAATAGTAGGCACATGATAGGCAGAAACTTCAATAATTAAACCAATATAATGATAAATATCAGGAAATGATTTTTGATGTTGTTAAATATATGTAGATTCGCATACTAATGATATAATGAGTATATGATGGATTGATGGATTTATATGAAACATGAAGGCTATTTCTTCAATCTTTCACCATAATCTTATTAAGAAAAATGAATATTCGTATAATCCCCAACATACATAATAGCAATTTCCCACATTATAGAAATTCGTGTTAATCACGAATTGCTATTATGACCAAGAAATAACCCCAGGAACGAGAATTACTGTCAGTATTCACTGACCCAACTCAACATTCAAATAACTCGAAATCAGCATAAAAAGGTTTAAGGAAATTATTCAGATTTTATTCTTCCTGTATTCTTCGAACTACGACACCTGAAATAACTGGTGACCCCACAACTTCAATGGCATACTCCCCGCTGGTGTTTTGCCGTCTCCAGGCTGCCCCATTGCTGCTCCCCAACACCCAGCCTTGGGTACCCGACGTGAAGTTGAAGTCAATCACAGGACTGCAACATAAAAGCTTTACTTAGCTTTAACCTTCCTTAATTATGACATTATTTGAATTTGCCACTTTACAAGTTCGATTGCATGGATATTTATATCAATCACAAACTGCAATTAAATGCGAAAAATAACGGCGAGGTATGTATTGGCTAGCAACTTGATTTGGTAATAAAATTCTCTCTCTTCGCCGCGACCTATTTTAGAAGATAATTATCTCCATGGCGTAATATGCCCATTACCCATTGGTATTGGTTATTGTGTTAAATAGCTGTCCTATTTTTGGCAAATTTCCTTGGTAAAGGAGACGAATTTATCCAAGAGATTAATCAATAATAATCACTCGAGATTTATATGAAACTAACTTTACGCCAAAATTGGAACGGCTTTCATCATTTCTACTCATGAAGTTTAAGAATGGAATGAATTAAATTTATTGTCGAGTCGTCCAGGGTGATTCACGGTAACTTCCTGTTTTGTACTTCTCGCCAAGCAACCAGACATTGTAGAAAAAGTGCTAAAAGTATTTCATAAACAAGGCAAGGTCATAAAGTTTTGTATCCCGCCTAGTCAGTTGCCACTGTGCATCGTACAAGCGAGCAGCGTGCGTTTGCTGTCGAGGCCTAATGTTCTGACGACCGTTTCATTTTCGCTGTTCAGCGAGCTTTCCCTTACTCGGTTCCGTATTCGTCCGGCAGGTCGGGTTTCTCATTGGATATCGATTGTTACGTGGGTGAAAACATTTAAGGCAAGTTCTCTTAAATCATTTGTTCACAATGGCTGTCGTCATTTGAAGAACAACTTACGCCACGCCATCGACTACATATACCCATCAGCATGCTTCAGTGGGTTGAACGGAAAGAAAAAATAGACAATGCATTTGAAATGGTTGCCGCCATTTGTCCGATGTCATTTGTAAAACGAAGTGAGAAAAAATTTAGGTGATGTCTCTTTCAAGAAAATTTATATTGTATTGTTATTATTAGTTTTCCTTATTGAGCTTCTAATGGCGAAGTTTCCGTGAATCACCCTTTAGATTAGATAGATTGAATTCTTCAGGTAACTTTTCTTGCTTTCACGGATAATTTGGTGGGCTACGCGTTTAATTTTCAATTCCACTGTCGTATCCGTAGGCTTTGATTATAATTTTCTAACTTTATTTCCACGGGAACACGAAACGGTCGTGTCGTCCGTAACGATGCAATAAACGAACCATTCGTAATCGAAGAAGGTGATCTGGATGTTTTATTTCCAATACACTAATACTTTATCCGTACAAGAAGATTCAAATGAGAAGCCGAAGTGAAATTCAGGATTTTTACCTTGCTTTTCCTATACGAGTGACCCCTATAAAGTCGTCAACGCTTATATGTACTTACGGAGGAGGTTTGGTAGTAGTGGTTGGAGTAGTTGTTGTCGTAGTTGAGGTTGTCGTAGTTAGGGTTGTTGTAGTTGTTGTCGTAGTTGGGGTTGTTGTCGTAGTTGGTGTTGTTGTAGTTGTCGTAGTTGGGGTTGTTGTAGTTGTGGGTGTTGTTGTAGTTGTGGTCGTTGTAGCTGTAGTGGGAGTTGTAGTGGTCGTGGTAGGAGTTGTTGTAGTGGTTGTAGTGGGAGTTGTAGTGGTTGAGGTGGTTGTTGTGGTGGGGGGTGCGGTAGAGGTTGGGTCAGGTCCTGTGATGAGGTTCATTGAGTCCACAGCACAACCCCAGAGATAACCATTGATGCCGTTTGGATTGGAATATTCAGACTGGCAGAATAGCGCAAACTGCAGGGAAGAAGGAAAATTTAATTAGGTTTTTATTTATTCTGGCAAAACTAGTAGTAAAATAAATAAATAGATTAAGTTCTCATACGAACAATTAAGATTAGTTGCATTGGCTGGAATTTAGGCATAAAGAAAGAAAATGCGAGTGAACTGAACCCCAGGAAATATATATCGACTTAATGTCATCAATCGTTACGTATGATATTTCAAGTTTAAATTATACATTGCCTGCACTTCATGAATGAAGAATACCTTAAAAGTTAGAGAGAAATCTGTAAAGTTTTTTCGGTTAGCAGAAAATAAGCATTAAATGAAAACGTAGTTCGTCACTGGCGCACTTCGAGTAATCCCTTCTTAGAAATTTACGACTTTGAAAAAAAAATCAGTTGACAAGCACTCTTGTTATGTGCTGCCAACATAGTTTGCTGTAACAGATTCACTGTATAGTGAACGAAGAAAAGTAGCAACAGGCAATGCAGCTGTTTCAAGATTAGTAAATGAGGAGTCCAATAAAAATGCGCTCTTCAAATCCCAACATTATTGAAGGTTAGGCAAGGTAGAAATTTTAAGAATGCTAAGATCCCAGATCGGAAACTTAACAGATCGGCCCAAAGTTCTGATCTTTTTAGTTTGATCAAGACCGATCAGATAATTTCGTACAAAGTTCCTGCCACCAAGAACTTAACAGATCGGCCCGAAGTTCCGATCTTTTTGGTTCATAATAGAATAAAAGTGTCGGCACTGAAGAATAGGCCCATGGCCTGTTGCTGATTCTTGTACTTCTCGTGACTTGATTCCACAAGGGATCCAGCCTTGTGAACCCGATCTTTCCATAACTAACGAATTGATTGATATAGCTCCTGGACTTATTGGAAGGCTCGTAAGGTGCTAGGCATTTCACGACAACATATGCTACTGCATAGCTTCGTCTAGTCTGTTCTCGAATGCATTCATACTCGGAGCGTCAACGATGCTAATTCAGGGAGGCTGTTCCATATGTCTGTGACTCGAAGCGAGAAGAAATGTCGCATGGATGGGTTACAACGCAGTTTTTTAGTTTATAGCCGAGGCCCCTGGTGTTGGTTCTTGTTTCAAATTCCATTATTTCTTCTGAGACCATGTATAAACCGTGAGTATACTTGTATACTTCAAGGAAATCACCATGCAGACGTCGATAACGGAGGCTTGGAAGCTTCATAAATTTTAATATTTCTTCATAAGGCTTGCCTTTTAATCCCGGAATTATTATCCTTTATGCACGTCTTTGAACACTATCAACTAAATTTTTGTCCTTTGCTAGTTTTGGTGACCACACAGCAATTCCAAACTCCAGATTCGGACGCACGACAGTGCCAAACAACAGCTTCATCGCTTCTGCATCTATGTACTCGTAAGATTAGTATAGGTTGGCAGAATTTCTTCTCTCAAGCAGGTTTCATTGAAGACCAGAGAATTTGTTTTATTCGCAATTTTCTTATTAGTTTTTTCAATATATCGAACAATATTTGCCAGTTCAAACTAAAAATATTGTTCGATATATTGAAAAAACTAATAAGAAAATTGCGAATAAAACAAATTCTCTGGTCTTCAATGAAACGTACTCGTAAGAGTGTATGATCAGTCCCTGTCGTTGATTGGCTTTATTAACTTGAGCTTCAATTTGCTTAGAAAATTTCAACTCATTTTCGACATTAACTACCAAATCTTTTTCCATTGTCGATTTCAGGCAGATCGTTTATAAATGCAACGAATAAAACAGGTCAAAGAACGCTTGCCATGTGGCACGCCGCTGCGCACTGAAGCCCAGTCTGATACGGTCCCATTAATAATAGCACGTTGCCGTCTCCCAAATAGAAAATCTCTGATACTTTTGAGTACATTACTCTCAATTCCTAAAGACTTCAAGTTACGTAACAGCCGCTCGTGTGGGACACAGTCAAATGCCTTGGCAAAATCGAGGTATACTGCATCTACTGGCTCCCTTTTGTCCAGCAGGCGGGTCCATTCATACAAAGTAGACAAGAGGTTATTGGTGCAGGATCTCCCGGCAATAAAGTCATGTTGACAGTCTGATAGGAGACTATTAGCAGTCAAATGATCGATCAATCGATTCCCCACCACAGCTTCCATTACATTGTAAATGCCACTTGTTAAACTTTCAGGGCGATAGTTGCCCGAGCAACTTTTGTCACCTTTTCTGAACAATGGGGTCACTTGAGCTTCTTTCCAGTCAGCCGGCAAAATCCCTCGTTCAAAGTTTTTTCGATAAATGGACATTTGCTAACTCTTCGAGTGATCTAGGGTAGAAGCCGTCTGGTCCACATGACATGTTTGGATTTAGAGCAATCAGGCGCTTGATGACCTCTACTTCTTGTATTTCAAAACTTGTCAATTTAGAGCCGACTGGGCGCTCCTCAATAGCTGGAATACTGTTCAAGTCCTCTTCAGTGAATACGCTACTAAAATACTGATTAAGAACGTTAGCCTTGCCCATATCAGAGGATATCTTTCGTTGATCTATTTTCAAATCGGAAATACCGTCCGTTATCTTGCACTTCGAGCTAGCGTACAAAAAGAAGGCTTTCGGGTTCTTTTCTGCATTTTTGGCACTATTTTGTTCGAAGATTTTTACTGCGGTGTGACAGCTTTTTTAGCTTCATTTCGAGCTCTGGCATATAGGTTGCAATCAGCATCGCTACGAGTCTGTGAATATCGCTGGTAGGCTTCCTTATTGGTTTTCAGCTTTGCTAGAACTCTACTGTTCATCCGCAGAGTTTTTTTGCTCCACCGAGCCTAATTTTAGGTACACACGCAGCAACTGCAGACATAACCGTGTCCTTCAGAAATGACCATGACTCGGCCACATTCATGTCCTTAATACAGTTCGAAATATTCACTGTTCCACGGAGTTTATCATAGTCGCCTTTCGTAAATTTTAAAGGCTTAAAATTTGATCAACACAGATCAGATAGTTTCGTGCAAATTTCCTGCCACAAGGAACATCTTTTAAAGTATGATCAGAATGCAAGTCGAATGAAGAAAAAATCTTACAGCTGTAACTAACTGAATAATTCCTTAAACAATTTCAACATAGTACATAACAGAAAAGAAAAAATATTTTCAATTTTCCGTACGGTTATTGATAGACTAAGATTATTGAAAGATGTAATTCGTATAAAATTATACCTTCTTACCAAAGCGTGAGATTCTGGTGGCACATATCCAGAGACGGTCATCCAGTTCTTGTTGAGGGGACTGGAGAGATACGTGTAGTCGGCAATGATCTCAAGGTAATAGCCAGAACGGGAGAGTTTGTGCAAGGCAAACGTTGTTCCCTGTTCGTACTTTGAGTTGAGGAAGAACGTGATGGTGTAATTTAAGCCGTAATCTAGTGGAATAAAATCAGAGTATAGCTCGTCCCCTTCACGTGGTTTGTCGTAAACTGCAAAGCCATCTTTACCAGGAGGTACTTTGTACTGCATGCTTGCCATGTCAGACCATTTCCAGGTGCCCCTGTGCACCGTTAGTCCTTGCAAATCGTCATCGAACGTAAAGTAAAAGTTGGTGTCGCTTTGTCCAACACAAGCATTGAAGTCGAAGCTCAGCACCGCGACGAAAAGAATGAGTGATAGTAATTTCAACGCCATCTCGTTGGTTGTGATGGTGAAGAGATGATCAAATAGAGTGAGGAATTGCTCTGAAGAACGACAGTTTTGGAGGTAGCTTATCTTTGATCGCAATATTTTTGATAAGACGAAATACACGTGGGCGACTCGATAACAAAATGCAACTACGCTCAAAGGCAAGTTACATAAAAACTGTATATATGAAGATGGAAAATATATAATACTTTGTGAATAAATACATTATTCTTTTCACCAGAAAGAAATGGAGAAACATTTTTCACTTCTTCGACTTCTTTTGTAAGTTAACTGAAAGATTTTTCAATAACGTTTCCAATACCAGAGATGCATTATTGTTTCCAGTTATACCTCTAATCTCTTCATTTTATGAAGATTTCAAATTTTAATGGCAGAATTTTTTGGCCGTTAAGGGTTTTGAAACAGACTTAATAAATAACAATTGAACGACATATTCCTAAAAATATTCATCCTTCAGCTGAAGCTTGTTTTCTACCAATCATTCGATACTCACCAATGAATACAATCTCAAGCAACCCATTCGAAATGGGCTTACACAGAGCGAGCCAATTCGACACATTTACAGGAAAGACGAATGCATTCCAAAAATTAATTGCATTTCCATAAACAACTTACTTAACTTACTTAACTTATGTTTTGCTCTTTGGCATCTTTCAAAAGTAATTCAATTTGCATAGATGAAAGATAAGAAACTTGATTGTAGAAATCTATTAAAATATATTTCGTACTACGAAGGATTTCTCCTACCCTTTCTCAATTTAGAAATATTGAAACGCCGTTCACAAAGTTTTTCCTGTGACAAATGAGCATGTGATAAAATAAAGTTTGATGACAGCAGGCGTCATGATGTCTCCATGATATGGCCTTGTGATTGACGCCTGATATTCTACAAATCGTCGAGCGTATTTCCCGCGAGTCATTGGCGATACGCACGATTACAAGGTAGATTGATGCATCTGTTCTATGCCATGGTTAAGAGATAAAAGTTATTGGTATGCAAGAGTTGAAGGTCAAGCAAGTTTATTCACGTAAAATAAATTAAATTGTTCATGTTGAGAACTGAGAACAAGTTTATCAAACAATTTGTCAAGCGTACAGACAAAAAGCTTTTAATTTCTAGTGTTTGTTCTCAGAACCAAGATGTGCGATTCTTCCCACTGACGTATTCGTCGAATATCGGGACGGTAAACAAGCAAACTGTGCTCCCAAATTTTCAAATATACCATGTTGCTTTATTAAAAAATAAACGAAATTATAATACGTTATGCCGCGTAACACCTGATGAGAGAAACAACAGGTGTTAAGAAACATCAGGTGTCACACAACTCTTGATATCAGAAAAATTTACTTATGGTATGCACCTTCCATCTCCTGAGCACTGAGAAATCGCAACAAATATCTTAGAAAACAATGCACAATACTATTACACTTTTTGCACGCTTTGACAACCACTTTTCGTTAAATGTAGTAGTAATAAATCTCTTAGATATCCTTATGACTTTTTTCACACCCCACAACAATCAAGCTCACTTAGCAACAGTTTCATCTTGAGAACTAAATCATTCAATCGAGAAAACTTGACATTTACCCGCCGGAGTAAATTTAGCGGTCAAGTTTATTTACAGGCAGTGCATTATTACGGTTACCGCCAGATAGAGTGGCAGTAGTATAGAGACCGAGCTTATGGTAACAATTTGCATAAACAGCTTAACAGGTTACCGATCATTTACCCAAAATCTCACCCACCCCGAATATTACCCATCAAAATTGACCAATTACCCCCGAATAGAATTTGGTCATTTATCCAAAATCTTACCCGAATATTACCCCGATTTACCGAGCACCTTTTAACCGAGAACTCAGCGCTTGAGCGAGTGTTTTGATGGAGGATACTTTTTTGAGATGCTTAATTGATTTAAAATTTTAAAATACTTTCAAGAAGCGGGATGCTCATCTTTATTAATCAACACAAAGATATAAGGTACTTAATACGTTTCATTACACAGTTCTTGAAACTCGGCAAAGGGCATATCACAAGCAATGTAATCACTATGAATATTCTTCATATCGATGAAAGGAAACTCGAATAGAATTAATAAATTTGAATTCGTTCTAATGGTTTGTCTTGGTGATATGTGATAGTTTTGGGACAAGTAAATTGAAATAGAGTTATTATGTCTTCCACGGGTATGAATACTATCAGCAGGATTCTATTAGAAAATCAGCAGGAAATACTATCACCAGGAGTATCGGCTTTTCCGTAGCAATATCATAAAATATGGACAAATTCTTCCTTGGATCTATATCAGTGGGACCATGTACAGAAGCAGTATTCTCAAAATATAAGATAGCACATTTTTGTTGACGTCTTTTAGGTAGGTTTTTAAGGGAGCGCAGCCGTGCACCACCAATTTTGTGCACCAATAAGCCCTGAATCGAACGCATTGGATCGCTCTGGATATCCACCAATCGGCCGTGCACCACTCGGCTTTGTCCTCCTCCTGCCTTGACCACCACCTACCGTGCACCACCAGGCCGCGGATCGAATCTGACTACAGGGCATCGTTAAATTACGTAATTTTACGTTCACCGCATCTGAGGTTAGGTTTCAGATAGCATAGTTCTGTTCCAAAATTTATCGTCCTTCGACAAGTGGCCGTTCGACCGAGGGCTGGTTCGACCCACGGCTTAGATACGGACGGCTTGAAGTGTTGAAGGCTACGTTCCGGCAGGCAGGAATCATGATGGCCCATTACATCCAGGGCAGTTTTTAAAATATTCATCAATATTGCCATTGCGGTCAGAAAATAAATAAATTATTTCGGGTTTATTATATCCCTTATCGAAAGCGTTCTTCAACAACTTATATTCAGGCTGATGAGTTGACTTACTATACAGGAAAAGATTGCTTAAATCAATAAAGTTCTCCAAAAGCAACTTCAGTAGCAATGACGTTTTACCACAGTTCGATCTTCCAATTATGAGACACCTCAAACTTGAAGAAGGAAATACAAATGGTTCTTCTGTTCATTTTTATTATCGTCTTTCAACTTATAGAGCATTTTTTTAAGTTTTATTTCTAAAGTCCTTTTCAATGCTTGTTCTGATATATTCACTTAAATTATAATCTGATTATTTCAGTGGAGAGATGACGAATATCATAGTGAATATTATCAGCATCAATCTACGGCTGATTAATATTTCCAGACTTGGACATTACCTCTCATCGGACATCTGTTATTACGTCTTCCAAAAAAGGTCCCAGAAGGATTACTGGAATTTAAAACAAGAACCAACACCAGGGGCCACGGCTATAAACTAAAAAATTCCATATTACGGTCCTCTTAGATATGATAAGGGAGTACTATAAATTTCAGTTCCAAATATATCAACACCAGTCATTTTAATAAAGAAAAACTTCTAAAGCCTACTGACTTCCCGAGCTCGTGAAGATATAAGATTATTTATACCATCAGTTAATATTTTGTTCGGTTCTATGTTTCTATCAGTTTCATTTTGTAGCATCAATTTAAGTTGATTAATTTCATTCTGATTTGATATATCTCTAGAAAACTCATGAAATATGTTTTAATATCTTTCATATTAATAATATCTTCCATTTTTGTCAGCAAAACTGACCCCGCTCGTAACTCCATGACGTGTTCTGTTATGTTATTACATTTTACATCAATAATTGAAGCTAAATTTAACTCCAATCTTTTGAATTTCTGATCAACTTCGGCACATGATACTTTTCCATCAATTTGTGATTCGAGGTTATGAATCCGCAATTCCGAATTTTTAGCTTTTCATTTACTAAATCTTCAAACGCTAACTGTACTCTATGGATTTCCTCAGCAACTTCAATAATCAGTTTCAAAGTTTCTTCAATATGAAATTCCGAATTTTTTATCATCAAGCGCTACCTGCAAACGATTTGTTTTTTCCCCAAATTGTTTCCTCAATACCCATTTCTATATATTTTACTCTGTCATGCGAGCGCTAATTGCAAACTGATGATTTTCTCATCAATTTGCTGGATTAATTTTCTTCGACATGCAATTCCAAATTCTTGACTTTGCCATTGAAAGCTGACTGCAAACAGTAAATTTTATCATCTAATGTTTAATTAGTTTTTCTTCAGAAGAATCGATCATAGACTCTAAAATTTTATATTTATCTTCAAGAGTAGACTAAAAATTTCAAACCTAAATCAGTATTAGAAAACTCAACTTGTAAGTCTTCTCTCAGGGTTGTAATAATTGAATTGAAGGTGGAATGCTTCTTTCGAAAAGCTTCAATTGTTTTCAAAGACTCTAAGTTTTCAAAGACTCTAAGGGATATACTTCAATTGGTTCTTCCTCACCATCTTTGCAAGTTGATGAAAGATTCAAATTATTTACATAGATATTAATACTTGCCATTTCATAAAGATAAATAAAATAAAGAAATCTTAATACCCATTCCTATAAAGATCTATTAGGATGGAATCAAATTTTTCATACTCCAGTCCTTTTAACATTTCTAAACATAAATGTCCATAAATTACATCACCAATTTTTGTATCTTATAGGCAGACCAAAAAATGTTGTTTTTATTCATGCACGTTTTAAACTCGTTAGGACATGTCAAGACACAACGATCGAACTAATAACAAGTATCATTTTCCTTATACCAACAAGTCCAATGTGTTCCGGTTCCCTCTTTCACATCAAGATTCAAAATTCCTCGCTCCGTTTTAAAAGGTGACCTAGGCAGTGTTGTCACGTCCAGTAGGCGCATGACGTGCAATTTTGTATTCTTACGCTAATAGCGCGGACGTCACAGTATTCAAATTCACGGCCGCCCCGCCCGCACATTGTGTTGATAGCTTGTGCTGGTTAGTAGCGCTACAGCTGCGCTACTCCATAGTCCTATTAGTATAAGTGTTATACATGTTTTGTTAATTTATTGTGATATGCGAGTCTTATATATTCCGTTGATCTTGTATCTTAGTGAGTCATGCTCTGTATGTATATTTGCACATGCAGTGTAACGTAATTTGTTCATTTCTCAGGGCTAGGGTAAAGCAACCAAATTCCACCTTAAGTTCACAATTCAGACTAGGGATGCCATTCACGTAAGTTCAATAACCTGCAGTCATAAGCGACTTATTGTGATACATCTGACAACATTATGATTTCATTGTCGTTTTCCCTTAATCCTTGATTATTTGAAGCACTTTTATTTTTTATATATTTGACTTTCTATTCTTATGCGGTGTTTCCTGTCCCGCAGTTTAACAAACCTGAAATAAAGAAGATTTAAACGGAGATTTCTGAAGACTTTATTTCTAATTGTTCCTGCCAGGCCATTATTAAGTGGCCCTTGGAATTCTAGCCAGAACAAGTGTATCCCTCATAAAAATATCTCTGACTGCAGGAACTTTCAAAACTCCCAAATAATGTTGTGTAAATGGTTTAATGGGTATTATTTTCTTGGTGGATTCAAGTAGAGACCTAACCCACAAGATTTTTTTTCGGTGAAGGTTTTTTTTCGCTTAGATCAATCTTAAATCAGATCACTTTTTGGCTTCCATTGCTTCGTAATGTCGTTTCGTTTCTGCTATAAGTTTATCATCAGCTTTCTTCTTATTGACCGCACTAGCTATGGCAGAAGCTCCTCCTGCCAGAGACCCAGCAGCGCCTAGAGCTCCTAGGGTAGCAGGAATTGAAAAGATGAAATATTTTGCTCCTTTTGCTGATATAAAAGAAGTTTTAGTTTTCTTACAAATCAAGCAACGTCCGCTTTTTAATATTTTATTATTTTTCGTCATAACATACTGAGCATGCTCAGTATGTCTTTTTTTAAATTGTAGGCAATACATCATTTTAATAAAATATAAATTCGAAAGAATTTTTAAATGTTTAGTCATTTATATTCATTTTTTCACCATCAGGTGTAATTGAATTATTCTGTCTGAAAGAATCAGAGCATATGCATGTGTATTATCAGGAATGTTATTATTGAATTCAGCTTTAATCTTCATATCAATTAAACTGTCCTTAGGACGTTCAATTATCCGACTGATATCAAATACGAGAAATCGGATGTAAAAACCTATAATTTCTGTATGCAACCGCACAATTTGATTGTGATTCATTATCAATCATCATTTTATAAACTACTGCATAATTGTTACTATCAAAATCAATTTGTAGGTTATACTCAGGATACCTTTCGATTTTTAGCTGGATATATGCATTCTTTATATCACAATGATCAAACAATGCATTGTTAGAAAATTGTGAATTATCTCTACCAGTTTGAAATGCTAGAATAACATAACGAGATCTTTGAGTTCCCGAACTTGGTGTAAGAGTCCAATCCAAGAACTTGTAGTGACTGTAGTGATTCATGAGATTATTAGGTGTAAAACTGCATTTTGCTAAATATTAATACCGTAATTATGTACGGTTCTCGTGAACTCTGGCCGATAGCCATATCAAAAAGACTAAAATTAAAATAATAAAGGCAATCGATATTGTAAGTCAGTTAATCATGGCCAGTCTTGACATCTATAAGATTTTTTGTAATGGTTTTATGCTTTGGTATTAGCAAATATTTCATTCTGTAATTCACGTATAGTTCTAGAGCAAAACGAGAAATTCTTCCAAGCCGCCCAGCAACACTGACTTGCACTTTTAACCAGATTTCGGCCCAACGCGCTGTGTGTTTTCCTTTCGCTCGTGTTTTGTGATAATTGTCCCCTGTGAAAATAATAATTGTGTAACATGATTGTAGATAATCATTCTGTGGAGTTGATTCTGCAGTTCCTGGCGACTGGCATTTTCATGGAGTTATTGATTAGATAGGACATGTGTTCCGTCAGCTCTAGCTTACGGGGTAGGCTGTTCTGAAAAATGATATTGTCATTTCCTTTAGAGTTTAGACCATATTAGTTCATTATGTTATTCAATTTTTTTTGTCATTTCCTAGATCATACTAGTTCATTAAGTTATTAAATTATATTGTCATTTCCATAAAGATCATGCTAGTTCATTATGTTATTCAATCATGTTGTCATGTCCTTGGAGATCATATTAGTTCATTCTGTTATTAACTCTTTTATGCCGACGAGAATATGAGATACAATGATGATTACATATTAATATTATTAGGCTAGAGTAGTTAAGTTGACTTAGATTCTCATTGACCTTACATGGGGTCTAAAATTCAATCTCGATACTATATCCTTGACTAGAGTAAAGATCGGTGCAACATTGAATATTGCTTATGAGAGATGTTTTTCAAAATGCCACTCCCAGTTTTTTCATTACGAAGAAATGATTTCAGCTGGTTTAAATATTCACTGTTATTGGTCGATATAGTAGCTCATGATATTTAATCGATAGTTATCATTTTTATTAGATTATTTTATAAAGACTTCTATCAGCTTGCATTACAGTGGTTCAATGCTAGCGTATTGATACCGTCTGCTAATATACGACTTTTATCATCATCACCATTCAGTGCCATTTTATTAATTTTTTTCTTATACAATACATGATTATCACTTTGTATATTATACATTCTTTTATATATGGTCTCATTATTCATTACTCTCATATATTCATCCATGGTTGTATTCCTTTCAATAACATTTCTATTTATACCTTTAGTTTTTTTAGCTACATAACATTTTGTTCGATTACAATACAGCTTTACTCAAAGACCTACAAATTCTTCTATGGGAATGCAGCTAGTTTCATTTTTCATTTTACTGATTACTTTTTTGTTCTGATTTGAATATAGGAAATGATCTTTAGGATAATTCAATGTATCAAATAAATCTTGATTATCCTTCAAATCTTCATATAAGTAATCGGCTCGAATATCGTAGCAAAGCAAGTCTGTATCTGTGATACAGACTAGCTATAAAGATACTAGTCTGTATCTGTGCTCCATCACCATATTTTTCTCTAATGAAGTTGTAATAAAAGTCATTCATAAATGTCTTGCTTATATCTAGTATGTTCATCCCTACATAAATATGTTTATCAAACTTTAGCTTTTGTTTTTGCATGACAGGATATCAGGTTTTCCGAGAATATTTTAATCCTATGAAATTAGGTTTATTAACTAATCTTCACAATTCTTGTTTAGTCTTAAATAAATTAACTTCGACTCGGTTTCTATTGTTCTCCGTCGTTTTACCGAATGCAGAATTATTCATTAACTTGATTAACTACTTTAACTATTAACTGTCAAAATCTGATTTCGCTTGTTGTCGCTTTTTAGTGCATTTTCTCATTTATGGAAAAAAATGCACTATTGTGCTCGCCATGTCCGTCTGTCTGTCTGTCCTTCCGTCTGTCCGTCCGTCCGTGACCTAAAGTTTTAGGCGACGAGAAAATGCGCTCTCTGTCACTCACTGCAGTGAGTACTGAGTTACATTTCTTGTCTTTACATCTATGTACAGCTTCATCGATGGACTTTCATCGCATACTAATATTCTATGGATTTTCTCTAGTTTCAATCCAAGTTTCTCATACAGCTTCATATTACTGTAATGGTACTAACTTATGAACATCACCTATTTGAATATTTTCAGAAGCTAATGCTAATTCATTACGATTTTTATGCAGGTCTTTTGGATAACTGAAGTCAACTTCGAGAATGTAGCCATTATTGGCCCGTATCCTAAATAGGGCACTAGCACTACGAAGTAGCACTACGCACTACGAAGTATCCTGTTGGTATGCTAAATACGTCACAGACACTAAGCACTTCGAAGTAGCTCTACAATGTTTAGTGTCGCTTAGTGTCGCACTACTGGTTCGTATGCAGAAAGACTTTGAAGTGCTACTTCGCTGTTAGAGTACTTTATAGTGCCGCACTACGCTATTAGTCTAGTGAAGAATGGTGGTTAAGTGCTCAAATAATTAATTATTGCCTAAGTAATTCTCATTCTTTGCAGAAGATTGATGTAAAATGTCTAATTGTGATGGTAATGGTACTAGTAAAAATTGTGATGGTGAGCTGAAATTCGCAATGCGTCTGCGCACCTTCCCCATCATATATTCAAAGTCCACGCTTCCCAAAGACATTGAACAAAAGAGAGAAGCATGGAAATTTCTTGCAGAAGAATTCCAAATGACTTCAGAAAAAACAAAAAAGAAAATTCAGAACATGGTATCAAAAACAAGAAAAGTATTTTTTACTTCCGCTACAGGTAACAAACCAATTAAAGCGAAGGAATGGGAAAAGGAAATTAAGAACCAATTAGATTCAGGCGAAACTAATCCTGTGTTTCATGGGGTTCCAGGGGGTGTATGTAGTACCACCTACCCAACAAAAATCCCTGTACAACCACCTACACTGGTGGAAGAAGTGGTAGAACCGGCAGGTTGTCAGCCATCTGTTAGCTCATTTGTAAAACCGTCAGGTTGTCGGCCATCTGTACTCTCAGTAGAACCATCAAAGAAGAGAAAATTCAAATATGTGACACAGGACGAAGAAAGGATGAGCATTACCCAATTACAGAAACTGTACCTATTGGAATAACCGTAGTGTTCCATGCCGCACTATGGCTTGTAGTGCGTAGTGCTACTTCATAGTGCTAGTGCCCTATTTAGCATGCCAACCGTAGTGTTCCATGTCGCACTACGGCTTGTAGTCGCACGCACTACGGCTTGTAGTCGCACGCACTACGGCTTGTAGTGCGTAGTGCTACTTCGTAGTGCTAGTACCTATTTAGGATACGGGCCATTATTTTCCAATGGTTCATTTTCTTTCAACCATCTAAACTTTGCTGTTGGTAGGCTCTGTGACAGTGCCCAACCTATTATATAAATTATTCGCATCCATATATGATATATATGTACTCGGTTTTTGAGGTTCATAACTTTCACGAATATATTTATTATTTGCTTTACAGCATATCATGTAGATTTTATTGAAACACCACCTCTAACATCTTTCTCAATGAATAGTATCATATGAGGATCGTTTAACAAGTCAAATTCTATCTCAGTAATCATTAATAGAGGATCAAAGGATAGACCTGGAGCTGGGAAATAATGAGCTGGATCCAATTTGTATGTTTTCAAATAGGTATTTCGAAAGTTCTTTAACACTTCACATAATAACAATTAAGGTGTCTACTTTGAGAGAGATTATGATAATCTTTGAATATTTTACATATGAATACATCCCAAAACTCTTTGGCATGACCATAATCTTTGTCAGATATATGCTTATCATTTAATTTGTTATAGAATTGCTTCGAGAGCTATCTTCTCTTGTCATCAGGCCGCGTTATTGTTGCCAACGCGTAACTTTGACAGGCTGGACATAGCCTGTCGTGACTACTGACTAGGGTTAACGTCCAAGAGTTCCTCGTCACAATGTAACCTAGCAATAAATAATACCCTATTTTAGCTGTTAATATAGGAGGTAATTGTAACTACAGATTGAAGAAAGCAGGGTAATAATCCACGATCTATGTGGCTTCAGTTTATTATCAGAGAAGTATTCTTCATAATACATTAGCAGCAAATTGAAGCAGTGCGCTTCATTCCTGGTTTTACTTGCTTATTACTTTGATGAAATTTTATTTCTGGGTCATGAATTATGCTTGAGGGCAAATTAGTTTGGGTGGCAAAATTTTGTTTCAGGCGGCAATGTTTGTTAGTTGATGACTAATTTTGGCTGCGGGCGATAGTTATGTTGACCAATTCAATTGTCTGGATGTTGGGTGCATGCTGCATATAAGGTACTTGGGCCATTGAGCCCCTTTGCACGGTGCATAGTCTTTCATCAAAAGAGTGACAGAGACCAGGCTGGGCAGTGCACAAGCACTGGAAGCCTCCAAAACCAACTATAAAAAAAAAGATAGTTATGTATAAAATTGCTGAAAATCAGGGTTTAACGGATCTTCAACGGACCCGGGGTCGTTTCTAGGGTTGAATCTGTGAACGGATCTTCAGAGCTCGTTTCTTCAGTGAACGGATCATCAGAGGTCGTGTGTTCAGTGATCGGACCTTCAGTAATCGGATCATCGGATCTGACGGAAATCGTGTCGATGGCGATGAAGTTTGCACTGCCCCTGCCAAGATCAGCCTCGATCACGAGCTGTGAGGGAAAATTTATCACTATTTTAGAAAAAAATCATTAATATTACGAGTCAAATTTCTTTATTTTGCATAAGATAATGACTATTTTTGGCCAAATAATCGCCATGATGTCATCGTCATGATCAAAATCGTGATCATGGTTCATTACAACACTTCTCTTTAACTTCACTTCTTGTTTGTCTGTTTGTCTGTCTGTCTGTCTGTCTGCAACAAATCTTGTAATCGAAATTTAACACACTTCTACTTATCCTATCGATCTGAAATTTTGCATACTTGTTTAAAGTTGGAGACAACGCATGAATCAAATGTCAAAATAAATGATTTTAAAAAGTAAAATTTTTTTTAATATTAAAAAATTGAAAAAATAATTTTGGCAGCTACAAATATTATAACTGATATTTGACACACTTTTACGCATCTAATTGATCTGAAATTTTGCACACTTGTGTAAAATCAGAGGCAATGCATGAATCAATTAACAGAATAAATAATTTTGAAAAAAAATTTATTCATAAAAAAATTGATATATATTAAAAAAATTGAGAAGTAAATTTTTTTAATTTTTTGAAAATTAGATGAGAAATTCATTGTACATCTGTAAGATTGGAGATACTGGATTCGTTGGAAGTGTTGTCTTTAAAAAGTAATTTTTAAACGTATATTATTATTACAACACTTCTCTTTAACTTCACTTCTTGTTTGTGTGTTTGTCTGTCTGCTACAAATCTTATAATCGATATTTAACACACTCTACCTGTCCAATCGATCTAAAATTTTGCACACTTGTGTAAAGTTGGGGACAATGCATGAATCCATTGACAGAATAAATAATTTTATGAATTAATTTTTTTTTTTTTTTTGATATTAAAAAAATTAAAAAAATAATTTCGTCTCCCACAAATCTTATAATCCATATATGACACAATTTGACCTGTCCAATTGATCTGAAATTTTGCACAATTGCATAAAGTCAGAGACAATGCATGAATCAATTGACAGAATAAATAATTTTGAAAATTTACAAAATTTTGATATCTTAAAAATATTTGAAAAATAATTTTTTTTCAATATTTGAAAATGAAATTAGAAATTCATTGTAAATGTGTAACATCCAAGACACTGGATTGTTCAGAAGTGTTGTCTTTAACAAGCAATTTTCAATCGCATATTATTTAAGGTATTTTTACAACACTTCTCTTTAACTTCACTCCTTATTTGTCTGTTTGTCTGTCTGCTGCAAATCTTGTAATCGAAATTTAATACACTTCTACTTTTCCTATCGATCTGAAATTTTGCACACTTGCGTAAATTTAAAGACAGTTCATGAATCAAATGACAAAATAAATAATTTAAGGAATAAAAATTTTATTTTCCAATATTAAAAAACTGAAAAAAATAATTTTGTCAGCTACAAATCTTATAATTGATATTTGACACACTTTTACCTGTCCAATTGATATGAAATTTTGCACACTTGTGTGAAGTTGGAGGCAATGCACGAATTAATTGACAGAACAAATAATTTTGAAAAAATTATATATATATAAAAAATTGAAAAATTTATTTTTTTAATATTCGAAAATGAAATTAGAAATTTATTGTACATCTAACATTGGAAACACTGGATTCTTTAGAAGTGTCGTCTTTAAAAAGTAATTTTTAAACGTATATTATTTACAACTACGTTTCTATGAATTAATAATTTCGTTTCAAACTTTTATTATCCAACCTTAATTTAGTAATATTAGTAGTGGAATCGGATTTAATAAAATTAGAGTCATTACCGTTAAGATACTTGCAGAATATCTGAAACAAATTTATTTTGGTTCAAACAATTCTATCGGTTGCTTAATCACTTGTTTTATTTTTTTTAATAGAAAATTCGAAAAAAATTCAAAGTTCTGAATTAGTGTCCATCTTCAATCGCCTGAGGTCTCCGCATTTTATTATTGGTAACAACTATATCTATTAACCGAATTATTTGCAGTGTTAAGTTAGAACAGTGGTTCCCAAAGTGGGCAATATCGCCCCCCTAGGGGCGATGGAAAGATTTTAGGGGGCGGTAAAGAAGAAGAGGGTGATAGGGGGGCGATAGGGGGGCGACAGTCCGAAGTCGAAGTCAGAAGTTCCGTTTGTTTAACGATTTGTACTTGCACAGCACGTGCAGCACATGACTCCCCAGCGATGGTTTTTTCAACCAAAACCGGTTTTAACCCAATTTCCAAATTCCGGAAAAAAATACACTATTGTGCTCGCCATGTCTGTCCGTCTGTCTGTCTGTCCGTCTGTCTGTCCGTCCGTGACTTCACGTTTTCGTCGACGAGAAAATGCGCTCTCTGTCACTCACTGCAGTGAGTACTGAGTTATATTTTTTTAACCACCCCTGGGTTTACGTCTCCGACAAATAAACGGCCGGACTCGCAGCCGGTCTCTCGACCAATTTCCAAATTTTGCCTTACTTTGGCAATAAGTGGCAAATACGGGCCGAAATTCACAGTGATCAAGGAATTTCTTTCAAACTATTGAACAGATTCGAACGAAATTTTGAATTTACAGTCCTAAGTACCGAACGGTTATGTTTAGCTCTTGAAAATTTTTTCGCTTGTGCCCTCGTTCGCGAGTTTCATTCGTGATTGAAACAGCAATACATGCTTAACTTCGCAGTAATCAAGAAATTTCTTCCAAACTAATGAATAGATTTGAACGAAATTTAGTATTTTAATACCTTACCTCAGCAACGATGATGTTTAACTTGTTACAATTTTTTCGTTTTGCCTTCGTTTGCGAGTTATACGGCTATACGTAAACGGCTCTTGGTTAAACCAGCCGGTAGAAAAGCCGGTCGTTCCTCCTATATCTGTATAACTTTGGAACGAAAGCGAATATGGAAGTGTGAAATCAAGAAAAACGTTGAAATGAAAAAACTCTCGCAAACGTCGGTATAATCAAAATTTTTTTAATCTAAAAAACACCATTTGGTAGTTAGGAATGTATATTCAAAATTTCGTTCAAATCTGTTCGGTAGTTTGGAAGAAATTCTTTGATCACTGCGAATTTCGGCCTGTATCGCAATATACCGGTAATTCACGAATGAAGGTGACATTTAAAAAATTTTCGCAAGCTAAACATCACCGTTAAGTTCTGATGAATACATGTTACAAGTTTTATTGAGCTGCGTTCATTAGTTTGGGTGATATTATAAACTTGATAATTGAATTTGGAGATTGGTCGTGAGACCGGCCACGAGTCCGGCCGTAAATTTGCCCGAGGCGTCCTAGGTTTCCAGTGCTGAAACAGTTAAAACGGCTGAAAAACATATTGGTTCACTAAAAGGGGTTCTATTTGTGAAATACACATTTGTGTTAAACCTTTATCTTTTAAAATTACAGCGTACTAAATTTTATAGAAAGAGGCGCATGATTTTATATGTGTCTGTGGGGGGCGCTAGAAATTCACTAGGGAGCCAAAGGGGGCTCCAGCCTGAAAAAGTTTGGGAACCACTGAGTTAGAATAACTTCAAGTCTGGAGTATTAAAATTTGTGTTTTTGAATAGTTGATGTTCGAAAATAAAATTTGTTGAGAAAATTAAGCAAACTTAGATTTTTTAGCACATATTGAATTACTAATACATAATTTTTCCGAAAAGTTTCAAAATTCCAAAAATACTTTAATTTTGTTATGATGTTCATAGATGAAGCCCAGCTAAAACATAATTTGATTACACAGTTACCTGGAAGAACTGCTTGGTTACGTGGTAGCTTGCCGTCACGACCTGCCAGTTCAGGTTGTCAGCCTTCACGAACACCGAGACGAAGGGAAGGTTATCGTAGTCTCCGTCCAGAGACTTGGCTCGCAGTCTAAAAGGCCAAACGACACGTCACGCAGGTCATTGGTATTTCTATTTCACTAGCTTGATGGTTAGAAATTGTATTCCTGTCGAATCTTCTAGTATGTTGTTTTTTCATCACGTAAACTTTTTTTTGAGGTTCGAGTTCAAGTCACATTCTCCTCCAAAATCCAGAAACTATCGCACGCTTGATGTTCAATTCTCATGTACAGAGAATCAAAGTTCTGGTTCCAAATCTCATAGAGGCATCAAAAATATAAGTCAGTTTCAGTTTCATACATAGGATTCAAATCAATAGCCTCATCCATTTAAAAAACTTGAGTTAGGGTTAAATTCCCGCAAAAGCCTTGCATTATGTACAGAAATAAAAAGTTTAACATTACAAAAAACGTCTAGCATCATATCTGATGTAAAAAATAACACTAGATTTCTTTCGTTCGAATAAAATATCATATTATTTGATTCAAGATTCGAGTTTCGTTCAAGGTTTAACGCGGCTCGACATGTGTGGGCAGGGTGGCCCATTGCAGGGTGGCCTAGATGCAGAAACGATGAAGCAGTTGTTTGTTGCCGTCGTACGCCCGAGTCTAGAGTTTGGAAACGTTGTGTGGTCACCGAGATTCGAAAAGGACAGAAATTTAATAGAGAATGTTCAAAGACGTGCAACAAGGATAATTCCAGGCTTGAAGGGCAAGTCCTATGAAGAAAGATTGAAGATTATGAAGCTTCCAAGCCTCAGTTATCGACGTCTGCGTGGGGACCTCATTGAAGTATACAAGTATACTCATGGTCTATACAAGGTCCCTGAAGGGTTACTAGAATTTGAAACAAGAACCAACACCAGGGGCCACGGCTATAAGCTAAAAAAATTGCGCTGCAACTTCTCCACGCGACAAAATTTTTTCTCGCTTCGAATCACCGACATGTGGAACAGCCTCCCCGATGACATCGTTGGCGCTCCAAGTATGAACGCGTTCAAGAACAGACTAGATAAAGCTATGGAAAAATATATGTTCAGATTTGAAATGCCTAGCTCCTTATCGAACCCGGTGGAAGTCTAGTAGCTACTTCAAACTATCGCCAGTCATGAAAAGATCCGATCAAATGATACGAGTTTATATCTATGAACAAGGCACGAAAAGAAAAAGAATCGGCGACAGGCCACATCAGGCCTACATTTCAGCGCCGACATCATTATGTTATGTTATGTTATGTTAAATCTTTCCTTCCGCCGAAAGAGGAGGTCGCGCTAAAGTATTGTGCACAAGACTTATTCATTTTCTCACACAAAATTCATAGAAAAAATTGATAAAATCAACCCAAATTGAAGCATAATCAGAATTCACTTTATTAACACCTCAACTTCATTAACACCTAAACTTACCTTCTTGATTCATTCGCAAATTAGAGAATTTTGACTGGTAAAGGTTAATCTTTTTAATAATTAGCGTTCTTGCAATAAGTCATATAATCAACATTTTTATGGAAGACCTTGCTTGTTATCTGCCGTCCATCTCAGGCTTAGTCATTTACAATATAATTAAATTAGGTGTCAATCGTTGGGAATTATGAACGAAGTTACTGTTTTGGAAGACATCCTGGCGTAATGATGTTAATTTATCTCCTATTAATTAAAATGAGGATAAAATTAAATCAAGCTCAGTATTATTAAATGCAATTAAGATAAAAACGAGTATCAAGTGTCTTTTGGTGTAACTTGAAGACACGCGTAATGAATGAAGATTAAACAAAATTGTAAATAGTTTTTTGTCTAAAATACTCACATTTGCATTGAATGATACAGACATAAAGTGGTTCACATTGTATTAACCCACATCCTGAGGACAATGTCAGGTGATGTTTGAACTTTGAAGCTTGCAAAATTAACGAAAGTTAGAATTTGAATTAGGAATTTTCTGTGGTTTACACATCACAATAGAGTGTAAGAGTTGTATGTATTTACCTGGTATAACGAATACATAAAAGTCTACGGTTTCTACCCCAACAATTACGTTAACTTTGTTGCATCAGATGACGCAAGTGACGCAATCGTCGAAGCATCACAAAATTTGTGATAATTGCAAAGTCGAAATAAATTGCATTTTTCCATGAATAAAATGCAAAATATCAGATTTTAAGGTGCAAAACATAAAATGTCATTGAGCTTCGAATTCTTTTTCACAGTCTTTCAGTTAGTTGGAAGTACGCGCGAAAGAACTTATACGCAATTAATTTTCTCTCAAACACACTTGTTATTAACCCTCTACCGCCGTACGTCACTCTCCGGGAACATACAGTTATACGTAAACTTGAGTGTAGCAGCCTAAGGACGTTTGTACGTAACAGAGAACATTTTAAAGTTGTCGTACGTGGCGGCAACCATCAGTGTAAGTCATTTTGCGCTCACTAGAACGTATCCTTTTTGGGAAGTAGGCTTGTGACAATATTGCTCCGGTTACTCATGTCAGGCGGTAGAGGGTTAAAGATGAAAACAAAACTCCGTGTTAACGCAACCGTGACGGATGCAATACCAAATTAAAACGGGCGTCACCGCTATTAAACTATGACATCCATCGTCAAAATGTAGGAAAATGCTTCCCGGAAAAATGTTAAAGAAACGATGGTTGTTTCCGAATACAAAATTATTATTATTGGTCAGTCCACATAGATAGAGAGCCTCACCTCGGATATAAAACATTAAAAAAATTACCAAAAGAGTTTAAGGACATGTACCGAACCTAGGTTAGAAGAAAACTATCTCAGTTGCACCCGTTATTATAGCACGCTGCATTTTTGTAACATTATAATGTGGTCTGGGGAACCAGCAGCAGAGGTAAGAAACTAGATCATAGTCAAGAGCTCAAGAGACAAACGTCTTATAACATCACTTATGAACTGGAAGCAAAGTCTTGAGTCCGAACGATAAGGTTAGGGATTTAATTAATGGCAATGAATTAATTCAAACAATGGATGACCTTTGAGGAAGAAATCGGCGACGAAATATGGCAGTCGGCGACGAAGTATGGCAGTCGGCGACGAAGTATGGCAGTCGGCGACGAAGTATGGCAGTCGGCGACGATGTATGGCAGTCGGCGACCAAGTATGGCAGTCGGCGACGAAGTATGGCAGTCGGCAACGAAGTATGGCAGTTGGCGACGAAGTATGGCAGTCGGCGACGATGTATGGCAGTCGGCGACGAAATATAACAGTCGGCGACGAATTATGACAGTCGGCAACGAAGTATGGCAGTTGGCGACGAAGTATGTCAGTCGGCGACGAAGTATGACAGTCGGCAACGAAGTATGGCAGTTGGCGACGAAGTATGGCAGTCGGCGAAATGGCAGTCGGCGACCAAGTATGGCAGTCGGCGACGAAGTATGGCAGTCGGCGACCAAGTATGGCAGTCGGCGACGAAGTATGGCAGTCGGCGACGAAGTATGGCAGTGAAGTATGACAGTCGACAATGTCGTTTGGTATTTGAGACGGAATGATAGTTAAACTTGGTGCCGATTAACCCCTATTCTGTGGGTGTCAGTGAGTTGCCAAGAGGCTCAGTTAGACGTGACGGAAATCGTGTCGATGGCTACGAAATTTTCACTGTCGCTGCCGAGATCGGCCTCGATCACGAGCTGTAAAAAATTCACAAATTTTACATATGGGCATATAAATCAAACACGGGATTTAAAAATTTCCTTTCAAATTACTAATAAATTAAAATTCACTACAGAATCTATCAAGAAAATTTATGCGTTTCTCACGCGTGTTGAGCAATTATTCGCCGAGTTGGAGTTTTAGGTGTTTTCAACACGAGCGTTCAAAGCATATCTTAAGGCTGATATAGGAGTTTAAAATTTTTGTTGATTGCTCCAAGCTTTTGTGATTTGAATAATTTACTCAAAATGCCTAATGTTTTACCGATTAGAGAGAAAATTTTATTCTTCTTTACTGTGCGAGGCTGCGTTGAAAGTAGCGATGAGTTAAAAAAAAATGCTATCCTAATTATTTCATTCACACTTTGCAAATAATCGTTCAAGCATAAAATATTCTAGCATGCAAAGAATATGTTGTTACAATCTATTACCTGGAAGAATTCCTTTCTGACTTCATAGTCAGCTGTGACGACTTGCCAGTTTGTTTCGTCAGTCGCTACGAAGATCGAGACGAAGGGAAAATCGTCGTAGTCTCCGTCCAGAGTTTTGGCCCGCAGCCTAGAATGCGAAGCGTAACGTAACACGCAATATTAGCTAATCTCTTTAGGACGCAGGAGTAAGTCTAATTTTTTTCTCGAATAAATCTTCAATGTTTTTTCTTGTATTTTTTACCATCTAGTTATTTTTCATACTCAAAATTTTGTAAACCAATTAAATCATCGAATACTTTTTTGTTGAATACAGGTGTTGAAATAAAAACGTTTCAGTATTCATATGCTCGTCATCACTATATGTCAATATTGAAATCAGGCTCCATGGCATAGGATGGTATGGGATTCGTTCATATTGTTTTATGGAACGTCCTCGTGATTACTTTAACATCTATCACATATACTAAGTCAAAAATCAAGTTCAAACAGCCTTTTTCTAGATTTAATATCGTACTGGTCTAACAGTTCAGATCCTCAGTTCAGACCTCAGTTCCCTCATTAAATCCAACTTTGTGAAATCGTCGAAACTTACGCACCCCGGCAAGTCTCATTATTTGCAGAAGAGATTATGGGTTTAAATAAACCGATGTCAAAGCAAAAATCTTTTCACATTCATTTTATATTCATGTGCGACTCATTCTAAATCGAAATTACAATCTTTAATCTTATCAAATGTTTTGCCTGAAAATTTTCGAAAATTTTAGTCAAGTTTTAAGTCTCCAAAATCAGTGTACTAGCCAATTCCCCAGCAAGTCCAGTAAAGCCAAATTCAAGGTTTCATTCAGGAATGACTGAATACATTATTCAAGGTTCAAGCCCCTAAGCCTATTAATTCAAATTTCAAGGTTCCAGTTTCAGGTACTAATTTAACTGAAGTTAAAGTTTCACCTCAGAGAAACAGGATAGTCGTCACTGCCGCGGGCGGAGACTCGGGCGCTGATAGTTTTGTGGGAGCCGGTGATGGTGGAGAGGGGAGGAGACTCGATGACCATCACACCTGAGGGGAAACTAAATTATAATATACGTGTTTTTTAACAACCATCCCGTAACTGTCATAGATGTTATCATGCAGCCAAGTTTCGCGAAAAAATATCTAAATATATTTAGCAGCGATTCCTGGCGCATTTGCGTGTTATTGAATAAATGATACTAGCCAACACCTTTGAAGTTTCATCGAAATATTTGTGGAAGATAATAGGCATTCGACTCATCTGCTTAGACTTAGTTAAGCAAGAAATTGCATCAAAATGATATCGTGACCGATGGTTTAAAGTTTGTTGATTGCTGGTACATCTCAACAAATGCGGAAACTAAATTCGTGCGTGATTGCGTTCCGAGCAATGAAAATCAAGGAAAGTTTTTGCTGATAGAATTCTGCCCCAAACAGAGGCGTAAATTGCTAATATAAAATGTAGAACGACAATTTTTTATTATTTAATGATATTTGAACAGAGAAAAATAAAAAAAACTACCAGTTGATCATGATTGAGAATTGATTTTGTTATAGCTATATTAGTCATGGCATGGCCATTTGCATGAAAAAATGTAGTAAAAAATATGAGCCGGCTTTTCGGGAGGTAATATGCTGAAAATTCTGAAATTTATATCATTAAATCATACTAAGATCACGAAAATTGCCTGAAATGTTTAGCTCGCGAAAACCATCAATAAATTTTAATTACTGACCGCTGAAAATGTCGAATCTGTCGGCGTAAAGAACATAGTCGCCAGTGGGTTTGGGGATGGTCACGCCTATGTTGCGGTAGTCCACAACCTGCCACCTGCCACCGTCCATGTTGCCCTGTGACCATCCTTAAAGAGATAAAGATTTCCTTTTAGAGAAAGTTATTAAATGTTGAGAATAATATTTTCTTTTCCTGAATAGAATTGTGAAGCACAGAGAATATCTTGGTTTAAACGAGGGTAAACTTGATTGAAGTTGAAAAAAATCGGAACTTGTAAACGGTTTTTAATTTATTGTATTATGTAAGTTCTTTATGCGTAAGGTGTTCATTGGTTAATTATACTCAATATATCTTTAGTTGATTGGATGCTTCAAGGTAATACGTATACGTCACAATTGCTTTTGTTATACATTGTTGTAATTTGGACAGCAATCAAATTGTAGTATTTCATCTACATGAATCTTCAGCTTTCCTTAGATAACTTAGAGGCGGAAATGTTTCTGATGTTTGGCTTATAAACAACATTTAAATTTGTCCCATTAATTCATTCAAACACAAATTGCAATTTTTCACGAGCCTTACGTGTGTAGAAATCTTCAGAATTCATTAAAAAATGAAAGAACTTGATAGTTTCTCATGAAAAATATTAATAAAAAATAAATTCATGCAACAATTTATTAATAAGGAAATTTCATTGTTTCGTCACTTCGCACTGCATTTACTGACCATCAAGCCCACCCTCGAAAGAACACTTGTTTACATAAAATTATTCCTCCCACAAAGAACTCAATAAATTATTCCGTATTCCATTTACTGACCCACAAGCCCACCATGGGAGAGAACACATGTTTTGGTGACGTAATTTCCCCCCTCCCAAAGAACTTAATTAACTATTCCGTATTTCATGTTTACAGACCCCCAAGCCCACCCTGTAAGAGAACAACACATGTTTTGGTGAAGTAATTCCCCCCCTCCCAAAGAACTTAATAAATTATTCCGTATTTCATTTACTGACCCACAAGCCCACCCTCTAAGAGAACACATGTTTTGGTGAAGTAATTTTTCCTCTCCCTCCCCCATGTCACAAAGAACTCCACAAATTCTTCCGTATCCCATTTACAGACCCACAAGGCCGCCCTGTAAGAGAACACATGTTATGTAATTTCCCCTCCCAAAGAACATAATAAATTATTTAATACTCCATTTACTGACCCACAAGCCAACCATGAAAGAGAACACATGTTTCAGTGAAGTAATTCCTCCTCACAAAGAACACAATAAATTATTCCGTATTCCATTTACTGACCCACAAGCCCGTCCTGGAAAGAGCACTTATTTGCATAAAATTATTTCCCCCTCCCAAAGAACTCAATAAATTATTCCGTATTCCATTTACAGACCCACAAGGCCGACCTGGAAGAGAACACATGTTTCGGTGAAATAATTCCCCCACCCCCAATGTCCCGGAGAACTCAATAAACTATTCCGTATCCCATTTTCTGACCCACAAGGCCGCCCTGGAAAGAACACTTGTTTACATAAAAATGTTTCTCCTACAAAAAACTCTACAAATTATTTCGTATCCCGTTTACTAACCCACATGCCCACCCTGTAAGAGAACACATGTTTTGGTAAAGTAATTTGCACCCTTTCAAAGAACTCCACAAATTATTCCATATTCCGTTTACTGACCCACAAGGCCGCCCTGGAAGTCGAAGAAGTCCTGCTCAGGCACGGGGTATGGCGAGGCGCCCACCAGCTGCAGCTCCCTCACTGAGATCACGTTGCCCTGGTCAATGCCCAGCGACCCCTCTGAAATATTTTACCAATGTTTTTTTCGTCGTTTTAACATAGAGGTGACATCATCTAACCGTCATATTTATATCATCGCACAATTACACGCTTGGCCTCACGATATAGAACATATGTAATTCACTCCGAGCCAAACCAAAATTATTGAATTGAGTGTTAAAATAATTGGTAGTGATGAATCATTCAGTACTGAATTGAAGCATTCAGTTTCCGAAATCTGAATGTTGTGTTCATATAAGTGAAATTATGAACAGTTATTTCAATCGCATCCGTGCCCTTTTGTCTGATTAAGCAAATATGTCTAGAATGTAGCTTTCGTTAACAAGTATTCACAGCAGAGAAACAAATTTCAAACATACAAGTATATAGTGACTCGGTCAGTAATAATTTTCAATTCAAATCAAGTTACTTGCAGAGAAAAAATAAGACAATGGAATATATTTTAGTAACAAAATTGTTAGCCCGCATCGTTTCATCCACGATGACCCCTCAACGGCCATTTATAATCGAGTCATATATTCATTCATAGACAGATACCAATATTCGAAACGACTCATCAAAAATTCGAAAAAAATAATCGACTCTTCCGAAACTATGAATGGTCCATACATGACTCCCAATTAGAGCCACCCATAAAGTGACCAACACCTCCAATTAACTCTAACAAAAATTATTTTCTTACCCAAAACAATGAAAAACTCTTGACCCGGCTCAAGATTTCGGAAGACTGCTCCATGGCTCACATAGCCCGGTGTTTCGGACGTCCCAAAGGCATCCAACGAAAACGCGGGAGTTGTGTCAAATGAACTGAAGAAAATTAATTAATTAATTAATTAAGAGTACAAAAGAGTACAACTACTTGTTGAGTCTAGAAACAAGTGCATGTGGCCAAAGTGAGACATTAATGTTGTGTCATTGAAATTGTTTCCCTTAATTTTGCAGTTGACTCGCGAATTTTTGTAACGTGAATGTGTTGACGAATTTTAAAATATTAATTTGGTAAATCATATTAATGAGATTAATATTGGAGTGGTATAAGCCTAATATGGAATAAGCTGGAACAAGCTTAATATTGGAGTGAAGGCATATTTGTTGTAGCTCACTTGTAGGAGTAGGAACGCCGTACTTTAAGGTATGCAGGATACTGCTGCGATCCTGCCATCCTGAACGTCACAGCTACGGACACCTCCCCAGTGTCACCCACGATCAAGCGCGGACTTGTGGCCAGCACCACGCCTGAAAAATGTTCAGGTGAAACATGACGGAACATAGTATCAGTTACCGACACAGGGGAATAATGCATGAAATTCCTATAATTTATCAACGTTCAGGCGAACAATGAAGAATTTTCCCCCCATTTACCAACATTCAGAAAATTAATGCAAGAAAATAACACCGTTTACGGACATACAGGTGAACAATGCAGAAACTTCCCCCATATGCCTACATTCGAATGATTAATACAATAAAATAACTTTGTTAACCGACATTCAGGCGGAACATACAGAAACATACCACCTTTTAATAATTGTATGACGAAACGTTCCAACTTGTTCGAATAGCATGTAACGCTTTTGAAAAAGCTTTGTTTGATGTATTTTTTCTCAAAAACTTATATTCGCTGCGCAACAAGTTTTTTTAGAGGTACAACATATTTTCAGATATTAAGGGCAAATCGCAAAAGTATACAAGCACAAAACATTTCAAATAAGGATTAATCCTCGTATTAACGATGTATTGAACAAACGAATCATAATATATAACAATATCTGAAAGTATAATCAAATGGTGCGTAAGCATTGAAGATATGTACCATATTTTACACTCGTTCAGTAATGTATATATAACAAATAAAAAATATAACTCAGTACTCACTGCAGTGATCGAGTGACAGAGAGCGCATTTTCTCGTCGACGAAAACTTAAGGTCACGGACGGACGGACGGACGGACAGACAGACGGACGGACGGACATGGCGAGCACAATAGTGCATTTTTTCCATAAATGAGAAAATGCGCTAAAAAGTATATAATATAAAATCTATATTATATACTTGACACAATAGGGGATCCGACGACTTCAATGGCGTACTCCCCGCTGGTGTTTTGCCGTCTCCAGGCCGCCCCGTTACTGTTCCCCAACACCCAGCCTTGGGTGCTTGACGTGAAGTTGAAGTCAATCACTGGACTGTAACACAAACCTTTAATCAGGTTAAACTTTCTTGAATTAGGAAATTCTTATTAATTTTGTCAAGTAAAAAAATTACAGCTTTGGCACAAGTTCTTTTCTCTCAGAAACGTCAATATTTTAACAGGTGCCCTGCATAATGTTCTTTCAATCACGTTGATCGAGTCACTATTTATGAACGGCAACAACTAAACTACTGTTTAAAGATCAACAACATTGGATTGGAAATACGCTCTTTATTAAATAATTCATTCAATTATTCCCTCGAATTTAATTATTAGGAGGACTTTCCCCATAGGTCCAGACTTGGTAGCCACATTCTTATAACTAACCTTATTTACCGTAAAATTAATTTCAAATAATGAAGAAATTATTGATTTTGAAGAAGCTTTTAATTTGAATGTTGTGAATGATTTCACAAATTCAATGGTTATTTATTTGCTTGATTAGAAATTTTTTCAATAAATTTTTTTAGTCTACAACTTGATATTTCTTTAGGACGAATCGCTATGATTTTAGATGATCCAACTCATTGAAAAATTCCCTCAATGACTTTCATCTCATACGAGTCATGGATAAAACTAAACGATTGCAGTAGCGAAGTGACAGTGTCGATACTCACCTCACGTCTTCAGGTATTTTGGTTATATTTCTCACCTTACAACTTTTTCCTTTTAATCGTTTGGCCTTCAAAAATGTAATGACAAATCAATTCGTGGATGCACGAAGTGATGCAAGGAATTCATTAGCCAATAAATGCAAGATAATTAAAAAGAATTACAACTCATTTGATTAGTAATTCCATACAGGATGATAATATGCACTCTTCGCGATTGACATTCACTCATCCAATATTAGCGATATTAAAATTTATCTTTCTCATTCTAATGGGCCTATATAGAAGGTAAATTCATAACTTACGGAGGAGGTTCGGTAGTGGTGGTTGTCGGAGTTGTTGTGGTCGTGGTAGGAGTTGTTGTAGTGGTTGTAGTGGGAGTTGTAGTGGTTGTAGTAGTAGGAGTCGTAGTGGTTGTAGTGGGAGTTGTAGTGGTTGTGGTGGGGGGTGCGGTAGAGGTTGGGTCTGGTCCAGTGATGAGGTTCATTGAGTCCACGGCACAACCCCAGAGGTAACCATTGATGCCGTCGGGGTTGAAATACTCGGACTGGCAGAATATCGAAAACTGTAGGAAAGAAGGTAAATTTAATGGTGTATTTTACAGTCAAATTAAAATTTAATTAGATATTTAATTAATTAAAACAAGTATAGGGTTTAACTTTGTACCGTGTTTTTAATAATGAATATATGTAATAAGAAAAATATACACAATAAAAAAATAATGGGATAAATAGAATTTGAATTTGTTCAATAAGTGCTGCCTAGGTCAATCTAAATTCACTCACATTGACAGCCTGTAATACCTCATCTCTTGGTAGTTAATCTCGAACATTATTAATGTTTTGCAAATATGGAAAAATCATTGAGCGCAGCAACCTAATGATTATTTATTATCTTCATCGAACGAAGTTCCAACCGTTAATGAGCTTTAAAGGGCATAACGGTCTTTTATTTTATTCAAATTTAATTTACTATGTATGAAAATTAATAAAAATTTTATCAAAATTGTATAAAACCTACCATGATGCCCTATATAATGATTTCAATGGTCTTTTATTTCCAAAAAATTATAATGAATCTGCTTATGTTAGATATAACGTACGATTACGTATTGTAAAAATTACAATCGTTGTTAGCATGGAGTCGTATCAATGGATATTGTCTTACCAAAGCGTTGGCTTCCGGGGGCACATAGCCTTCAACGAATAACCACTGATTGTTGGAGGGGCTGGACATGTGCGTATAGTCCGCTATAGTGTGAAGGTATTCGCCGCCTCGAGAAAGCTTGTGCAGAGCAAACGAGGTTCCCTGTTCGTACTTTGAGTTGAAGAAGAAAGTGATACTGTAATTCAAGCCATAATCTAATGGAATAAACTCGGAGTACAGCTCGTCCCCTTCACGAGGGGTATCGTAAACTGCGAAGCCTTCTTTACCAGGAGGTATTTTGTACTGCATGCTTGCCATGTCAGACCATTTCCAGGTGCCCCTGTGCACCGTTAGTCCTTGCAAATCTTCATCGAACGTAAAATAAAAATTGGTGTCGCTTTGTCCAACACAAGCATTGAAGTCGAAGCTCAGCACCGCGACGAAAAGAATGAGTGATAGAAATTTCAACGCCATCTCGTTGGTTGTGATGGTGAAGAGATGATGAAATAGAGTGAAGAGTTGCTCTGAAGAACGTCAGTATTTACACGGAGCTTATCTTTGGTCGCTACTTTTCGATAAGACTAAGAATGCGTGCAAGCGACTTCCGAACAAAACAATACCGCATTTAATGCAGACAAAAACAAAGGAAATATGAATTTAAAAAACAATTGGCAATGAGAACACATGAATTTGACAAATAAGCGTAAAAGTTTTAATCATAACTTGCGTTGGAAGCGCAAAATTTGCTGTGTATGAACAATGCGCTCCCAGTCGAACTTTCATGTACGCGTATTGCAATTCTCTCTGAAAAGTCAATTAAAAATCGACGATGAAGAGCAAATTAATTAATCAATTCCCTTATCTGCTTCAGGCGCTTGTAGAAATTATCATTTTGTTTTCCTTTAATTGCATTACATATCCCCGAGTATTTTAATAAGAATAACATTCATAGCTAGTTAACGAAAGATTAAAACGTATTTTAATAACTTGTACATTATTACTTGAGGTGTCTGAATAGATTTGACATTCGCCGATCGTGTGGAATAGCCGGGGGATTTTATTTGTACATTTGTTGACAAATTAGATTTCCATTTTTTCTAGGCATTTAATTGTAAAATTATATTTTTTTCGATTTTTTCATTGTAAATTAAGTTCACTCATTGCAAACATTTTATTAGAATCTCCGCTGGAGAGTAAATGAACTCCAAAAATGCATCTGAGAGCTATATAATAATTGATACAATTATCGTTATTCCCCGTCAAATTCCGAGAAGCTGCAGCTACATCACGATAAGGCAGCACATGTCGCTCCCCACGCTGCGAGATAGAACATATTTTTGCTGGGGCGTAGATGGTTGAATTTAGGTTGCATAACATCTGCCACCGTTATACCATGTGACGCTATAGAAATAAATCTATAACCCAAAAATTAAAATGAATTAAAAAAATAAAAAATCTATAACAAAGAAATCAAAATGGATTTCATTTTTCTGCAAAGTAAGTTTCGCGAATAAAGAACACAAGCCCATGAAATATTAAAATGTATTTAGCATTGCACAAAGTTCGTTGCCAAAAACGAATCCTCATACTAAAAAGTCGTAAACAATTTTCCATCCCGAGGAAATATTATGTACAATTCTAATTAATATTCACAAGGTGACGTATTGTCTCCGTAACTCGATCTGATAATTAACCCCTGATACATAATCAGTGATGCAGGGAGTATATTTCCCGTGAATCATTTGCCATATGCGCGTTTACAAGGCTAACTGCATCTGTTATTTGCCACGGTTATTAGATAACAGTAATCATGCAATGTAGAGTTGAAGGACAAATTGGTTTGTTCAATAATTACAAATTTCGTCCGGTGAGAATTTAATATTGGATATTAAATTTCCTTACCTTGCGAGATATAGTGGTTTGTTCTTTCATATCTGCAAATTAATTAATCCTCATGTCTTGTCCGACCATAATGGTCGTTATATGCCAACGCCTATAAAACATTCACCTTATCTAAATGCGCACATAAAACAACAAAATTAAATTCTACCTTCTTGTGCCTCGAATGTGTGGGAAGATATTGTAATACGACACCAGATGTGATGAAATGTTCAATGTTGTGCGGTTTTTTTATGTCAACCCTTTTCACTTGCGAGTCCGAGTGGTAAAAAAATATCCTCAGTATCCCAACACATTCAGAATAGAATCAGTATCCCATTGCAACACATTCAGAATAGAACTTCAGCTTCCTCTAAAGCGTAGGTCATAACCTACAGTTGTGCAATCCGCGTTGTACGAAATGCCAACGCCCGGCTGTCGTTTATTCGTCCGATATTTACGACTGATTATAGCGTGCTCTGACGGATTATGTAATCCATGTAATAATAATTTTGGACAGTAAAAAAACTTAATAGTAGACTAACTTAAGCATTTGGGCAGAAAAAACAATATCAAACTGATTTTTGGATGGTTTTTGATGGTTCTCTGAATTATGTTTTAAAAATGCAACTTATTTCACGCGAATTCGTCTAGAGCTCATACATTCCACGGTGCGCTGTAATCGTTACATAAAGACCACTTTTCGTAATTTTTCCGCTAACCGAATCAATATATGAAATATGTTGTATACCTAGCTCGTAATATGCAACTATATATGAAAAAATATAACTCGATCAGTACTCACTGCAGTGAGTGACAGAGAGCGCATTTTCTCGTCGACGAAATCGGGAAGTCACGGACGGACAGACAGACGGACAGACGGACGGACGGACGGACAGACGGACATGGCGAGCACATTAGTGCATTTTTTCCATAAATGAGAATATGCGCTAAAAATATACAGGGTTCATTTCCTTAGCTGCCTCAGATATGTAACAAGGTTTCCAGATTCGTTTTCAATTTTATATTCTCGTCTTGAAATCATCGTACGAGCTATCGTATTCCGTTCGGTACGAAACATCACTACCATTACATGCAACAAGATGGCCCTGTAGTCGAGATAAGACCATGGCTTACAAATACCGGTATCTTGCCTTACACAGTTCACTCATACTGTGTAATCACTCTTGCTCGGATCACGTAGCGACAAAATGTTACGTTTGAGAAACTCCGCGCTTGTAGCATTTGCTGTGATCTCTTTGGTCACGTCAGTAATTTCGCTGGCCCTTGAAAACCCGACAAGCACTGAGGTTAACACTGAAGCTACCACGCCTGCACCAGAGTAAGAGTGTACCTTGTTTCCTCGTGATCGTTATTGAGGATAATAAATGTTGTTATTTTCACTTCTAACCATGAAATTTCAATCCAAATCTTTCAATCTAAGTGAAAGGAAACGCTCTTTGCTCATCTTCAGAAATATTGGAGTCCGTTTTTGGCGACACGCCACATCAGGACTACTCTTCAGCGCCGACATCACTATGTTATATGTTATGTTATGTTATGTTATGTTATGTTATGTTATGTTATGTTATGTTATGTTATGTTATGTTATGTTATGTTATGTTATGTTATGTTATGTAAGGTTAAACATAATCCAAGCATGAGATTTAATGTTTTGAAGCTACAAGGATTCGGGGGGCCGAGGGGAGGGGTCATATCTGATGATCCCGTTCATTTAAACGAATTTTATGTATTATTCTTTTCAGATGTTTATCATCAAAATTTATGCACAACACGCTCATAAATAAAGGTTCCATTGAATATAAAATGAATTTCTTTATGTATGTCATATTAATGCAATGAAGAATATCTTGTTTTAATTTTTGTATTTTGTAAATTATTAATTGGTTGATTGTTGCTTGACACCAAATTAGTTTAAACTAATACCCTAAGGATTAGGATAAATCAACAAATATGTTTATTGATTCAGTTTATAATTATTATCAATGATATTGACTATTTCTCTGTTATTTATCAACAATATCTTTAATTTAGAAGCAGGGTTGCCAAACAGTGATGTGTTTAATATAGTTCTTACGTCACAATAATGTTTACTGACTAACAATCATAATTATTATTATTATTATTATTATTATTATTATTATTAATATTATTATTATTATGATTATTATTATTATTATGATTATGATTATTATTATTATTATTATAGTGGGGCATCTTCTGTTTACACGAGTGGAGTTCGACTAGACTGGAATACGTATGCGTTTAACTATAGTTGCCAGTATTTAAAAAAAAGTTGAGGAATGCTTTGCTTACTTCACGTCGTCTCTTTTGGTTATAATTTTTTAAACGGAATTTCCATAGCAGGTGTTCCACTCATTAGTCTGTCAAATCATCGAAACTAATGAGGACCTAATTAACAACATAGCTGTTGATTGACAATATGCTCGTGCGCCCAGTGTCTGAAATTTCTTTCCCTTCTATTTTAATCAGCGCGCTAAATGTTATTTTTCTAGCTCGTTTCTCAGGCATAAATTTTTCGAATAGAAATTGATATTCACCTAATAAACAACGAAGCTATTTATTCACAATAAACTCCGGCAAGCGTTAACAGAATTATTTTTGTCCACTTCGTTTTCAAGTGGTGCGCTCTAAATGATAACTTGAGTACGATTGCGAAAGGTGCTAAAACAAAGGGGAAAACATCTGACAACACTTGCACCAGCTTAGTGTCAATAAATAGCTTTGCCGTTAATTATGTCTTCGGTAGTTTCAATTTGACTGACTATATACTGCGTGGAAAACCTGCAATGGAAATTTGTTCAAAATATTCGGTCCATTAGTGTAAATGTGGTCTCTATCCTGTGATTTTATTTTAAATGACACACGTCTGATTTCATACTACTCTAATATTGATAGAATATAATGGTGTCAGTTTTCGATTAGGCCGTTTATGCCTTCAATTGATTCTTAATCACCAAACGGTCCTAACCCCTTTGCCGATTTCGATCAGAATTCAAAAACCAATTTCGGGATTCAAAGTCCCAGGATTACGAGCAATCCCAGTTCATAGTTTGTGCTCATGACATGTGTTGCTATTTGATGTTCATGTGTTGTGCTCATCGTTCGTACTGATGGTAGGTGCTTAGGGTTTGTGTTCGTGGTTCATGCGTACTTCTCATGTACTACTCAGAAGTACTCATGCGTACTTCTGCCGCTTGAATAGGTCAAGGACAGAAAAATTCAGTCTGATTTACCGTATAATCCAAATAAATATTCAGTGATTAATGCCCCGACTAATGCGAACATTCCATTTATTTAATTTTCGGATAATGCCTTTCATATACTCTGCTACTTATTAGCTTAATAGATGCAAAGTTCTCTACATTCTTGATTATATTGACAGGTCTCTCTAAATATCGTTAGTTTTCTTGACATTTTGCCAGTATTTACATCACGCCAAAGATATTTCAGTTTTATGCTTGTCTGATAGAATACAATTTTTTTTTTAATTTGAACAATCCCGATATGTGAACTATCAGATGCCTACTTAGCCTATGTTAGTTCTCTCGTTATTACTTTTTCCAGCGAGCATTCAATCTAAAGAATTCCATAATACCATAACATAATATTCGTATCTCTTGAGGATCATCATTCTATCCAGTCAAAGCATTAAAATTACGTGGAGTGTGAAAACCTTCATCACTTTCGTTAACAATTCACTATGAATTTTTTTCTCAAAAGTTAGCGAATCGTTAAATACAACAAATTCTTTAGGTTATTCCAACGAGGTTAGTGTAACAACTTAAGAAGATAGGATTAGCATTGGTAGTGCTTTGGATTCAGACACGCAGAGCTTGACGTTCGATGAGCAGGTCACGTCTTGGTACCACTTCGAGACGGTACCAGGCTCTCAAGTCTTCAAGTGCGACGAGTAGACTTTATGATGGTACCAGGCTCTCAAGTCTTCAAGGGCGACGAGTAGACTTTATGATGGTACCAGGCTCTCGAGTCTTCCAGTGCGACGAGTAGACTTTATGATGGTACCAGGCTCTCAAGTCTTCAAGTGCGACGAGTAGATTTTAAGATGGTACCAGGCTCTCAAGTCTTCAAGTGCGACGAGTAGACTTTATGATGGTACCAGGCTCTCTAGTCTTCAAGTGCGACGAGTAGATTTTATAATGGTACCAGGCTCTCAAGTCTTCCAGTGCGATGAGTAGATTTTATGATGGTACCAGGCTCAAGCCCCACTCATGACGCGTAGATCATTTTGTGACGGTACCTGGCCAGCCAAGTATCTCGTCTCGTCGGACGCGCAGACGTCGTATTGACTTGAGAATCACTTTTTGATTGGGTACCAGTATCTTACCGCTTCGCTTCTACCCCGGTCTACTTCCACGTTGCTCTGTGCAATGAAAGATAATAAATAAAGCGAAAATTAAATCAATTAACAAAAAATATCAAACATATATGATATATCAGGTATAATGTTGTTGATAGCTTCTCAAGTGGGCCTTATTCAACGATGCGGTTCGGCTTGAACTATTCATGCCACCCGCGACTGTAGAGTATGGAACAGGCAAATGCTGATATTTGCAATCAATTAACTCGTAGACGCAGGATTAATAATGAAATTTGAAGAATAGTACCTTGGTGATGTCAGAAAGTACGGGTCGGGCGGCGCGGCAGCTGCTGCCCACTGAACGCGCCAGGGTGTCGCCGGCCGTCACCAGCTGCGAGTCCACGGCCGTCACCAGCCGGTCCAGCATGCCCACCTGTCCCATGAGGGTTCCTGGTTATACTATTTCATATGCTTATACCATTAGTTATAATTTATTGTAGTTATATAATTCGATATAATTTCTTATACCCATATCATTTCTTATACCCATATCACCCGCCGGTCCAACATGCCCGTCTGTCCGACGAGAGTTCATGGTTAGCCCTTTTTCTGCCGGCGCATTGGCCTTCGTAACATAACATAACATAACATAGTGATCTCGGCGCTGAAGTGTAGGCCTGATGTGGCCTGTCGCCGATTCTTTTCCTTTTCGTGCCTTGTTCACATAAGGTCTATAATCGTGTCATTTGACCGGATCTTTTCATGACTGACGATAGTTTGAAATAGCTACTCGACTTCCACCGGGTTCGATATGGTGCTATATAGGCATTTTAAATCTGAACATATATTTTTCCATAGCTTTATCTAGTCTGTTCTTGAACGCGTTCATACTTGGAGCGCCAACGATGTCATCGGGGTGGCTGTTCCACATGTCGGTGATTCTTCTTCTTTTCAAGGTGTCCACGTTGGGTGGACTGAAAGGGACAGGACAACCACAAGGATGACCGTTGGGCCTGAGAGCTTATGTTATTTGGACTTCTTGAAACGGAAAGCTGGTGTCGGTGATTCGAAGCGAGAAGAAATGTTGTCGCGTGGATAAGTTGCAGCGCAGTTTTTTTACTTTATAGCCGTGGCCCCTGGTGCTGGTTCTTGTTTCAAATTCTAGTAATCCTTCGGGGACCTTGTATAAACCATGAGTATACTTGTATACTTCAATGAGGTCCCCACGCAGACGTCGATAACTGAGGCTTGGAAGCTTCATAATCTTTAATCTTTCTTCATAGGACTTGCCCATTGTAAACGCTATTCGTTTCTGAAGGCCTGGTTACGACAGTTACCACCAGTAGACAAAGTGGTGATTCAATAGGTTGGATAATTTATGACTGCAACTGACTCAACAGAAAGAACTCGATAATTTCTACTCGATACTCGATAATTTTTTGCGCGATTGGAGTTCTTTTGAATGTGTGTGAGAAGCAGAGAACTCATACGTACCCATTTGTCTGGGGCTAAAATCAACATTTTTCTAGAGATATATTGTACCTGGACTTCGTTGTATAGAGGGGTTAATCGTGCACGCTAGTAGTGGTATTGAGTCTTACTTCAATTTTGCTGCCAGGAGACGTCAATAACATAACACTGAAAATAAACCAAATGATGCCTACGCAAATTTACTAATCCTACGAACTTCCTTTGCGAGTTGTGTGAACCGTGAGGAATTATTCAGCGCCTTCACCTCAAGGAGAGTCTGTGCTACGACTCACGATATTCTTTATCTATTAACTCAGCAGCTTAATCAATAAAGGCGTCAATATTTACCTTTAGTTAACTTACACGAGACAAATAGTTCTGCCGGTAAGCCATTCAAAACTTACACTATCATTGACGGCTTCCCTCGGCAGCTTTATTCTGACATTGTCCTGACTTTTTACTGTTAATATTTACTAATGGTTTCGGTAAGTAATTTTGCCAAGAAATACCCACTACTCACAGTATCCTTGATGTATTCCCTGAGCAGCTTTATCCTGGCGAGGGAGTTGGCTTGCCGCAAGACGTAGTCACACACGGAGTTGCTACACGAGTCAAGGGTGGAAAAATGCCGACCTCCTCTGCCCGCGTCGTCCATGTCGTGGAGGAGAACGTTCAGGGGAGACTCAACCTGACGTGGCGACGAGGATAACAGGATAACAAAGCTATGGACTTTTGAATTAAGGATGAATACTCTTGATACTTTGAATTAAGGATGAATACTCTTGATAAACAATTGATTGACAGCTTCAAATGACATTTACTTAATACTAATTATTAATTTAAAATCTTGTACATGTGTAAATACAATTTTATAATTCGAAAATTTAACTAAACTGTTAAATTTTTGATTTGCCACAGAAATTGTCAACAAGCATCACTTCTTCTAATTATTGTTGTACTATCCCTTACTTCTGATTGTCATTACTATTATATTTATTTGTATTATTATAACTCACAATGAAAAACGGTTTCAATAGACCGGCTTACTCACATCCCCTTGCCTGAAGTCGCCATAGTTAGTCGCCACCCTGTACATGAGGGGACTGCGCGCCTGGAACTGTCCGAACGACTGTGCCGCTGAGTCAGCTTCTGCTGCTGCCTTCGTCTGTTGTGAGCTGACGTATGGTGCTGACTGCTGAGGGGCGACAGGTGATGCTGCCTGCTGAGAGCTGACATAAGGTGATGATTGTAGGGTGCTGATAGGTGATTCTAACTGCTGAGAGCTTACATGTGATTGAAATTGTTGAGGGCTGTTTTTTGATGCCGATTCCTGGGTACTGACTAGCGATGCTGAGGAGGCAGATGGCTTAGCATGAACATGACGCCAGCAGGTGATGATTATTACAGTCACGATCAGCTGCAGAGCTGACATCGGAGACACAGACCGCATGGCTCACTGCCTTGCCTATCTTAGCAATTGTTTCCAGCGAGCCTTTCTCTGCATTTATGCAAGGTTTACACCGAAGTTCTAGCGACCATCCTGGCCATGGAAATATAAGCTCCACTAGCGCTCTACAATATAAAGTGAAACAATGTTGATGGTTCCTGAAATTAAAATGTTAAGGTAAGATCAATAACTTATGTAAGATCAAATTCCGATAACTATAGGATTAAGAGACTATAGCGATAATATATAGAGCCTTTAACGACAAGATCAAGAGAATATGACTTAACGATTAAAGTCTATAACGATGCGATCATGAGCTTGTAGCGATTATATAAAAAGCATATAACGATGACATTAAGATCTTATAACGATGAGACCAGGAACCTATAAGAAACCAAAATATTAGGTAATTTGTTAAGGTAACTCCTTTCACATAATTTCACTAGAAGTCAAGATTTAGACGCAGTCTGATCAGACATTTCGATATGAAATGATAAATTTTGGAAATCAACTGATGTATCTCCGTAGACTTAATTACGCGCGATCTCCATAATATAGAAGATCGTTCGTAATAGATAATCTATATAAATACTCGTAAAAAACAATCCTGCACATAATGGGTTTTGAATTTCACCGTCAATTGAGCAACCAGATTTTGAATTTAAATGCAAACAAGTTAAGACCACATACGATCATCTTGAAACATAAAATCATCGTAAAATATAAGATCATCGTATAAATTGGCTGCGATTGAGTGATAATATACGTTTAAAAATTACTTTTTAAAGACAACACTTCTAAAGAATCCAGTGTCTCCAATGTTACAGATGTAAAATGAATTTCTCATTTTATTTTCGAATATTAAAAACATAAATTTTTCATTTGTTTTAATATGTAAAAAGTTTTCTTCAAAATTATTTATTCTGTCAATTGATTCATGCATTGCGTCCGACTTCACACAAGCGTGCAAAATTTCAGATCAATTGGACAGGTAAAAGTGTGTCAGATATCAGTTATAAGATTTGCACATGACAAAATTGTTTTTTTTTTTTAATTTTTTTAACATTGAAACATTTTTTAAAATCATTAATTTTGTTATTTGATTCATGCATTGTCTCCAACTTTACGCAAGTGAGCAAAATTTCAGATCGATGGGATAAGTAGTAGTGTGTTAAATTTCGATTATAAGATTTGTAGCAGACAGACACACAAACAAGAAGTGAAGTTAAAGAGGAGTGTTGTAATAAATAACGTTGAATGCTCGTACGTTTGCTTTATTTTAATTATTTCGTTATCTCACGAAGTTAATTAACCGGTAATGCTCGTAACCTAAAAATTTTATTTAATTAGGCAGATATTATTTATGTATACTGCATAAGAACACGGGTTGTTTGTATCAATCGCAATTGGTGCCCAAGGAATTACTTTCGGTGTACCAGTCGATACAGGTTCCGCGTTGACACAATGCATTTAAATCACTTTGCTTAAAAATTTAGAGTGTGTACGAAGAAATCTTGCTTCGAGCAAAACTTAATTTATTTATTATTAATAAAGCAATAAACGTCTATGAAATATTTGCAGTCGAAATTGCTGCTGATATAAAATGCTTCACTATTAGTAAACCAATTTTGCGAATAAATTCATCCATAAAATTATGAATAGATTGGATATTTGGCACTCATTTGTAATTTATGCAAATTAATCAAAATTGCAGTTCTATTAATTTTTGACTCTACGTTAATAAAATTATGCTGCTTGTTTACAGTCAATCTTAGATATTATAAAATATTGGATATCATAGTTCGTAAACAAGAGATTACGAATTCTGCTGGTGCAGACCGGCTTCGGACAGAACAGCATAACGACAAGTCCACTTCCTACGACTGCTAGCGAGGCACTGAGAAGTTCAGTTGCTGGGAGCCTGGAGAAGTTGAACCCAAGTGTGCCGGCTCGTGGTGCCTCGCTACTGGTTCCTTCTAAAGAAAACATTCACATACTTGAGTACAATCCGGTCTTCCAGTTGGCTAAAAAATAAGAACAACAGCTGGGCAACCCATTCTAAAAAAACTAAACTTTCAAGTCGTTGTCTTCGGGTTGAGTACTAAAATTATTTGGGTTCCTAGTTTCGGGGCCCGGCCGTTTTCATTTTCATTGTATCCCCACATCTACTGATCCCTACCCCACCACCCCCATGACTATTATATTATTTAGTTCAACAATGACCATCTGTCACGAATACAGAACTAACCTGAATTGGATATATTAGAAGTTCTTACTCACAGTTTCTTGCTGCTGGCCTAACACTATATGCGATAAAATTTCAAATTGAGCAAATTACAATAAAATCCCGTGTTTGTACTGAATTATCGAATGCAGTGAGGAGATCGTGAGTTTAACGATTACCTTAATTATTTGAGGATTCATGTCAGTGATTGCCTGGTCTAAGCTTGATTTGAAATTCAATTAGCAAGTGCGTTATAAATGTCGCAACTCGACGAGCTGATTATCTCCCAGTCACAAATGTACTGATATTGTTTTATTATTACGAGTAAATGAGCAAGTGTGTTGATGTCGACTAACATTGATACGTCATCAGCCTGAAAGATGCCAGTCCAATGAACAAACAATAAGGGAATATAAGTGAAGTTTGAATTTAAGTGGAAAAAATGGCTATTGATTCACCTAGCAGCATGGAAACGACGAACCACCAGGGGAAAAACACGCAGAAAAGTTGCACGGAATGGTCGACCGGCACTTCGAAACGCTGGCTGCGCTGTGCCATGCTGAAGATGCTGTAACCGAGCCAACTTCTGCAGGACATAAACTGCTCAGCAACCTTAATTTGTTGACTAAATATATTGATCACGGAAAATATAATTGAACCTGTAATCTCCTGTCCTTGGTCTATATTTTTAATCTCAACTAATTAAGTTTCATTGAAGCTTGCGAACTGAACAAGATATTGCGGTTACAGCATTTTGGGCATCGTACAGTGCGTCCTGCGTCTCGCCCGTTCTATATAATTTTTGCTGCTTATTTTTCCGCTTTTAGTTCGTCATATTCATATTGTTAGGCGAATCAATAGACAACTTCTTCATTGAAATTTAAATTTTATTTGTATTCCCTAATCTGGCTTGCGATTTTCAGGCGGACTAAGTATCAGTGTTTCTCGCCCTCAATGATCGAACTAGTTGATTTATAGTCAAACAGTACTTTCTTAAAAACACGCATCGTACATTGCTGTACGTAAGTATGAGTTTTCTTCGAATAATAAGTATTTTAATTCAATAAAAAGGCATAAATCGTATCGATATTTTGTTGATAATGCTGCAAGATTTATGACGATCGTGCAATATTTTTATTATTGCGTATTAGTATATATTTTATTATATAATATTATATATTTTATATTATATTATATATTTTATTGCAACGCAATACTATTTTGGTTCAATATCTCTTGATTGGAAGAGCAACACTGCACGCTTAGTTACATTTTTACAACTGCTTATGTCAACAATGCTGCATTTTTTGCAGCATGAAATAAGGATATAGATCAACTCTAGCTACGTATATAATAAAAAAAACTAATGTGCATTGCTTAAATGTACGGCGGAGGTCGTACCTCGACTCGTCCTGATGTCAACTCCACACAAAGGGCATCGGGATAAAGGATAAGGCAGTGGTCAGCAGCCTTTATACGCCTTTGCGGCGATCAAAGACTGCTTCTACATCTGTCAAGGCCCTCCTTGTCATCTGTCAAGTACAGCCTTGGCGTCTGCAGGTGCGGCACTCCGCTGGTCGCTGCAATGTAAGCCTCGCCAGACCAAAACTAAATGCAATGCTGCGGTCCGGTAATCAGGCCAGGCTTGTCTCGCATTTACATTGTCGCGGGTCAATGAGAGGAGGTTTTTGATTACCTGGTCCGGTTATTTACTTCGTTTCCGTAGTTGCTTTAATCACGGATAAAATGTACGAGTTTTATATATCTAATTGATACGTATTGTGAAGATGATAATGATGGTTATGATGACGATTATGATGTACACCATAATTTTTGATCGTTCGCAAATTTATTTAATCTTTAATTAGCTAGTTCTCTAATTGCATATTAAGGAACATTATTTTATTATATATTCCTATTCGTGGATTATTCCAACACATATTTTTAATGCACATTATGGATCATTTAAGGAAATGTCTGAGGCTATTGCGGTGCATATAAATCGTCTGTCCCAGGAACAATACATCAGACGCCTTCTACAGTGACCGACCTGAGCGTTGCCTGTCTCTTGCATGGCGTCGGTGACTCATGAACTTATCGTACAAAACGCACATAAATTCATTCGATAAGTTGTGCGTGAATCGCACCTTCATTTGACTCACCCACTGCCGCGTGAATACAGCGCTATTTGCAGCAAGTGAGTGCATTCAAATGCAATAGAATTTATGGGAACATTTATTTGCTCTTACATAGCCATACCAGCGCGCGGCTGTAGTTTATGAGCCTTATTCTATTTCCTCGCCTGCGGGGGTTGGCTCCTGATATATTCAGGTCTCCGGTTGACAAGATTAATGCACTGACCTAATCGGGCGCACAAAACTTCTGTTTCAAAAATGGATATTGCAAAATTATTCCTATTTTACGACTCTAATTTGTATGTATTTTAGTATATACCAGTTTTTGGGGTGTAATAATTTTTCAGTTTCAAGCCCAAAATTAAGCACATTATTTTCATTCCTTCTCGTATAGATTTCCAAAAACCTACATATGAATTTGAATTACAAACGAAAAATTGGGCTCTCCATTGGACTTGGGCACTTGGACTTGGAACCAAATTGAGCTTGGGCACAACTATAAGTAAATACAAGCAGCCACAAATCCATGTTCCTATTGAATCTACAGAACGTATTGGCACTCGTGTACCATTTCTGTGGTGGCCATCTAATCCCAAGGTCTGATAGCAAAGCTTGGCAGTTGATTAGCATGAAAAGGACAGGATTATAATGTACAAGGCTAGCATCAACATGATTGTGTTTCATAAAATAATTTTTTATGTAGCATACTCTCAAAGAAATTAAAATTTCTTATATACGGCTGTTGTGGTTGTGGATTGATCGAACACAAATTGAGTGAGTGAATCGTGAAGTAAATAGCCGAAAACGTTACAGTAACTAGTGTCAATGTTCGGTAGCTGGACTGAATTTAGCTACAGAATATCTTACAGAATACCTAATGGTTGCATGACGTCCCTTAAGCCTGCTTCGCCACGATTCCTATTCCATTTACAAGTGTTTATGTTTATGGGAAGCATCTCCTGTACATATAGCTTCAACAAAATATTATTCTTGATCGATCACTGATCTATCATTGCCGTAGTTTCGTAATGTGTTTGCAAGACACCGATTCAAATCTCGCTCAAACACCGCAATGTTTTGCCACGCGCTCATAAGTCGCCATGTATAGGCTGAACCAACATCACTTTTTTAAATAGGCAAGTCATCCAGACTGGAATTAAATCGAAACTCGTCGAGAATCTGTGATGGATCGCTCCTAAACCCAAGTAAGCCGCCCGTGTGTACCAGCTCAGCTATACACTCGTATTACACTTGCTATTCTAACCGAAGATTATGACCGGGATCGGCCAAGAAGAGTTAGACTTTCTTGACCGCAAATATGTCGCATCGCAAGTTGTTCACAGTTTGTTATAGCAGCACACAAAGTTTGAGTTACACCCTGGAGCGTCAACAGAGGAAAATAGCAGGGTCATATTATCAAAATCGTGACACCCTTTTTCTCCCGCAGAAGTTGCAGGAAACGGACGCAGTCATAATATACGCTTATCTACCGGGCCAAACTGGGCCAGGTTGACCCATGCTTGGGTTAGGTTAGTTCAACCATGAGGTTGATCCACACGAAAGCAAGAAAGTGCATCGCTGTTTAGACAAATTCTCATTCATTTTTCGACGAAGGATAGCATCACTTTTTCGGATCGTTACCTACTGCGTTGATACGTGAACAATTTTAAGAACTGTCTTGGACACACAAACTAAAATAATGAAGATTTCTGAGGATTACCTGTCAAGAATACCAAGTGTTAGAGCCCTGACAAGAATTAATATCAGGCCCTTTTGAAGCAGACGAACAATTGATTAGGAAGTAAAAAATGAAAATAACGAAAAGTAATAATTTCTTTAAATCCTTTAAATCCAAAATGTTTTCCAAATTCTGATATTTCTTAATGAATTGTATTTAAGTGCCTTAAATGTTTTTTTATAGCCAGTAATGATTGAGAATGACGGAACCATTATTTTGAAATGTATTAAGAAGATACGAACTATAACTTAAAATACATTAGTTTAATAAAATACAAATCATCAGTTAAAATTGTTCTTAGTTAATTCCCTAAGTTTTGAAAACGTAGATTCCGTTGGTGAAATTTTGCTGAAAATGTAAAATTCACAAGTTTTTAGGAGTGTTTGTGCACTTTGATGCCATCACACTCTGAAAAAGCAACGGGTAATTCTGTCCAAACTCTGACACGCTTTCTGCGTGTAGCACTGATACGCCCTTGTGCGGGGATAAACTAGGTCAGGATGACCCACACTAGGTCCAAAAATGCATCGCTATTTGAACAAAGTCTCACTCATTTCTCTCTGTGCAACCACTGCGGTCACCAGCTTATCAAACGCTAACTAGGCTTCCTCGAGAGACCATGTCGCCGTTAAAGCTGTCCGAGATAAGAAGTGAGCTGAACTGTAGGAAAATGCATTAGAAATGCGCTAAACACCATTGCAATGGATACCAACTTTTTATTTTGATTTTACGATCTATTTGATTAATGATGTGAAGGTTATCTATTGCGTCTTCTATTGAGTCGTCAGGGGACATCGGCTGACAACATTTATTAATGGATCGAGTTTGAGTCTGACAACCATTATTAATGTCCCATGTGTGACGCCTACGAGATGTGCACGCTAGAACTGATGCCAAGCGCTCTGGTCGATGCGCTCTTTTAAGTGGATGCATGTATTAATTAAATATAATATTATATCTTCCTTTTGCCCTCATGACAAAAAATATTTCACAATAATGATTTATGAATGCCAGTTAAAATGCAGTTATTAATTATCTACAAACAGTCATACAATTTTTTCATTTATGTAAATATTGTCGTCCATCATTGCCCAGATTCCTATAAAATGGAGTCTGGATATTAAATCGCTCTGGGATACGGCTACTGCTCTGACGACTTCTGATCAGACGGCCTCTGCCCAGATGACTTCTGTTTAGAGAGCTTCGACTCAGACGGCGCCTGCATACACGGCTTCTGCTCAGACGACTTTTGCTCAGACGGCGTCTGCTCAGACGACTTCTGCCCCGACAACTTCTATATACGTCCGCTCAATCAATCTACTTAAGACCATCGAGCTCCCGCTCACACGTAGGTAATGCATCCTATATGCTATTATACGATGTAATCAACGATATGCATGTCATATAGGGCAACGTGGGGCAGCGCGCCCCCCACTTTTTTTAAACTAAATTTTTGATGAAGTTTTAATTGATACGAGGTGGTTCTTTGGTTTGTTTAAAGGTACAACTAATGAGGAATGTATGATGTGAATTAGACGCCTATAGAGTTATTCAATTTTTAATGAAACACTATTTTGTAAAAAGTGTCAAGACTAAAACAGTTATTCGCAAAGAACTTAATAACGCAAACATTTAGCAAAACGTAAATCCGTACACTTCATCCCAGTGAAACTGTCGACCGGCGGTAGAGAACACGGGCCAATATCTGCCATACTTAGCGAGAAACCCGCTATGGGCCCGTGACCCGCAGTGGGCTCGCTGCCCCATGTTACCCTATCATGTAATCAACAATAGAATAGTTTCTCTATTGTATCACGTACACATCGACCCAACAATAGAGTAAACTTAATATTGTGGGGCAAATATGTGAATAGTTAATGCTATAATAAATGAATGAATATAAGTACTGTATATTCACCCGTGACACGGTTTGCAGTCTGTCATGAGCAGCACCTGCAATACGCGTAACCAGGTCACGCGTAAGATATCAGCCCCCTGGTAACTAGGTTACCTTGGCCTCCGTTACTAAGGGCCGCTTGAGACCTGCAAGCGTGACAGAGTGACGGGCGTTGTCTGCTCGGGGTGAAACGTGACGCGTGTGATGACTTCACGCGCACCTCGGCGCGCTATGCGCACGCGCGCACTTTATGTATGTTTAAAATAGCATGAGGAATTTAGAGTTATATATGCTCTATAATATTCTACATGCGTCAAGACCGTAGAATTTTATCAACAATTTTTTTCATGACTAGAATTTTATCAACAACGGAAATGAAGACTGATTAATATTTCCTCCAACGGATTAATATTTGAGCAAGGATTGGAGGGACGGATTCTATAAAAAATTAATATGTGATTGATAACTTGGTACTAATAAATTTGATTTAATAGGAGGAAACCGATTTTTTATACTTTGATACGATGGTAAAATGAGAGTTCTATGTAAAATGTTGCATTGAATTGTTTTCTTTAATCAGAATATATTACCTCAATTATAACTAATGATTACGGGATCAGGGATATGGTGAGATTGATAATTGCAGGGATTGTCGAGCCCTGCAATTGAAGCCATATAGTGTGTAATGTAATAGACTCATTTTTGCATACGCACATTTTATACACTCACAAATAATTTTAGCAAATTTTAATATATTAAAATATCAAAGGCATTCTCCTCATAAGTACGAGAATTTATTACAATTATTCACAGATGGTGGAAGAACAAACTGCTTGCCTTCAAGATCCTGCGCGGCGTCGTGTTACATTCTGTTTTATTAATGACTGTTCTCTGTATCGGGACTTGCTGAAGTGTTGAACTTATCTCTTATATTTTCTTATATATATCAATATTTGCATGCTGAAGGTGAAGAACTTTGTAGATCGAAATAGGTTTTCCATTATGGGTCTTGCGAATTAAGCAGCACTCATTGTAACTTATAGTTTGAATATTAAATAAAATTTACTAAAATATTAACTAAATTATTTATCAGTATTAAATAATTATGAATATCAACTAAAAATTATTTTGTTATAGCTTGAATTTGTACAGCAATGCCATTCCAACTCTTACTCGATTTTCATAGCTTAAATTTGTACGGTAACTCTAACTCGATATGGCTCAACTCAGCTGCTTTTGGCGTCACTGTAACTGTCATGTCACTGTTACAATCAACGAGCACATGCGGCGTTTGTCAACCAACTTGCAACATTCAAGTTCAGCTTCGTAGGAAACACCTTAGACTGACAATGTAAGTCCAAGGAGGCTGCCTGGTGAGTTGCTTTCAGATGGACATGGAAACGCAACTCAAGAAAGGGTGGACTATTAAGATATAAATTATGCCAGTCATTGTGTACACGAGTGCAGTTCAGACAACAATGGAAGAATTATATTACTTGCGATGTACACGCCTTAAGTAGATGAGAGGCTCCTGTGTTGTACAAGGACTATTCCATATCAGGGCTAAGGACCAAACCTTCAATCGAACAATAGAACACAGGATAGACTTAGAGGTTTTGCTTAACTATATGAAACTTATACCGTATGCAAGTACACATTAAATAATGAGCTTATATGAGCGAATGTTATGAAGGAATGGCGAAAAGGTTTTTCATTGAAAGTAGGAAAATAACTAGCAGAATATTAACTTGCATTAAATTACTAAGAATTTTGGAATTAATAAAGTAATAGATCACATTAGTGAACGATCACTATCGCTGCCCACAAGAACCTGCTTGATGTAGCGTTTGTGTGGCACATCATGCACATGCACTGAATATATCTGGTATTGTCGCCCAGAAAACATTTTAGCATTTTCTAAAAGCATCTTACAAGTATCCAACCTATTTAAATGCACGGACGATGAATGGAAACTATTACTATAGCCTATAATTTTATTAAAGTTTATATCATTGATATGAAAATGAGTTTAACCAATACGGAACGGAGACGGAACGTTTTAACTGAATGCGTGAATGCATAAAAATGACCGGAAATCACGATCGGGATGTTATAGCCTGTAAGAATTCGGGTGAAAATAGGATTACAGGACAGAATGGACCAAAACACTTTGCGAATTAGGCGTTTAAGGATCTGTTATAAAAGAGATTTAACTGAATAGCTCTGACAGAGCCGCTCTGCGTGCATGATAGCTGTTCATAATCATTTGATATACATAAATTTTACTCATCGTTAACATAATATTTGTATTGATACATTATTTTGAAAATGAAGCCAAGTTAATAAAGGACAATGAGAATCCGTGTCCCATATGTGCATTGAGGCTCAAAATTTTCCTGTAATTCGATAATGTTGTTATTGAATTTTTTTTTGCATTGAAAACACAATTATTTTTATTTGTGAGGAAAATTAAATTCAATTCAATTAAATTTAATTCAAATAATTTTATCAATGATAGGAAACATTAAAGTTCCACTATTTCAATAGATGAAGTCATGTCTGATGTTCATGAATGCGGCAGCGATTCCTTCAGTTAATGCGGGAGCATAATTTCCAATGCAAATGATCTTTGTAGGCGCAGTGCATGGAGATGCGTTAGCATTTTGTCGTGTCATAGCGCCAACAGGTTGGCGAGAAGAGCAGGTAAGTTGACTCAGAAGAGCAGGTATAAGTTGACTCAGATGAACAGGTAAGTTGACTCAGAAAATCGGGTTAAGTTAAGTCACAAGTCAGAACGTTAATTTTGCGATTTTATTATTTACATTCAGTACGCGGTCCGTTAAGAATTCTCTGTAGCCTATGTTTTCTAGTGTTAAATTACAGGTTTTTCCTACTATTTATAGTCTCGTGATCTCTCTTCTTCCAACGAATAAAATAATTCTGTCCATTAAGCACTCAGTAAAATAAAGGGGTCATAATAACGCACTTTCCTACCCGCAAGTAGCGGATGGAGCTCATGATAAACCATTTTGTCCGGCCTAACTGGGTCATTATGACCTACTTAAGGGCAAAAAGAGCATCCTAAGTTGGAAAATGTCTCGCACATTTCTCGGAGTGCAGAATCAGGCAAAAATAAACCTTGTGCCAGGGAGGGCCCGGCCACTGACCTCAGTTCTCATGTATGAGACCAGAAACTCTGCGCCACTGATTTATGACGGCCTTCATAAATGAGCCCCACGGGCTGCATTCCTATGTCCAGTTTTGGACCGTTTGATTATAAAAAACTTTTAATTAATTCAAGAACCGTAAACGCTAACATCAATGAGATTCTTCCTACTTCATATCTCTAGAATTTTTTTTACATTGTTGAACTTGTTGTTGTCCAACTCAACTGTAGGTTAAAGTGTTTTAATTACGGCTGTAACAACGGGGGTTGAAAATTAGGAAGAGGATGAGGGAAAGAATGACGATGAGCAGAAAACTTATTTGGGATTTATGTGTGGTTTTGCGTTTTTTTTGAGTACTCACTCAGAGATTTGAGTGACTTTGTCCAATTAGTATTGTTGCACATTTTACCCTTTTTGTGGTTTAGCCTGGTCAAGTTTGGCCCAGCAAAAGGGCGAATTAGTGCTAGGTGAATTAAGAGTGTAATTATTTGGATAATATGATTCATTAATTTGTCTAAGTTCTTCTTTGCGGAGCCGCTAACGTGATCCATGCTTGACTGTTCGAATTTCCACCGCTTTCTTCAGCGCGATCTTATGAATTTTTTATTCTTGTGAGCTCCGTGGACATTATTTTAACCTGATACATGCAGGGAATAAAATATTTCCTTCCTTCTGCAGTGAATAAGAATATTATTTGAACATATCGATTTATAGGACTTGAATTTTAATTTATTTACCGTTGATAATCTTCGTCATTTACTACTTGAATGAGAAGGGAAGAGTTTTGGGAAAATCTATTGATTATATAAAGGCTTTTTTAAGCGTATGGTAGCGGACATTAATCTAATTCGCTATTATTAGTTCATTGTTTAAAATTGTTCTGCCCATATTAGGATTTCTAAACAGCATATCGAGCCTGCCGTTCTTTTGAACGAGGTTAAATTACAATTAATAGCGTCGTAATTTTATAATGAGCAATTAGAATTTCGTTCATGTCTGGAATATTTTGCTACACTTACTATTTGCGTTGAAAAAGGTAAATCTCAACCTCTAGTTGAAAGTTTCTTATTTTGGCATCTATTTCTAAACATTCATTCGTAATTTAATCAATATTTCAGAGCAATATGAACGTTTTATTTCCACCCCTTGTACTCGAGTGTTTGGAAACGTTACTCAGACGACTCGATGATCGTTGCTCAGATCACCCTGACAGATAAATTCTCGCATGAAGAGATGCATGAATCTGATGATGGATTAACTCAGTATTTTGAGTATTATCCCCAAAGCGAGACTGTTATTCATTCTATTCAATTGACTGTAAAAAATGTATCACAGCTGTGGCTGTTTGTCTCATTGTATAGGCACACTGTACAACACTGGCCGCTCAGTAACCACCGTAGGTCAGATTAATGCATAACTGTTTAATCAAGCAAAAATCTTATTCCATCAAGAGTCAAATTTTTTATTCTCCGCTCGAAGTAACGTGTTTTATAAAACGAATGCACGAGTTAGCCTTTTGTCTACAGATACAGTAACCGTCGTCAACGCTACCAGTACAGCTGGTAACGAGAGTTACTATCAGTATTCGCGAGGTTAAAGTTTTGCCACGCGGGCCAGAATGTTTGATTTATTATTAATATTAGAACGTACATTTTATCAGCAGCTTTGTTTACGTAAATTGTATCATAAAAATAAACAATTGGTTGTGTTTCGAACAAATTATCGCCCGCCATGGCATATTGGATGAAGAAGAAGCGCCCAGAAGTCATTTACATGCAACTTCCATCCACCAGTTCACAGGTTTATGATGCCCTTCCAGATAAGCACGATGTATAAATCGACGAGTTATTCGCAGCCGTTCTGGAGCACTTTTATAAAACGAGATATCGCCGGACATTGCAAATGTTGCCGGAGTTTATCTACGTATCCAGCATTTTGGCGAAGCATTAAGAATATTTCCGTGAATGTCGAATAAACTGCATATCTGGTAATAATCATTGTGCTGTGAAAGGTTGCCGATTTGGCGTGGTTGGGCGTTAATGTATTCACATAAACTAAGCATCGAGCAGGTGCAAGTTACACACTGAAGTAGAAGCGATATAGCGAGGTTAGAAAGAGCACCTTCTGCGGCAACAGTGCCAGAGAGGGATCAGTATAGAGGTTGTATTTGCTCTGCACTATAGACCCCAAGTTTGCATTACTTGTGTGTTCATCCTAACGTCCCAGACGCTGAGTTAACAAGAAAGTATTTTACTTACAAGACAAGTGAGCAAATGAAGTGACTAATACTTATACTTGATGAAACTTGCTGTAGTCAATGAAAGATATCCTCAAGTAAATCTTGGAGTGTTCAAAGTGCTGCAAACGAATGAACACTGACTTGTAATTAACTATTGCATGAAGTCTAATGGGGTTTTCAAGAATTGATATAGATTTTTAAGATTAGTGAACAGAGTGCAGACAAGTCAGGCTGTTAGAGCTCGTCCCTTTCGCATTCAATTGACTCTGTGCTATTTTGTATGGCTTCATCTCTTGTCTCTGATCCGGTAGAACGCTGACGTAGTTGCGCATTTACGTATCTTACTGCCCCTTACTGATTAGGTGGGATATTAGTAAACTCTGAATAGTTTTTTCTAACGCTAATGCATGATGCGGCTTTGGTCGCGTTCCTAACTTACACATTTTTCAGAACTGAGATTTGTTGCGGCTATTACACTAATTATTAACTCTTGTTTCAACTCAGTATTTTGATGGGACTATTACACACGTTCCTCACGTCTGTTTTCTATGTAAAAAGTTGCCTCAGTTAACTGTATTCCTCAAAAGCCTACTTTACCTAGAGAACGCTTGGTAAACCAAGAGCAGGTCAAGAGGTTCACCAATTGATATAATACGACGAGCGTGTCGTTCTCATTAATTCCAATTCCCTTATTAGGACTGAAATACTCATGGATATTGTGTTATATTCGGCGTTATTTTGATGTTAGAATTCTCGGCAGTCTCTGTAGTCGATTATTTTGCAAACTGTTGCTGCTCATGTACCCCCTGCACTCGTCTCAAGTATTTTCGTAGGCGTGCTTTTCATATTGCGCTCTAATCATCGTAATGTTGAATAAAAAAATCGTAGGTGCTTGCATGTACCGTGGTCCCAGAAATGAAGACTTGTAAGTTGTATAGTTAAGAAGTGGCCTTCGTCGGACGCGTGCATTTCGATAGCCTTCAGACGACGAGCGTCAACTGCCAAACTTTCATTGTCATTTGAAGAAACTCGTTTTGGTGTTCCTGTGATCCTTCCTTGTGGCAGTGCAGTTCAGAGTTAAGATAGAATGCCTTCCTTAATCCTCTACCGCCTGGCATAACATAACATAACATATTGATCTCGGCGCTGAAGTGTAGGCCTGATGTGGCCTGTCGCCGATTCTTTTCCTTTTCGTGCCTTGTTCACAGAAGATCTAATATCGTTTCATTTGACCGGATATTTTCATGACTGACGATAGTTTCAAGTAGCTACCAGACTTCCATTGGGTTCGATATGGTGCTGGCTAGGTATTTCAAATCTGAACATATATTTTTCCATAGCTTTATCTAGTCTGTTCTTGAACGCGTTCATACTTGCAACGATGTCATTGGGGAGGCTGTTCCACATGTCGGTGATTCGAAGCGAGAAGAAATTTTGTCGCGTGGAGAAGTTGCAGCGCAGTTTTTTTAGTTTATAGCCGTGGCCCCTGGTGTTGGTTCTTGTTTCATATTCTAGTAATCCTTTGGGGACCTTGTATAAACCATGAGTATACTTGTATATTTCAATGAGGTCCCCACGCAGACGTCGATAACTGAGGCTTGGAAGCTTCATAATCTTCAATCTTTCTACATAGGACTTGCCCCTCAAGCCTGGAATTATCCTTGTTGCACGTCTTTGAACATTCTCTAGTAAATTTCTGTCCTTTTCAAATCTCGGTGACCACACAACGTTTCCAAACTCTAGATTCGGGTGCACGACAGCAACAAACAACTGCTTCATCGCTTCTGCATCTAGGAACTCGTATGAGCGTCTGATTAGTCCAAGAAGTTTGTTGGATGTGTTAGCTTGCGTTTCAACATGCTAAGAAAATTTCAGCTCCTTGTCGACATAAACTCCGAGATCTTTTTCCACACTAGACTTTTCAATCATTACTCTCTCGTTGCAACCATGTCTTCTCATACTGTAATCTTGCTGTTCATTGTTCTTCCTGAGGTGAAGTACTGTACACTTGTCAGCATTAAACCGCAGCTGCCACGTATCAGCCCAGTTAACTAAACTGTCATGATCATCTTGTAATTGCGCTTTATTCGAAGCATCTTTCACTGTATTATAAACTTTTGTGTCGTCGGCGTAAACTTTTGTGTCGTCGGCAGTCTCCAGCACACGCTGGAGACTGCTTCTGGCAAATCGTTTATAAAAGCAACGAACAAAATAGGCCCAAGAACGCTTCCTTGTGGCACGCCACTGTGCACTGATACCCAGTCTGACACGGTTCCGTTAATACTGACACTTTGTCATCTACCTACTAGAAAATCTCTAATTTGCACGTCACTAGTACGTTTCCCTCAATTCCGAAAAACTTCACTTACGCGACAGCCGCTTATGCGGAACACTGTCAAATGCTTTGGCAAAATCGAGTTACAAAGCATCCACTGGCTCCCTTTCGTCCAGCAGGCGAGTCCAATCGTTCAACTTAGATAATAAGTTAGTGGTGCAGGATCTACCGACGATAAAACCATGCTGACAATCTGATATGAGATGGTGAGCAGTCAGGTGATCGATAATCCTATCCCTCACAACAGATTCCATTAGCTTACAAACAACACTTGTCTGACTGACAGGGTGATAGTTGCCGGGGCTGCTTTTGTCACCTTTTTGAACAATGGTGTTACTTGAGATTCTTTCCAGTCGGACGGCAAAGTTCCTTCGTTCAAGGTTTTTTGAAAGAATGCTGCCAATGGGCCGGCCAGAACGGTTGCTAATTCTTTGGGCAATCTGGGATGGAAGCAGTCTGGTCCACATGACTTGTTGGGATTTAGAGCTACCAGGCGCTTTAGAACCTCTTCTTCGTGAATTTCAAAACATGTTAACTTCGAGCCGACTGGGCGCTCCTCAATATCTGGAATACTGTTCAAGTCCTCATCTGTGAACACACTGCTGAAGAACTGATTTAGAACGTTAGCCTTGCCCTCATCAGAGGAAATCTTTCGTTGGTCTACTTACAAATCAGATATACCGTCTTTGACTTACACTTCGAACTAGCGTACACAAAGAAGGCTTTCGGATTCTTTTTTTGAATTTTTAGCAATATTTTTTTCGAAGTTTTTCACTACAGTGCGACAAACTTTTTAAGCTTGATTTCGAGCTCTGGCATACAGGTTATAATCAGACTCGCTGCGGGTTCGTAAATAACGCTTGTATGCTTCTTTCTTGCTCTGTAGCTGAGTCTTAACTGCACTGTTCATCCACTAGGACTTTTTGACTCCTCCATGCGTAATCTTGGGTACACAGGCATCAACTGCAGACATAACCGTGTCTTTGAGAAACGACCACGAATCGGCTACACTCATGTCCTTGATACAGTCCGAAATATTCGCCGCATTCACCGTTTCACGAAGTTTATCATAGTCGCTCTTAGCAAAGTTCAAACGTTCACGCTTCCGAAGCGTCTTTTCTGCACAACACTTAATATTGAAAAACAATAATTGCATGGTGGTGGCTTTTACCCAACGGAGCCTCGTGGCGAAGCTAATCTATCATTGATTCTTCACTAGTAAACACATGATCGAGAATATTTGGGGTCTGTTTACCCCTAAAATGGGTTGGCTTGGTGATGTTCTGGATTAAAAATGAGTATCGCACAGACTCCAAGAACAAGGATGCTGGGTGATTCTCATCTCTTGTAGAAGATACATCTGCCCAGTCTATTTCTGGATGGTTAAAGTCACCAACGATCAACGTATGCGACCTGCTGAATGACATGCGCGGTAAAAGGCTGTTTAGTACTTTATTGTTATCAGAGGAGCTGTTAGGTGATCTGTAAATGACCCCTATGAGGAGGCTATCTTTGCCTTTTAGAGTAAGTTCGTACAACACTGATTCTCTAGCTGATTGATGCTCTGCAGATAACTTAACTTGCTGGGCCCCATAAGAGGTTCTAACCCACAGAGCTACACCTCTGCAGCACTGCTCTTCATTTAAGCTATGAAAACAATCAAAACCTGGCAGCTGAAATTCACCAGGTACAATTTTCACCCCGTGATTTTCACCCCGTGATTGTTTCTGTAATACAAATAATGTCTATACACTCGTTTGTGATCACAGTTAACAGTTCACTTTTTAGTTCAAAACGGAATCCGAGTTCGTGTAAAAAAATTTTAAAGCTTTTTGTGCTCTTTCACTTTGATGTATGCGGTTACTTCCTACATTATTTACAGGCCTTGATCTACGCACATCATTCTTACTAATTACTTGTCCTCCATCTCCTCTGACTGTCCGTGAGCAGCCGGTGTTGTCTTGGCAGCTTGGAAGTGATTGACCTGATTTTCCGTGCCTTTCCGCCTGATTCTCTCCTGCCACTTCTTGCGAAAAACCGCCCTTTCTAAGGGGGTGGAATACTTTACTTCCATTTCTTCCGTATTTTACAACTGAGCCTTCACTTCAGTCAGCTCATTGCATAGCGAGCTCAGTTTGTCACTCAGCAAGCGCACCATCTCACTCAAGGAGTTTAGTACATCATTCAACAATTTCGACTCATTGTCGTGCTCTTCCATCGACTCCTCTTTTTCGAGCACCAAGAGTTGGTTTTTCGCAATCACGGCAAAACCAGTGAAGCAATTTAGATTTCTGGAGAAATGAGTACTCCTTAGAGTTCAACTTCGAACAGCTGATACAAATGAGATCTTCGCATCGTTCACAGGTGACCGTCTGGACTTCACTCAGAGAGATCTCTTTGCAGTACTTGCAAACTTTCATCTCTAGCTGGGCTGATTTGGTTTTATTTTTTATTCTAGTGGCCGTAGAGGGCTTTTCTCTAGAGCCCGTAGAAGGCTTTTCGACTATATTTTTTATTTTCTGTCCAGCCATTATTAAATGCACGAACTAGAGCTCTTGAACGAAGAAAAGGACGGAGAGAAATACAGAAAAGGACGGAGAAACATACAAAACTGAGTTGAGTTGAGTATAGTAACGTTCCCTAAAAAATTTCGGCTGGAGGAACAGCTGAGCTGCAGCTGGCGAGGGAAAGACAAGGGGTGTCTGGGGGGAAGCAATATTGTCCGGAGCTATATTGTCGTGCAAGCCTACCCAAAAAGGATACGTTCTAGTGCACTGACTAGACCATTACACAGGAAATGTCTTGCACTGATGGTTGCCGCCACTTACGACAACTTTAAAATGTTCTCTGTTGCGTACAAACGTGAAACGTCCTGAGGTTGCTACACTCAATTGTCAAATTTATCTTTGACTGGCCCGATGATTTATTTATAAGTTCTATTTAATTATATCAATGTTCTATCGTTGGTTAATCACCGGAACATCTTCTGGGGATTGCTTGAGTTGAGGGTCCAAGGGTTCTTAGCTAGGTTAGGTCCGAATAGAGGCAGGATGACTGAGAGGCGGTTATCTTAGAGTATATTAAGAACTAGATAGGTCACAAGATGAAGCTGGGTGGTAAGTTACACAAGGTAGTTTAGTATATTGGTTACTATCGACGATCAGGAGAACGCCGGAGTCAGGCGACGTCCAGTGGACGCTATATTGGTTATGACTACATGATGGCTAGGCTTGCCTACGACTGACCGAAGGTCTGCTCGAAGAGCTTATGTACGCGGAGACCCGCGAATAGTGACATCACAGAAGGTGACGAAAGAGAGACTAATGACATCATTGGAATACAACCTGACACAATAGCTAACGTTTATTTGTGATATAATGAAATAAGTTGAAAGTTCTGTTTCCGGAGAGTGACATGCGGCGGTAGAGGGTTAAAGCTTTGTGTTTAAATTGAAACGCAAAATATATCAGCATTGACACGCTACGAAAACTATTTCCGTGTGTGGAAAATAGACACACGGAAACTATTTCTGTGTGGCGTTTCTGAGCAAATGATGGGAATGAAAATGACTGAAAGTAAGGAAGAGTTCCTTTAATAACTTTTGCCTGAATCAACTAATCTTGTTTTACAAGACTCATGAAAACGATCTCAATTGTATTGGTGAGAAATTATGGTACTTGCTTAGCATTATCTTATTTCCTTATTGTTTGATTGTGTAAAAGTGCATTATTTTTATAAAACATTAACCTTCGTATTACAGTAATAACGCCATCCTCCTCGAGTATTTGTTGTCGTCATCCTTGCCGAGCAAAAAACAGCGATGCCGGCAGTGACAGCGACTCATGTAAGGTTTGCCACCGTCTCCCGCTCCCGCCCTGGGATCGGGCGGACGATGTTTCGATGCTGCCTCATGGCCTGCCTCGGCGTGTACAACTCATGTGCTACCAAGTGGAGCCTCATAGACATCAACATGACGCAGTTCTTGATAAATAACCACTCAGCTGTGATGATGGCACAGTCAGCTCTCGTCTGCGTCCTGCAGGCGGAACAAGTCCTGCGCAACGCCAGCCGCGGTCTCGCCTGCTACTCCGACGGCCGCTGTGTCGTCGCAGACGGACCCTACGACCACCTCCGAGGACCGACCTCGAACAGCTCGACTTGCTTCTCGTTCGGTGCGCTAACTGAATATAGCATTTATAGAAATATCTTTGATCTATTGATGCCGAATATCGTTTTTATCAGGATTTTTCTGTCTAGTTGATGAGGAAACTTTCAAATTTTGCCCTTGTTAATGTTTCCAAACATGAATAAGTACCATTAATATAACCAAATGTGTTAATTTCCTCCCCACAACCCTGGTCACAGGCCTCGGGAGCTGGTGCGTCAGTCCTCCTGGTGGCCTCAACGACACGCTCACCGCGGCGGTGCCCTGCAACGTGTCGCTGAGCTGCACGCCTCAGGGCTGGGCTGACGGTGAGTAGCGGTTACGTATAATAATGGTACTTGGTGGCGGTCAGGCCTTAATATTTGCTTGGGTTTCGATTAATAAAATATCACTTCAATCATCTGTGTCAAAATCGCTATTTATTATCGAGAGCGTTGAAAAAATTATTCAAATTCAAGATGTGCCTATAAATGAGGCAATTTCTGGTTATTCATAGCTAATGCATTCCTAACGTCTCTACTGTATATTCAATAACTAAAACCAATCCATTACTGTTCATGAAAAATTTTATTGAATTAATTTCGGTCTCGACTCTCCAATTCATACAGTTTCTAAACACGTTTACGCAAAATTCACCATGTATTGAACTTTACCTCCCTTCCCTCACATACCCTCCGCCAGGCAACTCTCCCGACAAAAGTGCGTCCCAACCTCAAGGAATGCAGTGCACCAGTGATGGTTGCTTCCTAGCAAGCACCTCCGCGATGACGTGGTGCGCCGCGCACCAATATTGCCTTGACGTTGGCGGGAAACTCTACTCGCCCACCGACCCCCAGAAATACACGAACTTCACTGGCATCGTCTCTGGTCAGTGACCTGATAACAAATCAACGTGCAGGGTGGCCCAGTGGTTACAGTTCAGAGTACCAAGATTGGCGCAGAGGCGCGGGTTCGATCCCAGCTCTGTGCGCAAGTTTCTGGTCAGAATCGGTGAGGAGGCCGGGCGGTTAAGCACAGCAGAATTGTAGCAGTGAGTTGCGAGTCCTAGATCGCAACAAGCTGTGGATGTTCTGCGATGTTAAAAATCGGCGACAGGCCTACGGCCTACTAAACGCTGAAACCGCTATTTTCTAAACCGCTATATATATTGCAGAGCCCAAAGTGGTCTTGAACTTCGCAAAAAAGCTCACTAAGTTATCCATGAATTATGGGTTATTTTAAAAGTTACCTAAAAAGTTAGTTACCGATGCAGCATCGGGAACCACTGCCCTTTGAAGAGTAGTAAGTGCAATTCTAAAATAGAAAATGGTGGTTTTTGACGTCTGAAGACAAAAAATATTAGAGTCCATTTCGTTCCGTCGAAGCAGTAGTTAGCTTTGACATAGCGTTCTACTGAATCAATGGCTGCCCTCGTATTTAGAATATCCTCCGAAATAATAACAATAAAATACTGATACAACTGTTCATGAGACCGGTATAGACGGACAATTTGAGAATAATTGCAACATAATATTAGAAGAAATGATTATGAAGGTTATTCTGTTCGGATCACATGCGGCACAGGTTTAGACAATATGAAAGCGCTAGCCACGCTAATGGCAATCTTTCCACTTTGTTTACAAAACGTTCCCGTTATATCGAGGACAGTGATACAGTTGGAAAATAACAGTTAAGACAGATTCAGCCTTAAATTCTTTCCTTTAATAAATAAATAAATTCTTTCCTTTCTTTCCTTTCCTTTTTAATCCAACTTAGTATAAAATGAAGATTATTTAACTTTGATATGACTCACATGTTACATGAACTGATATCCAACAACGTCCAGGAAATCAACGGCGAACCTCGAGTAAAGTTGTTGAGAGCATTCCTAAGTTGCTGGGAAAGAATTAATTACTTATACAGGGTCCTTACAAAAAAGTCCCTGGTTTCAAAAGGCTTTTGCAAAAATCATACGACAAATCCAAAACAATTAATTTTCTTGGTGAATAGCTTATTTGATGCCATTTTATATCATTTAGCACACTTTACTTGGTTTTGAAAATTATGTTCGATAAATGATGTCCCCATTGTTAAGACATTCACGAAGTCTTTTCCTGAAGTTGCCCATAGTTCTTCGTGTAACTTCCCTTGTAATGGCTGCCACTTCCTGCCTAATGGCATGTTTTAGTTCCTGCAGATTTCGGGGACGATATTTGTACACTTCAGCCTTTAGGTAGACCCACAGAAAGAAGTCGCAAGGTGATAAGGTCGGGTGCCCGTGGCAGCCATTCCAAGGGAAGTTACACGATGAACCATGGGCAACTTCGGGGAAAGACTTCGTGAATGTCTTAACAATGGGGGACATCATTTATCGAACATAATTTTCAAAACCAAGTAAAGTGTACTATATGATGTAAAATGGCATCAAATAAGCTATTTACAAATAAAATTAATTGTTTTGTATGTGTCGTATGATTTTTGCAAAAGCCTACTGAAATCAGGGACTTTTTTTGGAAGGACCCTGTATATCCACAAGCCTGTCAAAAAAGAGACGTTTTTGGTGCAATTCCGCGACGGCATATCAATTGTGCGACGAAAATAGCGTGGCACCAGATCGCATCTAATTAGTTTAAAAACAGTAGTGGGAAATCGAAAAAAGGAACGTATATAATTCTGCGACACGCTTTTTGAGCCAAACTCATTATAGGTTTGGGATAGGGCTATAGGTGTCTATAAAAAAACTTTTTTTACATCCTTAACCTTAATCTTACTGAGGTGACGTCACATAGCAACGTTATTTTTATTTAACACGTTGAGTGCGGCATGACCCAGCAGCTCTGGCAGATGGCCTATAAACGGCCAAGTCAGCGGATAAAAAGGACTATAATTCAAAATATACCAGTAAATGTGTAGGTTCCGGGAAAATAATTCAAATTTCGTTTTTTTTTCGCACATTTTAAAATTTAATGCGGTAGTACTGCTATCATAAATTTTGTCCACAACAAAATGAAAAAAAAGTAAATTGCGGAATTTGTCCAGAAAAAAGACATTGCAACCCACCGGTGAGTCGTGCCACACTTAACGTGTTAATAGCTGTTTTAAAAAGTCAACTAATCACAGTCTATTGCAACTATTGCAAAATATTAAGAGTAAATATATATATTGATATTTAATATGGCAAATATTTATATTATACGTATACACATTCACGAATACCCCACTTAAAAAACATACAAACCTCTTTAATCTGAAGTTCCATATATGTGTAACTAATGAAACCGTTCTTTACCCTCTCCATAGGTTATTTTTGGGTGGGTGCTGTTCGAATGCCGGACAACTCGTGGATGTGGCTCAGCAACGGACGCGGTTTGGTCGTGGCTGCAGACTGGTACCCAGGACAACCGAATAATCCGCGACCTAATTGTGGCACTATGACTACGTTCGGCTGGGTCTGGGGACTCAGTGACGAGGCTTGCGGATCGACGAAACAAGCTCTGTGTTCTATGAGTGAAAACTAAACTGTTGGTTTCATTTCACGAAGTACTTACGTAGTATTATTGGCTTCTCAAGAATGGTCTTTCCTATTTCGTTGCCTGCACTTCACTGTCATAACGAACTATATATGAAGGCAAAGAAAATTATAGGAAACTTCACTTGGGGTTTTCATTGCATTTGCATTTTTTGGTCAACTTGTGACTTAAGCTAACTAAAGGTATAAAGACTCATAAAGTTCTGTGTCAGTAAGACAAGTTGGTGTTTCGTTCAATTGATGTAAAAATTGCATGTAAGGAGAAGTAGACAGGAATGAATTATAGACAGTTCAGCGTGGCAATGCAGCTAACAGGTTACCATGGCAAGTCATGGTAGCTAAATCACAAATCGATCTTGACTTCATTGCGGAATACTGCACTCGCACTGGCTTCGAAGATTAAGTTAGATTTGCTGGACCACCTTCTAAGATCCGCTTGTGTAAATGAGAAAATTATATTTCTTTGTCTTCGGTGGGTCAAATATGAAGTTTTTTCTATTTTCAACCGTATTTGCACTCGTGTTTGCTGCCCTCAAATGTTGCAATCACTGCGATCTTGTTCGTTCATTGCCAGCGTTGCGCTGCTCTCAACATCCGACCTAATTAGAGAATAAAATTGGGACCAAAATTCATCGCTCGAACTCCATTTGAATCCAATAAAATGTGTGACGAAGAGTAATGTTCTCACAGAACCTCTCGCTTTCATGCACTTGCGTGGGCGAGGAACATTTTTGGTTAATGTTCAATTGCTGCAGCTGCCACGACGGGACGAGAAGCATTCAGCACATTGACTGGCGCGAGATATTACCACTTCTCGGAAGTATGGAAGCGACTGACTTGAGGCGCCCATGGTAGTGGTTGAATCTTGTTACCGCATGATGTAAGCCCAAATGTGTGTCGATCATACACAATACTAACACTTTTATAACAAAATACTAACTCTATTACACACAATATTGACATTGAGTTATTTCACGTGTGCTGTAGCAAATAATGAGCCTATGACACGACAGATAAATTTATGCATCTATAAATTATGCGACTTCTATGCTCAAATAATGATCAAACTTGTGCGTGACTAATGTGTCTATACTTCATCTTCATCGCAGTTAATGCCGTGAGGAACAGTTCCCTTAAATCAATAATAATAATACTTCAATACACTCGAGCTGCATAAGTGAAATGAATGTTATATGATTCCAATCTATAGTATGCTCGAAGCATCACGGGCGAAACATTTGTGCTCTGTATGAGAAACAATTATTGGCAGCAATTAAAATGACGTACGAGCACTCTTAATGAAGTGTAAGCGGACTGGCGTTGGTATTGAACCTAATGGGTTGGCCCGGTTGGATCCATGGATCGATCAACTGAGCTATGTGGCTCAGCCGACTGGGCAACCACTTGGCTGCATTTTGTGAAGAATTTAACGACCATAAGGGGGCATGAATACCATAAGGTGCATACTAAACCCATTCATTTCTGGTATATACCAGACCGGAACCATACCAGAAAACATACCAGATCGTGGGCCCAGTCGGTAAAACCACGTAAAACGACGATTTTAAAGCGAGAGTCTTCACAGGTTGTGTTCTGCCAAGTTTTTTTTTTATAAAAAAAAGAACTTTGCTGACTTAACCCAACCTTGAGGTTCATCGAAGTGATGCTTTTCTACTGTTTTTAAAACCACAAGGTGTAAAACCGGGCCCAAAAATTGACCACAATGATTCATTTGAACCTATTACGTTGTGAACCGGTTAAATAGGAAGTAACCCCTAATGCACATTTGCGAATTAACCAAAGTGTCGAGGTGTTCGGCACTGAAATAAAGCTTAAGAAAGATAAATTATCAATATTGATTATAGGTAAACTATAAATTCATTGTAGTTATCGATCATAATCATGTTTATTATCATCGTAGCTCAATTAGAAGCAGATTGATCCTAGCACGGAATCGCAGAGGTAATATAAGCGGGATAAATAGCTAGCGGAACGAAAGTCAAGATAATGAATTAGCGTCGAATATAATCAGCTTTCAAGTTTAATTATGGCTTATTACGATAGAATGTTATCGAACGTGATGTGGACGTGTTTTGGCTTGAAAAAAATATACTGGCATTTTATATTTCGTTGGTTATTAATGAAAAGAATCTTCCTAATATTTCTGTTTTGAGGCGGATATTGTGATTTTAATACAATAATTTTATTTTACCGGTAAAACGACTTCCAAATAAAATTAGAGATGAATGATATCATGCAAAGTTAAAATTGATTAAATTATTACGAACATTATATTGCTTTTATTCATTACTGACTGTTTAAATTTAATATGAAAGTCTGGTCACTCGAAAAAAAACCGCTGAAGAAATGTTTTGAAACTTATAAGACCTCGCACAATTTGAATGCTTCTACGTAGCACCAGCCGACTATACTGCAAACGTTATTTATACCTTAGTCTACGGATAACTTACCCGTCGTTGATGTTGTTTCTACCTAAAGGTTTCTAACGATTGTTGCTGTCAGCAGTCAAAGGGCTAAGTGAGATTTTACTAACGAATGCGATTACATTCTGCGGCCAAATTCCTACTTTTATTAGCCCCAAAAATTGGATGTTGCATGTTCTCCCACGACATTAACTATTGAATGCTTCGTGTTTTTCAGCAACATTAAAAACGAATATTTTCTTGTTAAGACAATATCCTAGAATACATCATAACGACTTAATCACTGGGGGTATAACTAGAACATTCAATTATAAACAGAAAATGCATTTGGAAAGTGTCAACCCGACAAACAATTTCAATCATTGAAATCGCTTGTCCTCACTGATCGTGATGCAAACAAATAAAATTAATGGTTCAATACGTTTGATTCATCATCGCGTTTTATCACACAGTTGGTGTTGCTAAAGTTAATAATTAGTTGTGGCATGAACAAGTTGTTGCCTATCAATACGTCTTGAGAAAAATAAATATAAACGAAAATTTCACCCTTTGACCGATCTATTCCTTGGAATGCTTCAAGTATTAACTACGATGTGTATGCATAGTCGAATTATTGTTCTGATATGGCACTTATAATTTCAAGCGAGGTGATGAGGAGCGTTTGAAAAGTCGCACTACATTAACAGCGCCAGAGGGTTTCTAGCCGAGAAATGAGGATAGAATTAGTTTTGGTCTCCAATTTTTAACGGATTAAAAACTAATAATCCATAATCCATAAATATATTAGGCTGTGAAAAATTACTATTTCGTCGTCTATTGTATTCAGCTGACCTGCACTCAGTTGAAGTTGAACGCCCAATGGGAAGCGAGGTGGCCAGGCGGGAAGAAGCTCTAATAAGAAATAAAATCAAACAGTCATATATAGTTCCCCTTATTTGAATTCGTTGTGAGTTGTTATTGCAGACTACGAACAGATTGTGAGGTTATTCTTGTATTAGAAACTAGAAGCGTTGCAAAGTTAAACTTGAGACCAATTGTCAGAGAGTCTTCATATCTTTTACTATCTGTGCAATCATTTCCTGATTGCAAACAATCTCATAGCAATTATTTCTTCCCATCTCTCTAATTTTGAACACTTTCTTCATGTTTATTTTGAACAGGAGTAACCTGGACTGAAGTTCGCACATATTTAACAAGTTACTTATTTAATCACTCATTCGAATATTCCCGTACTCTTATCTTAACCCAAGATTCAAAAGTTCAAGGACTAAATTGCAAGAATGTTTATATATATTTTAGGAAATTGGTTGAAGTAGTCACTATTCCACTATATTTTATGTTGCAAGTAAATTGTTGGTAATACATTCATGTGTTATGTTTTTTATGTTCATTACCTTTGCCGCTAATTATTTTCATTCCTATTCATCACGAGGAAATGAACGGCGATGCCACAATGATTGTGACCTCCACGAGGTTGGCCACCGGCTCCCGCCCTGGCATCGGACGGACGATGTTTGGTTGCTGCCTCATTGCCTGCCTCGGCGTGTACGCCTCATCGGCTACCAAGTGGAGCCTCATAGACATCAACACGACGCAATTCCTGATGGAGGACAACTCATATGAAGGAAAGGCACAGTCAGCTCTCGTCTGCGTCCTGCAGGCGGAACAAGTCCTGCGCTATGCAAGCCGCGGCCTCGCCTGCTACTCCGACGGCCGCTGCGTCGTCGCCAACGGATCCTACGACCACCTCCGAGGACCGCCTTCAGGCGACTGGGCCTGCTACTCATTCCGTGCGTTACATGAATATTCTCATTAAACAAGATTTTCTAGACACGCTATGGAGAAAACAATTGAATTTTCTTCGTGTAAATATTTCACATTATTAAAGGATGATGTTAATGCTACCGAATTTAGTAATTCTCACTTCGTAACCCACAGTTGCAGTCCTTTGCGCTAGTCCTCCAGGTGGCCTCGGCGACGCGCTCAGGGCGGCGGTGCCGTGCAACGTGTCGCTGAGGTGCACGCCTCAGGGCTGGGCTGACGGTGAGCTGTTTCTGAAAATGAGTTTATTGCTGGTCATTCATGGCTCATTTATCTATTGTTACATATTAAAATCATGGTAGATTTATTCCTCAGCGTGATAAACATTTTCGCGCTCAACTTTTAAATGCCTATAAATTCTAAACGCTCTCACGCAATCCACTAAGTACTGCACTTTCCCTCCCTTTCCACACATATCCTCCGCCAGGCAACTCGCCCAACAAAAGTGCGTCCCGTCCTCAAGGAGTGAAGTGCACCAGTGATGGTTGCTTCCTAGTAAATAGCCTAATGATGACGTGGTGCGCCGCGCACCAATATTGCCTTGGCGTTGGCGGGAAACTCTACACGCCCACCGACCCCCGGAAATACATGAACTTCACTGGCATCGTCTCTGGTCAGTGATCGCCATTCGCCATGCTGGGTTTTCAGTAGACCTGTTCACCGCTCGTATATAATTTTAAATCGTTTTCAAACTTGCAAATGAATTGGGAAAACATAAAATCAATTTCTGACCAATCTGTTACGGTGCATGAGTGAATGCCTGTGAGTATGACTAGGCATGTTTTTCTTTTTACATAGTTGTAAAATTTTATTAACTTTCTATGTCTCGTCTAACGTTTTATATTATTATCATCTATCTCATAATCCGTCAGTCACCTTGAACGATTATCATACTATATCTGTATGAACTTTACCTCGGACATAGTAAGTCTCTTAACTTGCTAAATCTAAACACTCGTACCAACATCTGGAATTTATCACATTCTCTCATACAGGAAAATTTTGGGTGGGTGCTGTTCGAATGCAAGACAATGCGTGGATGTGGTTCAACAACGGGCGGGTTATGGCGGCCGACTGGATGCCGGGACAGCCGAACGATCCATCTGCTCATTGTGGCTACATTGTTACGGACTATAAAGGACTCTCTGACAGCGATTGTGTCGCGCTGTACCGTGCTCTGTGCTACATGGGAGACAACTAAAAATTTTGTTTTATTGTCACTCCCTTTATTGGTTTGACATTTACTTCAAAATTCGGGCTTGAGAAATTATATAGTTTCTCTCGTCCAGGAGATGTTTTTCGTCTTAATGTTTTTTCTTTGCTTGACTTAGAAAGTCGCCTTAGCGTTCTTAAACGCCATCACGTGTTAAGATACTGAGGTTATTTTGAGTTACGTTTTGTGACCTATCATGATACCACTAGATACCAATGATAGATCTGATTAATGACTTCTTAGAGTTGTACAGTGAGGACCTGTTACCGATACACATCAGGTCCTCCCGTTTGACCAAACCCGTTGAAGTTTTGAACACAAATAGAATAATTTGCAATGAAACATTTGGATATATGCATAAAAACTCCTGAAGCAGCAGTGCAGTAGTAACAAATAACCTGAATTTTGATTTTTTCAAGCACTTTGTGGTTGTTTTTACTTCGGTTTCAAGCACTTCGCGGTTGTTTTTACTTCGTTTTACTTTACTTCTAGGATATCTTCTTGGATGGCATTCAATGAACGTCGATTGTAGGGATCTTAGCTGAATATTCGGAAGTACTTCGGGAAACAGAGGGAGAATAAGAACAATAGTAACCGATTTGTGGAACTTTGAATAAGTTAAGGTGTTGACGATCCCGTAGCAGCGTACGACTTCAGAGTAGACTTGTTGTGGGAGAAAAGCAAGAACTAGTTTGTGAAGTCAGACAACTGCAGAGGTATGTGTGATATTCTAGAGTTGTGGAGATATCCAACTGTCGACATTCATCAATATGTAAATATTATCTGTTTGTTGATAATATGCGATATATCTAGTAGGGAAATTAACGGACTGATTGTAAATTCGATTTTGTTCATGTAGGGAGAAGTCAACCCGGATAAAAGATCACAATTAAGAGGCTATCAAGAAGATTCAGTGTTGTGCATATATAATCTGTTACTGTGTTGTGACGAACATCTACTGTGCTGTGCCCTAGCATATGAAAGAAGATCGTTCTGTACCCTATAAAGATGCCCATATGTTCACATTAACTTTGTTCAATGTTCTTAATTTAAGTGTTCACTTTTCATTAATATTAAAACAATTGTGTTAACTCGAGATCATTATTTAACCTCGGCACGAAAGATCATTACATAGATCAACATTTATTTCGCTGGTAATTGGTTTATATAAGCATTCTGCATTATAACCCCGTGAGCAAAATAAGGCATTAGTTAACTTTCTGCTCCTCGTAAACACAAGCAAACTGTTGTTAATTTATTTAATTAGTTTTTTCACTGGTCATGGTTTAATTAGTAGATTGATGACAGCAGCCTTACTTTCAAGTTAATGTAAATGCAAGTATATCAATTTTTGTATTCATTCATTTTACCCGCTGAATATTAATACGCACGCCTGATAGCCGTAATATAAATTTCTTTAGACTTATAGAACCCACGCCCAACGATAGGCTGCGCATAACGAGACTCCTCAAGACACCATTAAGTTGATGGTATCAGACACGCTAGTTACGTGTTATAAATACGTTTTATACGTTTGTAAATACGTTTTATACGCTTATAAATACGTTTTATACGTTTGTAAATACGTTTATAAATACGTTTTATACGTTTGTAAATGCGTTTTATACGTTTGTAAATACGTTTTAGACTTTTATAAATACGTTTTATACGTTTATGAAAACGTTTTATACGTTTATAAATACGTTTTATAAGTTTGTAAATACGTTTTATAAGTTTGTAAATACGTTTTATACGTTCGTAAATACGTTTTATACGTTTATGAATACGTTTTATACGTTTATAAATACGTTTTATAGGTTATAAATACGTTTTATACGTTTATGAATACGTTTTATACGTTTATAAATACGTTTTATGCGTCCGTGCTTAAGAATAACAATTACCCTAACTGCGTGGTGCGTTCAACTGCTCTTGGGTGACACACAATCTACACTCACAGAAATTGAAAAAAACTTTGACCGATTAGGTATGCACTTTTGGCCCTTGTATGGATCATCCTGCCCCAGCTAGACAGCTCATTAAGTGCTGCGGCCGCTCGCAGCTTGTACTATGGGGAAGAAAGTGTTTCACTATTGTAGGACAATTTGACCCAATTATTTTTTCTGAGTGTTCGATGACGATATGGCGGGCAGAGTTTGTTTCTTTCACGGGTCATTTCTACTTGAGATCCACGTACTGTGAGAAACATAATTTTTGACCTCTACGAGGGACCCTTATATAGGAGTACAAAGATTGATACAGCTCCGGGACTACAAAGTATCTTATTAACGCTCAATTGGCCTCATAATATTGAACTAACAATGGTATAAGAGACCAAAAATTTTCCCAACAACGATAAAACGTGTTTAATTCATTTATATAATACGTTTTTCTATTTTTATTAGTTATTAGGTGCGGGAAAGCCTAATACGTGCGTCATAAATAGGTTTAGTGTCAATTAAGATTCTGGAGGTAAAACAAATTTTACTTTGTTGAACGTGTTGTTGTCTAATTCAACTGTAGATTAAACTATTAGAATTACGGCTGTAACAGCGTGGGTTGAAAATTAATAAGTAGATGAGGGAAGACATGACGATGCGCAGAAAATAAAGATGCAATGACGCATAATTTACACGTCGTTTCTTCCTTCAAAATAAAAAGAATTGCAACGTCTGAAGAACTTGGTTTTGTGGGGTTTTGGAGCAATCACTCAGAGACTTGAGTAACTTTGTCAAAATATTATTGGTGCAAAAGTTACCATTTTTATGGCTCATCCTGATCCAATTAATTTGGCCCAGAAAAAGGAGTATTAGTGCAAGGTGAATAATTTGTATCACTATTTGTACAATATAACCTATTAATTTGTCGAAGTGCTTCTTTGTAGAGCCCCTGAAGTGATCCATGCTTGATAGTTAGAATTTCCACCGCTCTCTGCAGCGCGCTCTTATGAGCTTTTTATTCTTGCATGTGAGCTCCGTGAACATTATTTTAACCTGATACCTGAAAGAAATAATTTTTTTTTCTTTCTGCAGTGAATAAGAATATAATTTAATCATTAATTCGTGGTACTTGAATCTTCATTTTTTGATCGTTGATAATCGTCGTTTTTGTCGTCATTCGCAACTTGAGAGAGAGTAGAGTTTTGGGAAAATCTATTGATTATACAAAGGCTTTTTTTATGTTTATGGTAGCGGACATTAATATAATTAGCTATTATTAGTTCCTTGTTTTAAAATTTTTCTGCTCAACTTAGGATTACCAAGCAGCATTTCGTGCCTGTCGTTCTTCTGAACGAGGTTAAATTATAATAAAGCGTCGTATTTATATAATTATCAATTATAGATTATCATTAATTTCTAGAATATTTCGCTACACTTATTATTTGCGTTGCAAAAGGGACTTTTATTTTGAGACTTTGGTTGTGAGACTTTTATTTTGGCATCTGTCTCTAAACATTCATTCGTTAATTTATCAATATTACTGAGAAATCCCCAACATTATATTTTCAGCGCTTGTACTCGAGTGTTTGGAAACGTTGCTCAGACGACTCGATGATCGTTGCTCAGATCACCCTGACAGATAAATTCTCGCATGAAGAGATGCATGAATCTGGTGATGGATTAACTCAGTATTTTGAGTATTACCCCTAAAGCGAGACTGTTATCCATTATATTCAATTGACTGTAAGAAATGCATCACAGCTGTAGCTGCGTTGTCTTATTGTATAGGTACACTGTCCAACACTGGAGCTCAGTGACCACCGTAGGTCAGGTTGATACATAACTGTTTAATCAAGCAAAACTCTTATTCCATCAAGTGTCCAATTTTTTCTTCTCCAATTTTCTTCTCCGATCGAAGCAACGTATTTCATACCGCGATTGCAACGAGTTAGCCATTTGTCTACAGATACAGTAACCGTCGTCAATGCTATGATCGTACCTCAAGTCCTGGGTAACGAAAGTTACTATCACTATACGCGAGGTTAAAGTTTTGCCTTAAGACCTTAGGACAAGTTTAGGACGTCGTCGTCCACGGTCACGCTAATGTGCCGGTTATGGAACCGTGATCCACGGTCACGCGGTTGCCTAAGCATACATGAATCGAGGTCAACTTGATTCTCATTTAAATGTCTGGTAACGAGGGCTACCGTCAGTTATATATCGTTTTATCACGATTATATCTTTGTCTACGTATATCTTAGTCAACTCTACTCCTACCTAACGGCTTGGTAACGGGTTGCTGTCAGTAGACGATGGTCCGGGGAGTTGTCCAACGAGCGCATTTGCATTGCGCGACGCAATCTATGCAGTTCTTATAGAATAGAATAGAAGGGTCGGCGTTGAAGAAATAGGCCCATGGCCTGTTGCCGATTCTTGAACTTTCCGTGACTTGATTCACAAGGGATCCGGCCTTTGGAACCCAATCTTTCTATAGCTGACGATTGATTGAGATAGCTGCTGGACTTATTGCCTGAGCTTCATAATCTTTAATCTTTCCTCATAGGACTTGCCTTTCAAGCCCGGAACTATCCTTGTTGCGCGTCTTTGAACACTCTCTACTAAATTTTTGTCCTTTTCAAATTTCGGTGACCACACGACGTTTCCAAACTCCAGGTTCGGGCGCACGACAGCAACAAACAACTTGACATGGACTTGACATTTGGATTTTGTTCATTCTTCCGCACCATGGTTAATAATAATATTTCAGGGAACCACATACCATTATAAAACGCCCGTGGCATGTACCTTTTATGCTGTGGATAATTCATTTGTGATAATGTACACCAAAGATGGTAAAATAGTGGTAGTTTGTTTTCATCAACCTAACGGACGGGCCAAAATGAACAGGCCACAATGCTTGATTTATTATTAACATGTTGAATTCTATTGCTTCATCTTGCACTATTATTTCATTTTTTGTACTAATTTGAAACAGGTTTGCCAGACGATCTTTTTTTTCGGACAAATTCCGCGATTTAGTTTTTTTTCAATTGCGTTGGCCCGCTAAAATTTATGATCGGGGTACTTCCTAGTTAAATTAAAAAAACTGCAAAAAGGAAAAAAGAATTGGAATTTTAACACCGGAACCTACAATATACTCGTATATATTGAGTTATAGGTATTTTTGGCCTTTTTTTGGTTTGCAGGCTTGGCCGTTTTTTAGGCATCTGGCAACCCTGAATTATGTCCTCTACGTCGTGGCGATATACATTTTTTGGTACGCATTTGGACCAATTCGGAGTCAACGTGTTGAAATTTGAACTTACCTTCTATTAGTACCATTGTTCATGCAGATTGTACCATAAAGATAAAAAATTGGTTATGTTTTAACAAATTATTGCTCGTAATGGCATATTGGACGTAGAAGAAGCGCCCCGAATTCATATAAATCTTCCATCCATCACTTCAGAGGTTTATGATGCCCTTCCAGTGAAGCACGATGCATAAATCGCCACGTTATTTACAGCCGTTGTGGAGCACTTATATTAAACGAGATTTTGTCGGACATATCAAATGTTGTCGGAGATTATATATCAGCGTACCCGGCGTTTTGGCCAAGCATTGAGAATATTTCCGTGAATGTCGAATTAACTACATTTCAGGTAATAATTATTGTGCCGCAAAAGGCTGCCAATTTGGAGTGTTTGGGCGTTATTGTATTGAAATAACCGAAGCATCGTCCAGAAGCAACTTACACACTGAAGCAGAAGCGATTTGGCGAGGTTTGAAGGAGCACCTTCTGCGGTAGCAGTGCCAGAGAGGGATCAGCATAAAGATTGTTTTTATTATGCACTATAGACTCTATGTTTGCATTAATGGTGTGTTCATCAAAACGTCCTAGACGCTGAGTTGACAGTTCACGTGTCGGCAGCTCGTGGGACGGAGACATCTTTTATGTAAAAGGACGGGATTGGCAGCTTTAATATAATTAATCCAGTGATTTGCCAAATGACTGGTCCATGGTAATGTGGTCGCAGCAGAAACCCGTGTCCCTATTCGCGCAAATTCCATTGATTAATAAAGTATTTCACTCACAAGATAAGAGAGCAAATGAAGTGACTAATACATATACTTGATGAAACTTGCCGTAGTCAATGAAATATATTCTTCAGGTATAACTTGGAGTGTTCAAGGCACTGCAAACGAATGAGCCCTGACCTATTGCATGAATTCCAATGGTATTTTTGAGAGTTGATATAAATTTTTAAGATAAGCCCCTCTCTTTAGTCATGCTGAATGAGGGGATGAAATTTTAAGTAAATCGTAAGTTGTCTCAGTTAAGTCAGGCTACTGTATTTGAGCTCGTCCCTTTCGCATTTAATTGAAATTTGCGCGATTAGGTATGGCTTCAGTCTCTTCTCTCTGTTATGGTAGAACGCTGACGTAATTGTGCACTCAGAAAGTTGCACTAACGATCATGATACGGTATAATAATATTTGGCATGATATTTTTGAACTGCGACTTGTTGCGGCTATTAAATTTATTATTAACTTCTGTTTTATATTTAATAATTTAATAATGACTGGACAGAAAATAATAATTAAATAAAATAATAATTTAATGATGGCTGGACAGAAAATAAAAAAGATAGTCGAAAAGCCGTCTAGAGAAAAGCCGTCTACGGCCTCTAGAATACAAAATAAAACCGAATCAGCCCAGCTAGAGATGAAAGTTTGCAAATACTGCAAAGAGATCTCTTTGAGCGAAGTCCAGACGGTCACCTGTGAACGATGTGAAGATCTCATTTGTATCAGCTGTTCGCAGTTGAGCTCTAAGGAGTACACATTTCTCCAGAAATCTAAATTGCTTCATTGGCTTTGCTGTGATTGCGAAAAACTAACTCTTGGTGCTCGAAAAAGAGAGGAGTCGGTGGAAGAGCACTGCAATGAGTCGAAATTGTTGAACGATGTAGTAAACTCCTTGAGTGAGATGGTGCGCTCGCTGAGTGATAAACTGAGCTCGCTATGCAATGAGCTGAATGAAGTGAAGGCTCAGTTGAAAAATACGGAAGAAATGGAAGTAAAGAACAAGACAGCTGATTTATCTGAAGTCGCTAGTGAAAGCTCACGTGAATTGCTTGATAGAAAACGTAGGAAGGCCAAGCTGGTCTGGTTTGGGATTCCTGAAGGTAACGCATCTGATGCGAAGGACCGAGTGATGGATGACTCGGCCTTTGTTGTAGACTGTTGCAGCAAGGTACTCAACACATCGATTGATGTTTTATCTTGCAAGAGGCTACGCTCAAAGGATGCTGCTGGCAACACCGTCAGACCTCTGCTGGTGACTGTAAAGGATTCTGCTCAGGTCTGGAGCGTGCTGAAACAGCGAGAAAGCTTGGAGAATCCGCTGATTACAAGTCAGTTTTTGTAAAGAAAGATTTCACCCCCTTGGAAAGGGCGGTTTTTCGCAAGAAGTGGCAGGAGAGAATCAGGCGGAAAGGCACGGAAAATCAGGTCAATCACTTCCAAGCTGCCAAGACAACACCGGCTGCTCACGGGCAGTCAGAGGAGATGAAGGACAAGTAATTAGTAGGAATGATGTCCGTTGATCAAGGCCTGTAAATAATGTAGGAAGTAACCGCATACATCAAAGTGAAAGTGCACAAAAAGTTTTAAAATGTTTTTACACGACCTCAGATTCCGTTTTGAACAAGAAAAGTGAACTGTTAACTGTGATCGCAAATGAGTATAGACATTATTTGTATTACAGAAACACTCCCCTAAAATCACGGGGGAAAATTGTACCTGTTGAATTTCAGCTGCCAGGTTTTGATTGTTTTCATAACTTAAATGAGGAGCCGTGCAGTAGAGGTGTAGCTCTGTTGGTTAGAACCTCTTATGAGGCCCAGCAAGTTCTCTAAAAGGCAAAGATAGCCTTCTCATAGGGGTCATTTACAGATCACCTAACAGCTCCTCTAATAACAATAAAGTACTTAACAGCCTTTTACCGAAGTTATTCAGCAGGTCGCATACGTTGATCGTTGGTGAGTTTAAGCATCCAGAAATAGACTGGGCAGATGAATCTTCCCCAAGAGATGGGAATCACCCAGCATCCTTGTTCTTGGAGTCTGTGCGAGACTCAATTTTAATCCAGAACATCACCAAGCACACCCATTTTAGGGGTAAACAGACCCCAAATATTCTAGATCTTGTGTTTACTAGTGAGGAATCAATGATAGATGAGCTTCGCCACGAGGCTCCGTTGGGCAAAAGCCACCACCAATCATTGTTTTTCAATATTAAGTGTTATACCTGTCTCTTATACACATCTAGATGTGTATAAGAGACAGGGCTTAGCAAGTGCTCCCTAGCGAATCGAAGTAGTTGTGTTGCCTGGTTTCTGGATTGATTTCTGCGCCGTTCTGCACAGTCCAAGTGTGGCCATCGTATGTGTGGTAGGTTAAAATCTCCCGCAACCACAATATTTGGGGAAGGTTCACCTAAGTTGGCAACCTCTGTTTCTATTCTATCGAGAGTTTCATTGAATTTTTCAGGCGGGCAGTCAGGTGGTCGGTATACGATAGCTATGCACAGATGGAGATGGGGAATGTATAGTATAACATGTTCCACATATCAATTGGAGCCCAAATGCAGGGGAACTGTTTTTGCCGCGAGGAAGTTTCTGAGGTAGACTATAACGCCTCCTTTTCTTCTCCCTTCTTTTCGATCTGCTCGGTAATGTTGAAAGCCTTTCATCTCGATTTCTCCATCTTTGATATCTTCCCTTAGGTGTGACTCGGTTAAGGCAAGCATGATTATTCCTTCTGTCTCGGCAATTTCTTTAAGTACGCCGATCTTGTGGCGTTTTCTTCTTGGGAAGATCCCCTCTATATTAGCTACCATGATGCTAGACTCTTCCCTTCCTTGCGTCCTTAGTTGCTGTAACAGTGCACTGCCAGGGGTCTCTGGCTCTGCAGCTGTTGCTGTGATTTCTGCTGTTGTTCGTGCAATGTCAACAGCTGCTGCATTTGTTGTTGAATCTGATCTACTTGCCTCTGTAGGCCTAAAAAATGGCTGCGCTTGATATCGAGTCCTGTTTGTTCTTTTTCACTCCGGTAGGTTGTGTTGGCCGGAGCGGAAATTTTTGGAACTGCTCTGTACCTTTGATTTCGATAGATTCGCCCTTCCCAGAACTGATTTTTTTAAACCATGTAATTCCTTTCTGATGTTTTGGGTTTGGCAGTATAATCTATCCTGTGTTCCGAGGAGGAACTATCAGGGTCACGTCTCTCTTCGGCATTACCACTCAAGTGCAGGTTGAGTTTAAGGTAGTGAAACCGACAGGAATCTCGTTTGCAAACTACATTTTTGATAGTATTCCAGCACAAGAACGGATGGTAATATTGACTGTCTCTCCCTTTTTGCATCCGCGTTGGTTTTTGCTTCCAAATATTGCAAATTTTTGACAGATCTTAGGGTGAGAATAGTTACAGTTCATTTCTTCATTCTCCCCATCGCACTTGCCCTGAAGATATCTCCAGCAAACGCGTTTCTTAACAGTTAAATGCATCTTGTTCGAGGCATTTAAAGAGGAGAGGGGAGGGGCAACGCTACGGTCAAGGTTCGGGTAGGCGGCGCATGTCGGGCAGCAGTGAGGGATGGGGGGGAGGGAGTGAGGGGAGTAAGGGAAGGTGAGGGAGTGAGGGGAGTTGAGGGTAGCCGCGTCTTAGTCGAACAGAGAGACCCATTCATGATAGGCCTTCTTCTCTCGGACGCTTGAACCGTTTGCACACTCTCCATGGCTTCTCTCGCCCACCCCTCGTTTATAACGCATTTTCTACACATGAATGATGTTCTCGTTTTTAAATATCTTGCAAGTTGGTATTCTGGAAGTAGTGAACATTCGAAGTGACAAAATTGTCTGCATGTGTTACATCTTAGTGCCAATTGTCCAAAATTGCATTTGTTGCATTCCAGACATTCTCCGGCAGGTTTACTAACACAGACTTTGGCTGCCATATTTCACAATCAATTGGTAACTCACTCACTTTTTACTGACTTTACTTAATTCCAGACTATTCATTGGAGCACTTCAGTATAGTATGAGTCAACAGAGTTAAATCGTACTCAATCATTTCTCAATCAATCGTTACCCGCACTCTATTTTTAATGGCTGTACTCAGTTTTTCAATAAATTGTTACCTGCACTCAATTTTTTACTTACTTTAATTAATTCCAGACTATTCACTTGAACACTTCAGTACAGAATGCAATAACACAGTTGAACCGACAAAATTAAATGTAACCGGCGGACCGCGCGCGACACCGAACGTCCGTTCGCCACGCTGTCGACAAGGAGCTGAAATTTTCTAAGCATGTTGAAACGCAATCTAACACATCCAACAAACTTCTTGGACTAATCAGACGCTCATACGAGTTCCTAGATGCAGAAACGATGAAGTAGTTGTTTGTTGCCGTCGTACGCCCGAGTCTAGAGTTTGGAAACGTTGTGTGGTCACCGAGATTTGAAAAGGACAGAAATTTAATAGAGAATGTTCAGAGACGTGCAACAAGGATAGTTCCAGGCTTGAAGGGCAAGTCCTATGAAGGAAGATTGAAGATTGTGAAGCTTCCAAGCCTCAGTTATCGACGTCTGCGTCTGGACCTCATTGAAGTATACAAGTATTCTCATGGTCTATACAAGGTCCCTGAATTACTAGAATTTGAAACAAGAACCAACACCAGGGGCCACGGCTATAAGCTAAAAAAACTGCGCTGCAACTTCTTCACGCGACAAAATTTCTTCTCGCTTCGAATCACCGACTTGTGGAACAGCCTCCCCGATGACATCGTTGGCGCTCCAAGTATGAACGCGTTCACGAACAGACTAGATAAAGCTATGGAAAAGTATATGTTCACATCAGGCCTACACTTCAGCGCCGACATCACTATGTTATGTTAATCCTAAGTGTCTTGATGAGACTATTATACACGTTACTTACGTCTGTTTTCTATGTTAAAAGTTGCCTTAGTGACATACGGCGGTAGAGGGTTAAAGTTTTGTGTTTAAATTAAAACGTAAAATTTACTAAAAACTTTCAGCTCCATCGTCAGCTCGAAAATTCTAGAACACAGATAAATCAGTGATTAGTATAGTCAAGAATACAACGAAAAACCTAAGCTGTAAAACCTATATATTTACAATTCAAAGCGGATAAGAGCTAAAAGCTAAATTCAAACTAGGCCTCTCTTTAAAAATATACAATGATTCTAAAATGCGCAAATCAGAAACACCGGAACTGGAAGCTAAAACTTTGAAGTCACTGTCAGAAACTGAAACATCGTACTGCTCGGCGTCAACCCGCACAGCCGAATGAGGGGTGCGCGACAGTAAGTTACCAGTTCTACAACTCCTGCCCCCTATGTTCTGCGGGAGCGCAGCCGTGCACTACCAATTTTGTACAGCAATAAGCCCTGAATCGAACGCCTTGGATCTCTCCGGATATCCACTAATCAGCCGTGAACCACTCGGCTTTGTCTTCCTTCGGCCTCGCATAGAACCTGCCGTGCACCACCAGGCCGCGGATCGAATCTGACTTCCGGGCATCGTTAACTTACGTAATTTTACGTTCACCGCATCTGAGGTTAGGTTTCAGATAGCATAGTACTGTTCCAAAATTTATCGTCCTTCGACAAGTGGCCGTTCGACCGAGGGCTGGTTCGACCCACGGCCTAGTTACGGACGGCTTGAAGTGTTGAAGGCTACGTTCCGGAAGGCAGGAATCATGATGGTCCATTACATCCAGGGCAGTGGTGGTCATCGGCAGGCGACCCTGTTCTGCGACCCTGGAATAAAGATTGCGAGACGTCATCCCGACGTACGCAGATGCACATCGTGCACAACTATATTTATAAACTAGGGACGTTCGCATATGCCATGAAGAGTATCTTTGTACCTAAAAAAAGAACCGATTTTAAAATGGTTGACCAATATGACACGAAGATTAACATTTTCGAAATACTTAGAAAACAAAAGTTTTAGCTCCATTGAAATAGTTTCGGATGCAGGGCCGAAATATGGAAGAGAACAATAAACAACATCCCTATTGTCGCGCTCGGGAGCAACCTCATGGTACCGCTTGGACATGAATTTCTTTATTTGGGTAAACACCAGATTAGTCGGAAATCCATTAAGCGAAAAGATATTGCGTAAAAATTCGAATTCAGCGTGCAGAATATTGTAAGTAGAACAAATACGAAAGCCCCGATGTATAAGTGTTTGAATCCCATTAATCTTAAATCGAAACGAGCAAAAGCTAAAAATGCTGATACTGAGACCTGTGAAAGTCGATTTTCGGAATACAGAAGTTTGAAAACGGTCATTAGATTTAGTGATATTGCAATCGAGGGACAGTCTATTGTTAAATTCCAGTAAATTTGGTGGATTTTTGTTGCGAATTTAGGTAATTGAAAAAGAGTTTAACGTGAGAAGGATGCTTAAAAAGTAAAAAAGTGTCATCAACGTATCTGTTGTAGAATATTGGCTTAAAATCAAGAGGGCAATTGGACAGCCAGGAAACCTCGTGAAAACACATAAAAATATTCGCAAAGGCTGGGCCGAGCGGAACCGTCAATCAGCCGGTAAATCTTGTTAGCAAATATGAAAAAAGAGTTTAAAACAGATAATTCCAAAAGATATTAAAAAAAATTACGTTTCAAACCTATACCGAGGTCATTTACATCATTAAACGAAGAATTCAGGCAGTTTTAGCTTCCGGTTCCGGTGTTTCTGATTTGCGCATTTAGAATCATTGAATATTTTAAACAGAGGCCTAGTTTGAATTTAGCTTTTAGCTCTTACCCGCTTGAAATTGCAAGTAGGTAGGTTTTACAGCTTAGGTTTTTCGTTGTATTCTTGACTATAATAATCACTGATTTATCTGTGTTCTAGAATTTTCGAGCTGACGATGGAGCTGGACTCCGAAACGTTTTCTTTAAAGATACTATGAATTTTTGTGGAGTTTTCTTTGCTTTTAAGTTTTTAGTGAATTTGCGATTCAAGCAAACGAGTGACATTATAGCGTAAAATTTATCGTATTGACACGCTACGGAAACTATTCCCGTATGTCGGAAATAGACACTTGGCCTATACTTTCAAAACACGCTAAGTGAGCGTAAGTACTTACGCACTTATTTCTTGTCTACAATTGGTGGATTACACTTGAAAGACCGTCAATGATTGGCGGATGAACTTACGATCTCTTAACTTTTTTTGAAGGTATAGACCAAGGAAACTATTTCTGCGTGGAGTTTTGAGCAAAAGATGGGAGACGTAATGACTGACAGTAAGGAAGTGTTATTTTAAGTAATTTAGCCTAAATCAACTAACCTCATTCTACAAGACTCATGGAAACGACCGCAATTGTATTAGTGAGTAATTATGGTACTTGCCTAGCATTATCTTTTTTCCTTAATGTTTGATTGTGTAAAAGTGCATTATTATTTACAAAATATTAACCTTCATATAACAGTAATAACACCTTCCTCCTAGACTACTTGTTGTTGTCATCCTTGCCGAGCAAAAACAGCGATGCCGGCAGTGGCAGTGACTCCTGTAAGGTTTGCCACCGTCTCCCGCTCCCGCCCTGGGATCAGGCGGACGACGTTTCGATGCTGCCTCATTGCCTGCCTCGGCGTGTACGCCTCATGTGCTACCAAGTGGAGCCTCATTGACATCAACATGACGCAGTTCTTGATAAATAACCACTCAGCTGTGATGAGGGCACAGTCAGCTCTCGTCTGCGTCCTGCAGGCGGAACAAGTCCTGCGCAACGCAAGCCGCGGCCTCGCCTGCTACTCCGACGGCCGCTGCGTCGTCGCAGACGGACCCTACGACCACCTCCGAGGACCGACCTCGGACAGCTCGACGTGCTTCTCGTTCGGTGCGCTAAATGAATATAGCATTTATAAAAATATCTTCTATCCGCCGATGTCGAATATTGTATTTTTTATTGTATATAGTCTTTTTGTCTAGTCGATGAGGAAACTTTCAAATTTTGCCCTTCTTAATGTTTCCAAGCATAAACATGTACCATTAATATAACCAAATTTATTAATTTCCTCCCCGCAACCCTGGTCGCAGGCCTCGGGAGCGGGTGCGTCAGTCCTCCTGGTGGCCTCAACGACACGCTCACCGCGGGGGTGCCCTGCAACGTGTCGCTGAGCTGCATGCCTCAGGGCTGGGCTGACGGTGAGTGGCGGTTACGTATAATAATGGTACTTGGTGGCGGTCTTGCCTAAATATTTGCTTGGGTTTCGATTAATAAAAAGCCAGTTCAATTATCTGTGCCTAAATCGCTATTTAATATCGACAGCGTTGAAAAAATTATTCAAATTCAAGATGTGCCTAAAAATGAGGCAATTTCTGGTTATTCATAGCTAATGCATTCCTAACGTCTCTACTGTGTATTCAATGACTAAAACCAATCCATTACTGTTCATGGAAAATTTTATTGAATTAATTTCGGTCTCGACTCTCCAATTCATACAGTTTCTAAACACGTTTGAGCAAAATTCACCATGTATTGAACTTTCCCTCCCTTCCCTCACATACCCTCCGCCAGGCAACTCTCCCAACAAAAGTGCGCCCCGACCTCAAGGAGTGAAGTACACCAGTGACGGTTGCTTCCTAGCAAGCACCTTCGCGATGACGTGGTGCGCCGCGTACCAATATTGCCTTGACGTTGGCGGGAAACTCTACGCGCCCACCGACCCCCAGAAATACATGAACTTCACTGGCATCGTCTCTGGTCAGTGACCTAGCTGATAACCAATCAACTAGCGGAACCCAAAGTGGTCTTGAACTTCGCATAAACACTCACCAAGTTATCCTTAAATTATGGGTACTTTAAAAGTTACCTAAAGGGTTAGTTACTCAGCATTGGGCGCCGCTGCCATGTGAAGAAAAGTAATTCTCAAATAGAAAATGCTGGTTTTCGGCGTCTGCAGATAAAAATATATTAGCGCCCATTTCGTTCTGTTGAAGCAGCAGTTAGCTGTGGCATCAAGTTCTACAAAATCATGGCTGCCATCGTGTTTAGGATATCCTCCGAAATAATAGTGCTAATAAAATAACAATCAACTATTTATGAGACCGGTATGGACGGACGGTGGGGTATTCTTTCACGAATACCCAACCTAAAAACATACAAACTTATGTAATATAAAATCCCATATATGTGTGATTATTGAAATATTTCTTTACCCTCTCCATAGGAACGATTTGGGTGGGTGCTGTTCGGATGCCGGACAACTCGTGGATGTGGCTCAGCAACGGACGCGGATTGGTCGTGGCTGCAGACTGGAACCCAGGACAACCGAATGAACAGCAAGCTTATTGTGGCTACATGGATACGAGCCTCTGGGGACTCTGGGACGCCACTTACGGATTGTTGAAGAAAGCTCTGTGTTCGATGAGTGAAAACTAAACTCTTGGTTTTCATTTCACGAAGTACTTACATAGTATTAAATATTGGTTTCTCGAGAATGATATTTCCTGTCTCGGTGCCTGCACTTCACTTTCATAACGAACTATGTATTTAAAGGCAATAACAATGAAAAAACTTTACTGGGGTTTTCATTGTAAATGAATTTTTTGGATAACTTGTGATTTAAGCTAACTAATGATATAAAGTCTCGCAAAGTTCTGTTTTAGTAGGACGAGTGCTTGTTTCGTTCCATTGATGTCAAAATTGCATGTATTAGGAGTAGATGTGAGTGAATTATAGAGGCTCAGGGTTGCAATGCAACTAACAGGTTACCATGGCATGTCATGGTAGCCACATCACAAATCGATCTTGACTTCATTGCTAAATACTGCTATTGCACTCGCTTCGAAGATTAAGCTAGATTTGCTGGCACTAATTTCTAAGATATTGAATAGAGTAGCCACTATCGAAACACATGCACTCAAGAGAAGATCAATATTTTATATACCTCCGGCCTGGTAGATTAGTGAAGATTGGCAAATTACCGGCGTTTTTATACAATGTCTTTGCTGTAAATGTTTTGCTTCTCCAAAATACAGTCCAATGGTATACCGTACGAATGAATACGGTATACCGTATGCTTATAAAGTGAGCATTCTGCCTCTAAAGGTCATGGCAACTCCGATTGATGTTATACGCTTCCGAATTCTAAATGTTGGCATTAAGATCTAATATTTGATTCTGCTTCAATCCGAATGTGTAAATGAGGAAATGATACTTTTACAACACTTCCCTTTAACTTTACTTTTTACAACACTTCTCTCTTTACAACTTCACTTCGTGCTGGTTGTTTGTTTGTCTGCTACAAATCAATATTTAACACTTCTAACAGTCTAATCCAGTGGTTCCCAAACTTTTTCAGGCTGGCGCCCCCTTTGGCACCCTGGTGAATTTCTAGCGCCCCCCACAGACATAGGCCTCTTTCATGAAATTTAGTACGCCGCAATTTTTAAAGATAAAGGTTAAACACAGCTGTGTATTTCACAAATAGAACCCCATTTAGTGAACCAATAAGTTTTTCAGCTGTTTTAACTGTTTCAGCACTAGAAACCTAGGACGTCTTGATCAGGCGAATTTACGGCCGGACCCGTGGCCGTCTCACGACCAATCTCCAAATTCAATTATCAAGTAATATCTCCCAAAATAATTAACGCAGATCAATGAAACTTGGAACACGTATTCATCAGAACCTAACGGTGATGTTTAGCTCGTATTTTTTTTTACATTTCACCTTCATTCGTGAGTTACGCGTATATTACCAAACAGGCCGAAATATGCAGTGATCAAAGAATTTCTTACAAACTATTGAATAGATTTGAACGAAATTTTGAATATATATTCCTTACTACCTAACGGTGATTTTTTAGCTTACAAAATTTTTTCGATTTTACCTTCGTTTGCGATTTTTTTTTCATTTCACCGTCATTCTTGATTTCACACTTCTTTGTATTCGGCCCGTATCGCCGGGTATCTTCTAAACTGCTAAACAGATTTTAACGAAACTTAGTATGTAATTACCTAAGCTCTCAACGGTGATGTTTTGCTCGTGATAATTTTTCTATTTTCCTTTCGTTCGCGAGTTATTCAGGCAGGGTGACCCAGTGGTTAAAGTTCAGAGTACCAGATTGGCGCAGAGAGGCGCGGGTTTGATCCCAGCTCTGTGCGCCAGTTTCTGGTCAGAATCGGCAAGGAGGCCGGGCGGTTAAGCATAGCAGAATTGTAGCAGTGAGTTGCGAGTTCGAGACCGCAAAATGCTGTGAATGTTCTGCGATGTTAAGAATCGGCGACAGGCCTACGGCCTAATAACGCTGAAACCGCTATTATTATTTATTTATTATTATAGGAGGAACGACCGGCTTTTCTACCGGCCGGTTTAACCAAGAGGATTATACGTATAGCCGTATAACTCGCAAACGAAGGCAAAACGAAAAAATTGTAAACATCACCATATGTATTTAATTGTTTGGTGATTACTTGATATGATGAATATGATGGTTCATTGAACATTTGATAAGTGTACTCATTTTTAGTCCGTTGCTACACATGAAACACGTTGTTGCGAGCCAATTTACTTGACTTGATGTACGTATCGATGATACGAAGCGTATCATCGATATACGCAGTCTAAACACGAATATCCTCTCGAGGATGACGTGCATTAAACGTTCCAACCCCTGCTCGTGAGTTCCTTTAGAGTTTATACACCTGGAAACATGCAACAAATTATTGATTATTGTATTGTTATCGGGAGCTGAGCTTCCCTAAAAGTTTCAGAGCGCTAGCTAATGGGAAAGTTGGTGAAATATCGATTGCAAGATTTGATCATCACAGACACGAAAGCGAGCTAAGAAAAACGTGGCCATATAACTCGCAAACGAAGGCAAAACGAAAAAATTGTAAACATCACCGTTGCTGAGGTTAGGTATTTAAATACTAAGTTTCGTTCAAATCTGTTCAGCAGTTTGGAAAAAATTTCTTGAATAATGCGAATTTAAGCACGTATTGCTGTTTAAATCACGAATGAAGGTGAAATGAAAAAAAACTCGCGAGCGAAGGCACAATCGAAAGATTTTTCACGAGCTAAACATTACCGTTCGGTAGTTAGGACTGTAAATTCAAAATTTCGTTCGAATCTGTTCAGTAGTTTGGAAGAAATTATTTGCGTGTGTAATTAGTTTGGAAGAAATTACTGTGAATTTCGGCCCGTATTGCCATATAACTATGGCAAAAACGAACGATGGCAAAATTCAAACAATTTTCACGAGCAAAACTTTATCGTTAGGTCCTAATGGATACGAGTACCAAGTTAAAGTTTCATCGAGTTAAGTTCATTATTTTGAGAGACATTCCTCGATCATTGAATGGCCGTGAATCATTGAAATTGGCCGTGAGACCGGCCACGAGTCCGGCCGTTAATTTGTCCGAGACGCAAACCCAGGAGAGGTTTAAAACAGATCTGGGTGAAAAAACCATCGCTGGGAGTCAGGTGCTGCACGTGTTGTGCACAAATCGTCAAACAAGAAAGAGTTCGCACTTCTAAAATTGACTTCGGACTACCGCCCCCCTATCGCCCCCCAAACACCCTCTTCTTTATTACCGCCCCCCAAAATCTTTTCACCGCCCCTAGGGGGGCGATATCGCCCACTTTGGGAACCACTGGTCTAATCGATCTGAAATTTTGCACACTTGCGTAACTTCGGAAACAATGCATGAATCAATTGACAGAATGAACAATTTTGAACATTTAATTTTGTTTAGTATTAAAAAAATTTATTTGTTGTTAATATACGGAAATAAAATTGGAAATTCATTTTACCTGTGTAACATCGGAGACACGGGAATCTTTAGAAGTGTTGTCATTAAAAAGTAATTTTAGGCGCATATTATTGTTTTATGTCTCCTTGCCTTCTATAAATCTTATAATCGATATTTAACACACTTCTACCTGTCCAATCTATCTGAAATTTTGCACACTAGCATAAAGTCGGAGACTTTATTGAATCAATTGAAGTGCTTGAATCAATTGAAAGAATAAATAATTTTAAAATTAAATTTTGTATACATTGTAAAAATTTAAAAATAATATCTTTCAACTATTATAAAATATAATAAAAAAATTATGCGTTTAAAAATTACTATTTAAAGTCAACACTTCTAAAGAATGTAGTGTCTCCGATGTTACATATGTACAATGAATTTCAAATTTTATTTCCAAATATTGAAGAAAATTAATTTATGAATGGTTTTCATATAAAGAAATTTAAAGTTTCAAAAATATTTATTCTGTCAATTTATTCGTGCATTTTGTCTGACGTTACGGAGGTGTGCAAAATTTCAGATCGATTGGACAGGTAGAAGTGTGTTAAATATTGAAATATTGATTGTAAGATTTGTAGCAGACAAATTTATTTTTCCAATTTCTTTAGTATTAAAAAAATTATTTTTCAACATTTTTAAAATTATTTATTCTGTGAATTGATTCACGTATTGTCTCCAACTTTACGCAAGTGTGCATAATTTCAGATCGATAGGAAACGTAGAAGTGTGATATATATCGATTATAAGATTTGTAGCAGACAGACCAACAAACAAACAACAAGAAGTGAAGTTAAAGAGAAATGTTGTAAAAAAAAAATCATTGTACATGTGTTACATCGAAGACACTGGCCTCGTTAGAAGTGTTGTCTTTTAAAGGAAATTTTTAAACGTATACCATGTTTGTGCCTTCGGTGGGTCAATTATGAAGTTGGATTTCTATTTAAACCGTATTTGCACTCATGTTCCCTGCACTCAACTGTTTCATTCGCTGCGATTTTGCTCGTTCATTGCCAGCGTGGCGCTGCTCACAACATCCTCGCTAATTAGTGAACAAAAATGGGGCAAAAATTCATCGCTCTAACTCCTTCTCAATCCCATGAATTTGATGACGTAGAGTAAAGATTTCAAAGATTCCCTCGGTTCCACTTACGTGGGCACGGAATATTTTTGGTTCGTTTTCAATCTTGCTGCAGCTGCCACGAAGTACGGGACGGGAAGCATTCAGCACATTGACTGGCGTGAGATATTACCACTTCTCGGAAATATGGAAGCGACTGACTTCAGGCGCCTGTTAGTGGTTGAATCTTGTTGCCGTATGATGTAAGCCCATATGTGTGTCGATAATACACAATACTAACACTTTTATTCAAATACTAACCCTATTATATACAATATTAATATTGATACTCGCTTATTTTGCATGTGTTGTAGCAAATAATGAGGACACGAACGATGAATTTATGCATCTATAAATCATGCGACTTCTAAGCACAACGAATGATCAACTTTACGCGTGGCTAACGTGTCTATACTTCATTTTCATCGCAATTAATGCCGTGAAGAACAGTTCCCTCAAATCAACAATAATACTACTTCAATACCTTCGGGCTGTAATTAAGTGAAATGAATGATGTATGATTCCAATCTACGTTATATTCAAAGCATCACGGACAAAACATTTGTGCTCTGTATGAGAAATAATTGGCAGCAATTAGAATGACGTATGAGACCTAAATAAAGAGTAGGTACCAAGATTAATAAGAAGTAAACCCTAAGGTACATTTGCGAATTAACCAGAGTGTAGGTATGTTCGGCACTGAAACTCAGCTCCAGAAAGATAAATTATCAATATTGATTATGGTTAAACTAGAAATTCCTTGTAGTTATCATTCACAATTGTGTTTATTATCATGTTAGCTCGATTAGAAGCAGATTGATCCCAGTACTGAATCGCAGAGGCATTAAAAATATTATAACTAACTATGGCGTGTGTGATAGTGGAACGAAATTTAAGATAATAAATTGGCATTGAATATATTGCAGAAGCATTTGAGATAGCGGATCACCTCTCAAGTTTATTTATGGCTTATTGCCATTAAATGTTATCGAACGTGATGTAAATGCGTTTTGGCTTGAAAAAATGTACTGGCTTTTTATATTTTGGTGGTTTTAAATGAAGAAAATATTCAAGGCGGTTAATGTGATTTTAATGAAATAGTTTGACATATGATTCAAATTCGGGCGTAGGAAACTATATAGAGTTTCTCGCGTCCACAAGATGTTTTTCGTCCGGATGTTCTCTCTTTGCTTGACTTAGAAAGTCGCCTAGCTTAGCGTTACGTGTTTGCAAACAAAATTACGTGTTTTGATTCTGAGGTTATTTGGTGTTACGTTTTGTGACCTATCATGATACCAATGATAGATCTGATTAATGACTTCTTAAAGTTTTACAGTGAGGACCTGTTACCGATATACGTCAGGTCCTCCCATTTGACATAACTCTTAGAAGTTTTGAAGACAAATGACATACTTTGCAATCAAACATTTGGATATATGCATAAAAACTCCTAAAGCACAAGTGCAATAGTAACAACTAACCTGAATTTGGATTTTGTTCTAGCACTTCGTGGTTGGTTTTACTTCGCACATGTCTTAGGATATCTTCTTGAATGGCATGAACATCGATTAACATTTATATCGGTTGTGATCGTTTTTATTTTAGCCTTATTATGCATAATTAACCTGTTAGCAAAATAAAGCATTAGTTGGCTTTCTGCTGCTCTAACAACAGCAAAAAATTTACTTAAATAATTACAATCATGAAACTGTTGTTAATTTATTCAGGTATTTTTTCACGGGACATGGTTTAATTAGTAAATTGATGACAATAGAATTTAATGACAAGGTAATTTAAATACAAGTTAATTAAATATTTTTGTTGTCATTTATTTTGACCTGCTGAATATTAATAAACACACCTGATAGCCATAATATAAATTTCTTTAGGCTTATAGAACCCACGCCCAACGATAGGCTGCGCATAACGAGACTCCTCAACACATCACACGTTGATGGTATCAGACACGCGCGTTGGGTTCCGTGCTTAAGAATAACCATTACCCTAACTGCGTGGTACGTTCAACTGCTCTTGGGTGGGAGCGCAGCCGTGCGCCACCAATTTTGTGCACCAATAAGCCCTGAATCGAACGCCTGGGATTTCTCCGGACATCCACCAATCAGCCGTGAACCACTCTGCTTTGTCTTCCTCCGGCCTCGCATAGAACCTGCCGTGCACCACCAGGCCGCGGATCGAATCTGACTTCCTGGCATCGTTAAATTACGTAATTTTACGTTCACCGCATCTGAGGTTAGGTTTCCGATAGCATAGTTCTGTTCCACAATTTATCGTCCTTCGACAAGTGGCCGTTCGACCGAGGGCTGGTTCGACCCACGGCCTAGATACGGACGGCTGGAAGTGTTGAAGGCTACGTTCCGGAAGGCAGGAATCATGATGGTGCATTACATCCAGGGCAGTGGTGGTCTTCGGCAGGCGACCTCTCTTGGCTGACACACAATCTACACTCACAGAAATTGTAATAACTATGACCGATTAGGTATGCGCTTCTTGTCATTGTATGGATCATCCTGACCCAGCTAAACAGCTCATTAGTGCTGCGGCCGCCCGCTGCTGGTGCTATGGGGAAAAAAGTGTTTCACCATTAGGACAAAATGACCCGTTATTTTTATGAGTGTTCAACGACGATATGGCGGGCAGAGTTTGCCTCTTTCACGGGTCAATTCTACTTGAGATCCACGTACTGTGAGACACATAATTTTTGACCTCTACGAAGGACCCTTCGGAGTACAGAGGTTGATACAGCTCTGTGACTGTGAGGTATCTTATTAACGCTCAATTGGCCTCATAATATTGAACTAATAATGCTATTAGAGACAAAAATTATTCTTAAAAACGATAAAGCGGGTTTAATTCATTTGTATAATCATTTTTCTATTTTTATAAGTTATTAGGTGCGGGAAAGCATAATCCGTGCGTCATAATTGAGTTTAGGGTCAAAATTCTGGAGGTAACAACGGCCACCAATTGAATGCTGTATTCTATAACAACCCAGTGCCATTATGTATCCATGAATGGTGCGACATGTTCATTTTTGGAGGCTCTTATATGAGATAATTATTTTGATGCGCAACAGGGTTTGAATGCTAACGCGAACACCGTTGAACGGTCGTTACTCAGAACTCAGTGCATGGGTAAAATTATTGTCCAACAGTTCAATGCGTCAACGATTTTCGACTCATTAAAGAGAGTTCAAACTACCTTATTATATACAATTAAAAAGTATGCGCTTAAATTTATTATAAATAGATGCCAGATTAAAATACTTGTGGATCGTTAATTGCAAACAGGTTCTTCGGCGGGCCACTTACAAGTGTTTGGTCGCACACTAACAGAGGTAGAAAGCTTGCAATAATTTCCCGTGCTCACATCACATCGGTAACAAGGGAAAATTAACGGGCTGCACCGGTTAACGATTGTTACCGCCAGCAGACAATTAAGGGGCTAAGTGGGATTTAACTAACGAGTGCCTTTACATTCTGCGGCCCAATTCCTACTTTTATAATAGCCCTAACAATTGGATGCAAAAGCGAATATTTTCTTGGTAAGACAATATCCTAGAATACATCATAACCACTTAATCACTGGGGGTATAACTAGAACATTCAATTGTAAACAGAAAATGCATTTGGAAAGTGTCAACCCGACAAATAATTTCAATCATTGAAATCGCTTGTCCTCGCTGATCGTGATGCAAACAAATAAAATGAATTGTTCAATACATCTGATTCATCAGCGCGATTTATAACGCAGTTGGTGTCACTAAAGTCAATAATTAGTTGTAGCATGAACAAGTTGTTTCCTATCAATATGTCTTGAGAGAAATAAATATAAACGAAAATTTCACCCTATGACCGATCTATTCCTTGAAATGCTTCAAGTATTAATTACGATGTGTATGCATAGTCGAATTATTGGCTGCTGACATGGGACGTATAATTTCAAGCGAGGTACTGTACTGAGTATAGCGTTTGAAAAGTCGCAATACATTAACAACATCAGAGGGTTTCTAGCCGAGCAATGAGGATAGAATTGGATTTCGGTCTCCAATTTGTAACGGATTAAAAACTTTTATTCCATAATCCATAAATAAAATTATTCCGTGAAGAATTACTATTTCTTCGTCTATTGTATTCAGATGACCTGCACTCAGTTGAAGTTGAACGCTTAAGGGGAAGCGAGGTGGCCAGGCGGGAACAAGCTCTAATAAGAAATAAAATCAAATAGTCAAAGATAGTTCCTCTTACTAAAATTCGTGGTGAGTTGTTATTGCAGACTACGAACAGATTGCGATGTTATTCTTGCATTAGAAACTAGAAGCGTTGCAAAGTTAAACTTGAGACCAATTGCCAGAAAGTCTTCATATCTCTTACTATATGAGTGATCATTTCCTGATTGCAAACAATCTCATAGCAATTATTTCTTCCTACCTCTTCAATTTTGAACACTTTCTTCATGTTTATTTTGAACAAAAATAACCTGGACTGAAGTTCGCACATATTTAAAAGTTACTTATTTAATCACTCATTCGAATATTCCCGTATTCTTATCTTTACCCAAGATTCAAAAGTTCAAGGACTAAATTGCGAGAAAGTTTATATGTATTTAAGAAATTGATTGAAATAGTCACTTTTCGCACTCGAAATTTTTATGTTGCGATTAAATTATTGGTAATATATTCATGTGTTATTTTGTTATGTTCATTACCTTTGCCGCTAATTATTTTCATTCTTGTTTCATCACCAGGAATTGAACGGCGATGCCACAATGCTTGTGACCTGCACGAGGTTGGCCACCGGCTCCCACCCTAGCATCGGACGGACGATGTTTGGTTGCTGCCTCATTGCCTGCCTCGGCGTGTACGTCTCATCGGCTACCAAGTATAGCCTCAGACATCAACACGACGCAATTCCTGATGGAGGACAACTCATATGAAGGAAAGGCACAGTCAGCTCTCGTCTGCGTCCTGCAGGCGGAACAAGTCCTGCGCCATGCAAGCCAAGGCCTCGCCTGCTACTCCGACGGCCGCTGCGTCGTCGCCAACGGATCCTTCGACCACCTCCGAGGACCGCCTTCAGGCGACTGGGCCTGCTACTCGTTCCGTGCGTTACATGAAAAATTTCATTAAAAAATCTTGTCATGTTATGGAGAAAACAATTGAATTTCTTCGAGTAAATATTTCAAATAATTAAAGGATGATATTAATGCTACCGGTTTTATTAATTCTCACTTCATTACCCACAGTTGCAGTCCTGTGCGCTAGTCCCCTTGGTGGCCTCGGCGACGCGCTCAGGGCGGCGGTGCCGTGCAACGTGTCGCTGAGGTGCACGCCTCAGGGCTGGGCTGACGGTGAGCTGTGGGGGCTTTGGTCGCAGTCATGTCTTCAAATTTTCTTTGGTATTTGCGATTATTATCATTTGCGACTGAATTATAAGTGTTTCAAGACAACACATTTCAGTATAGAATGTAACTGTAAATAAATTAATTACGGGTTATTCATACCTCATTTATCTATTTTTACATATTAGAACTAGGGGAAACTCGATCTTCATCGTGGCAAATATTTTCGCACTCAACTTTCTGTTGCCTATAAATTCCAACACGCTCACGCAATTGTGACCTTGGGACCTTGTGATGAGTTTAGGACTTCGTAGTCCACCGTCACGCTGAAGCGCCGCCTTCGTCGTCCTCCGTCTCCGAGTCGTCGCTAGGCAGGTCACCCCGCCCTCGGGTGCCGGATGTAACGCGCGACGTGTTCCGTCTATTTGCCCCTCCTTTGGGTCAGCTGATGCAAGATGCCGTTGCTTGTCACTTGCTTATGGGTTACTGGACAATCCGGGGATCATTCTCTACCACTTGTCCAGTCGTCTTTTGAATGTTGCAAGGGTGAACTCCCCTCCTCTCGACCCTTTTGGCAGTGCATTAAAGAGCCTCGGTCCTACCACGGACAGTGATCCCTAACGGAGAGTCTGTACTCTGGCCGCGGCTCGGTTATAAAACGGGGAACCTTGCACAGTCTTTTCCTCCTTTCGTGGTAACGTGTTACTATTCTGAAGGTCTCACTCTCGAAGTTGGGAGCCAGTCCGGTTATCATCTTCCAAGTGTACAGTATGATATAACTTTCTCTTCTTCTCTTCAGTGAGTACAGTCCCAGGTGTTTCAGCCTGCCCCAGTAGTTCAGGTTCAGCTCCCTCATGCTGCTGATCCTGTATGTGAAGGTCCGCTGCACTGCCTCTAGTTTCCGCACCGCACCCGCCTAGAGTGGCGACCAAAGTTGGCAGCAATACTCAAGATTAGTGAGCACGAGGGCTCTCAAGAGTGTAATCATTGGTGCTGCTTCTCTCGTTCGAAATGTCTGCCATATCCACCCCATCCGTTGCCGGCTGCGCGCGACTATTTCTTCGATATGGGCATCGAACGTGGCTTCAGTACTCATCAACACTCCGAGATCTCGAACTAGTTGCTTTTCCTAAATTTCTGTGCCATCTGATGCTAAGTAGCGATGTGGCATCCCGATCTCTGTGCGGACTTATCTCATTACTTCGAACTTGGTACCGTTGAGCTGCATATTGTTCACTAGGGCCCAATCGTAGATTGACGATAGATCATCCTGTAACCTCTCGTAGTCTAGGTCATCTGTGATCTTCATCAGCACTCTTGTATCGTCCGCAAATGACGATGTAGATGCGTGGGTGAGTTCCGAGTCTATATCGGCAATGTGGATGAGGAAGAGGATCGGTCCAAGCACTGAGCCCTGCGGAACTCCGCGTTTCACCTTCGCTTCTCTCGATTTCGAGTTTCCAATTGCGACAGCTTGGGCTCTATCTGTAAGGAACTTGTGTATCCACCTCAGTAGGCTTCCTCCTACCCCCAACAGCCTCAGCTACCTAAAGAGCACCCCATGGTCAACTTTGTCAAAAGCTTTAGTAAAGTCCAGGTATACCACGTCTACGCCAGCCCCCTCTTCCAACTGGGCCACTAGACGGTGATGGTGCTCCAGTAACTGCGACAAACAGGAACGATTACGCCGGAAACCATTTTGTCCGTTATTACGCAGGTCAGCCTCTTCCATATACCGGACAAGCCTCCTGACCACTACCTTCTCAAAAACCTTGATCACATGTGAGGTCTAGGTCACAGGTCTGTAATTTTGGGGCCTGTCCCTCGCACCTCCTTTGTGGATTGGCGTTATCAGTCCTACTTTTAGGCCCTCAGGAATAATTCCCTCCTCCATCGAGGCTTTCCAGAGCATTGTGAGCGGAACCTGCAGTGCTCTGACACACTTCTTCAACAGCACTGCCGGAATTCCATCCGGTCCTGGTGCTGAGAACGTCGCCAGTTCTTTGATAATTATTTCCATTTCTTCTGGCCCAAACTCAATGTTCTCCAACCCCCTTAATTCTTCCTGCACAGTGCCTGGAGACCTTCGATTTCATTCTCCTTCTTTGAGTAGCGGGGGTTACTCAAGACTGATTTAAACTGCGATCCTAGTAACTCACACATACCCTGGTCATCTCCGACAAGGACATCGTTATCCTTCAGCGGGCCCACTGGCGTCTTTATTTTAGTCTTGGAGTGGGCGTATTTGAAAACGTACTTCGGGTTTTCTCTGATTACCTCCACTACTCGTTCCTCGGCAGCTTGTTCTTCTATCCTATGCGAGTCCTGCAACCTAAGTTCAATTTCATACTGCAAATCTACTAGTCTCTGCCTCCTCAGATCACTAGTGGATTCAGCTATTTGTTCATAAAAAATTCACTAAGGACTGAACTTATCTTCCCTTCCTCTCGTACCCACCGCCAGGCAACTCGCCCAACAAAAGTGCGTCCCGACCTCAAGAGGTGCAGTGCACCACTGAGGGTTGCCTCCTAGCAAGCAGCCGAACGATGACGTGGTGCGCCGCGCACCAATATTGCCTTGACGTTGGCGGGAAACTCTACACGCCCACCGACCCCCAGAAATACATGAACTTCGCTGGCTTCGTCTCTGGTCAGTGACCTGATAACCAATCAACTAGCGGAGCCCAAAGTGGTCTTGAAATTCGCAAAAACACTCAACAAGTTATCCTTAAATTATGAGTATTTTCAGAAGGTAACTAAAGCGTTAGTTACTCAGCATTGAGAGCCACTGCTCTATGAAGAGTAGTGAAATTAATTCTAAAATAGGAAAAGGCGGTTTTCAGCGTCTGAAGATAAACAAATATTTGCGTCCATTTCGTTCCGATCAAGCAGCAGTTAGCTTTGGCATCACGTTCTATAGAATCATGGCTGCCCTCGTATTTGGGATATGGTCCGAAATAATAGTAATAGTAAAATAATAATAAAACTATGAGACCGGTATGGACGGACAATTTGAGAATAATTGCCACATAATATTAGAAGAAATGATCATGAAGGTTATTCTGTTCGGACTACATGCGGCACAGGTTTAGACAATATGAAAAGCGGTGGCAATGCTAATGGCAATCTTTCCGCCTTGTTTAAAAAACGCTCCCGTTATGTCGAGGATAGTGATACACTTGAAAAAGCACAGGTTAGACAGATTCAGTCTTTAATCCTTTTCCTCATTAATCCAACTGATTACAAAATGGAGATTATTTTATTCTGAAATGCCTCACATGTTACATGAATTGATATTCAACTACGTACAGGAAATCACCGGCGGACCGCGAGTAAAATTGGAGAAAGCATTCTAATTATTGCTGGGAAAGAATTAATTACTTATATATCTATAAGTCTGTCAATAGCGAGACGTTTTTGGTTAAATTCCGCAACTGCATGCCACTTGCGCGACTAAAATCGCGCCACACAAGATCGAATCTACTTAGTTTATTAACAGTGATGGGACACCAAAAAAATGAATGTAATTCGGTGACATGAATTTTGCGCCAACCTCGTTAGGTTAGGGCTAGGGCTATATGTGTCTATTCTTAGCCCCCATCCTACTAAGGTTAGCTCCAGATAGCAAATTTTTTTATTGAATAGCTGTTTCTAAATGTCAAATAATAATGGTCGAGGCATTGCGATTTGTTAAGATTATATATATTTATTAATATTCAATAAACCAAATATTTATAGTATAAGTATGCACATTCAGAAATACTCCGCCGAAAAACATACAAACTTGTTTAATCTGAAAAGCCTTATATGTGTAACTAATTTAACCTTTCTTTAACCTCTCCATAGGTTATTTTTGGGTGGGTGCTGTTCGAATGCCGGACAACTCGTGGATGTGGCTCAGCAACGGACGCGGCTTGGTCGTGGCTGCAGACTGGAACCCAGGACAACCGAATGAACGGGAAGCTAATTGTGGCTACGGGGAAGGGAGCAGCTGGGGACTCTGGGACAATACTTGTGGAATATTGAAGAAAGCTCTGTGTTCTATGAGTGAAAACTAAACCGTTGGTTTTCATTTCACGAAGTACTTACATAGTATTAATGGTTTCTCAAGCATGATCTTTCCTGTTTCGGTGCCTGCACTTCACTTTCATAACGAACTATATGTACGAAGGACTTGAAGGTAGAGAAAATAAAAAAAAAACTGTACTTGGCGTTTTCATTGCATTTACATTTTTTGGTCAACTTGCTCTTTAAGCTAACTAATGATATAAAGACTCACAAAGTTCTGTTTTACTAGGACGTGTTCTTGTTTCGTTAAATTGATGTCAAAATTACACGCAAGGAGGACTAGATACGAGTGAATAATATTATTGAGACTCAACGTGACAATGCACTATCAGGTTACCATGGCAGGTCGTGGTATCTACATCACAAATCGATCTCGACTTCATTGCAAAATACTGCCCTTGCACTCGCTTCAAAGATTCATTAAAATTTGCTGGCATCAACTTCTAAGATGGTGAATACAGAATATCCACTATCGAAACACATGCACTCAGGGGAAGATCAATATTCTTACATACCTCGATCCGACCTGGTAGATTAATGAAGATTGGCAAATTAACTGCGCCTTTGTGGAATGTTTTTGCTGTAAATGTTTGGCTTTTGTAAAAAATAGTCCAATGATGCCGTATACTGTTATAAAAAGAGTATTTTACCTCTGAAGGTCATGACAACTCCGATTGATGTTATATGGTTGCGAATTCCAAATGTTAGGATTAAGATCTGATATTTGATTCTGCCACAATCCGCTTGTGCAAACGAGTAAAAAATATTTTTTTATTGTCTTCAGTGGGTCAATTATGAAGTTTAATTTCTATTTAAACCGAATTTGCACTCATGTTTGCTGCACTCAAATCTTTTATTCACTGCGATTTTGCTCCTTCATTGACAGCGTGGCGCTGCTCACAACATCCGCCCTAATTAGTGAACAAAAATGGTGCAAAAATTCATCGCTTTAACTAATATTTAATCTAGTGAAATTGGTGACGAAGAGTAATGTTCTCACAGAACCTTTCGGTTCCACTTACGTGGGCACGGAATATTTTTGGTTCGTTTTCAGTCTTGCTGAAGCTGCCACGACTGGACGGAAGCATTCAGCACATTGACTGGCCTGATATACAGGGTGTCCCAAAAAAACGATACTCAACTTTGAATGGCAATAACTCGAAAAGTAAAAGAGTTAAAAATTTTTGGAAGGTCAGGATTTGTTCCCTATGTTTTTTTCATCTTTTCACCAAAAATCAGACAGATCGATGTAGCCATGAGCGTTTGATAGAACTTTCAGTGACATGTGCTAAAATCGTGCTTGCGCAAAGTTTTAGTAAGATCATTTTGCATATTCATTACGTTGTCATGAGATGTTTTCTTTTCGCTGTTTCATTTTTAGCGCATTTTCTCATTTATGAAAAAAATGCACTTTTGTGCTCGCCATGTCCGTCTGTCCATCCGTCCGTCTGTCTGTCCGTCCGTGACTTCATGTTTTCGTCGACGAGAAAATGCGCTCACTGTCACTCACTGCAGTGAGTACTGAGTTTCATTTTTTGTATCTTTGGTGAGACAAAAATATGGCAATCTTTGGTGAGAGGCAATCATGTCAATCTTTGGTGAGAGCCAATCATGGCAATCTTTGGTGAGAGGCAATCATGTCAATCTTTGGTGAGAGGCAATCATGACAATCTTTGGTGAGACACAATCATGACAATCTTTGGTGAGAGGCAATCATGTCAATCTTTGGTGAGAGGCAATCACGACAGTCTTTGGTGAGACACAATCATGACAATCTTTGGTGAGAGACAATCATGGCAATCTTTGGTGAGAGGCAATCATGTCAATCTTTGGTGAGAGGCAATCACGACAGTCTTTGGTGAGACACAATCATGGCAATCTTTGGTGAGAGATAATCATGGCAATCTTTGGTGAGAGAGAATTTCAAAACCAAAGATTGCCTCTCACCAAAGATTGCCATGTTTTGTCTCACCAAAGATACAAAAATGTAACTCAGTACTCACTGCAGTGAGTGACAGAGAGCGCATTTTCTCGTCGACGAAAACATGAAGTCACGGACGGACAGACAGACGGACCGACGGACGAACGGACAGACGGACATGGCGAGCACAATAGTGCATTTTTTCATAAATGAGAAAATGCGCTAAAAATCAAACAGCGAAAAGAAAACATGTCAAGACAACGTAATGATTATGCAAAATGATCTTAATAAAACTTTGCGCATACACGATTTTATAGCACATGTCACTGAAAGTTCTATCAAACGCTTATGGCCACATCGATCTGTCTGATTTTTGTGGAGAAATAGAATAAAACAAATAAAAAAAAAACTTTTAAGAACCACGTTTTCTTAACGGACAAAAAAGTAAAACATTTACTCTTACATAATATTTAAGTTATGTAGAATGTTATGTAATGTTATGTAAGAGTAAATGTTTTTCTTTTTGTCCGTTAAGAAAGCGTGGTTTTTGAAAGTTTTTTTTAATTTGTTTTATTTCACTATTTTTAGTTTTGTAGAAACCAGAAAAACGTGGTTTTTGAAAATATTTTTATATTTATTTATTTTTTACTTTTTAGTTAGCAATTTTAGCAATTCAAATCAATTTCCAGGGTTGGCAAGTCTGGATGTTCGAGAAAAAACTCAATTCCAAACTGTGAATTTTTAGTGTTTTTTTTACTTTTTTAAATTTTATTTTTATTTTTTTTTATTATTATTTCTGATGATCAAATCTTGAATTGTTAGGCAGCATAAACATGCATGCCAAATTTCAACTTACTAGGATGTTTAGAAGTGCTCTAAATTAAGGTTTGAATTTCTGATGACAGACAGACACGGAACGAAACTAAAAAAAACGTGGTAAAAAACTGTTAAAAAATATTTTTTAATTAGCATTTCTGATGATCAAATCTTGAATTGTTAGGCAGCATAAGCATGCATGCCAAATTTATAGTTTCTATAGTATTTTCAGAAGAGCTCTAAATTAAGGTTTGAATTTTTGATGACAGACAGACACGAAACGAAGTCAAGAAAAACGTGGTAATAAAAAAATACAGGAAACAAATCCTGACCTTCCAAAATTTTTTAACTCTATTACTTTTTGAGTTACAGGCATTCAAAGTTGGGTATCGTTTTTTAGGGATACCCTGTATTACCACTACTCGGAAGTGTGCAAGCGACTGACTTTAGGCGCCTGGTAGTGGTTGATGCTGTATGATGTAAGCCCATATGTGTATCGCTAATACACAATAATAACACTTCTATGCAAAATACTCACCCTGTTATACATAATATGAAGACATTGAGTTATATACATAATATTGAGTTATTTCGCGTATACTGTATGTACTGACCTATAAATTTATGCATCTATAAATCATGCGACTTATATGCACAAAGAATGATCAACTTATGCGTGACTAATGTGTCTATACTTCATTTTCATCGCAGTTAATGCCGTGAAGAACAAGTATTAACTACGATGTACATGCATAGTCGATTTATTTACTGATGCTATGGTGCGTATAATTTCGAGCGAGACAAATAGGCGCGTTCGAGGCAATGAGGCGATTAACAACACCAGAGGGTTTCTAGCCGAACAATGAGGATAAAATTAGATTTTGTTCACCAATTTAACAGGTTGACAACTATTAATCCATAATCCATAAACATATTAGGCTGTGAAGAATTGCTATTTCGTCGTCTATTGTATTTAGATGACCTGAACTCAGTTGAAGTTGAACGCTTAAGGGGAAGCGAGGTGGCCAGGCGGGAACAAGCTCTAATAAGAAACAAAATCAAACAGTCATATAGTTCCTCTTACTAAAATTTGTTGTGAGTTGTTATTGCAAACTGCGAACAGATTGCGAGGTTATTCTTGTATTAGAAACTAGAAGCGTTGCAAAGTTAAACTTGAGACCAATTGCCAGAGAGTCTTCATATCTCTTACTATATGTGATCATTTCCTGATTGCAAACAATCTCATAGCAATTATTTCTACCTATCTATCTAATTTTGAACACTTTTTTCATGTATATTTTGAACGAGCATAACCTGGACTGAAGTTCGCACATATTCAACAAGTTACTTATTTAATCACTCATTCGAATATTCCCCTATTCTTATCTTAACCCAAGATTCAAAAGTGCAAAGACTAAATTGCGAGAAAGTTTATATGGATTTTAAGAAATTATTTAAAGTAGTCACCATTGCACTCGAAATTTTTGATTTTGCGATTAACTTCATGGTGATACATTCATTATTATGTTTGTTATGTTCAATAACTTTGTCGTTAATTAGTTTCATATCTATTCATCACGGACGATGTTTGGTTACTGCCTCATTGCCTGCCTCGGCGTGTACGTCTCATCGGCCACCAAGTGGAGCCTCATAGACCTCAACAGGACGCAATTCCTGATGGAGGACAACTCGTATGAAGGAAAGGCACAGTCAGCTCTCATCTGCGTCCTGCAGGCGGAACAAGTCCTGCGCCATGCAAGCCGCGGCCTCGCCTGCTACTCCGACGGCCGCTGCGTCGTCGCAGACGGACCCTACGACCACCTCCGAGGACCGGCTTCCGGCGACTGGGCCTGCTACTCGTTCCGTGCGTTACCTGAATACTTTCATTAAAAGAGATCTTGTCACGTTATGGAGAAAACAATTTAATTTTCTTCATGTTAATATTTCAAATTATTAAAGGATGATATTAATGCTACCGGTTTTATTAATTTTCACTTCATTACCCACAGTTACAATCCTGTGCGCTAGCCCTCCTGGTGGCCTCGGCGACGCGCTCAGGGCGGCGGTGCCGTGCAACGTGTCGCTGAGCTGCACGCCTCATGGGGCTGGGCTGACGGTGAGCTGTGGGGGCTTTGGTCGCAGTCATGTCTTCAAATTTTCTTTGGTATTTGCGACTATTATCATTTGCGACTGAATTATCAGTGTTTCTGATAATTCAGTGTCCCTCCTTTCGTGGTAACGTGTTACTATTCTGAAGGTCTCACTCTCGAAGTTGGGAGCCAGTCCGGTTATCATCTTCCAAGTGTACAGTATGATATACCTTTCTCTTCTTCTCTCCAGTGAGTACAGTCCCAGGTGTTTCAGCCTGCCCCAGTAGTTCAGGTTCAGCTCCCTCATGCTGCTGATCCTGTATGTGAAGGTCCGCTGCACTGCCTCTAGTTTCCGCACCGCACCCGCCTTGAGTGGCGACCAAAGTTGGCAGCAATACTCAAGATTGGGGAGCACGAGGGCTCTGAAGAGTGTAATCATTGGTGCTGCTTCTCTCGTTCGAAATGTCCGCCATATCCACCCCATCCGTTGCCGGCTGCGCGCGACTATTTCCTCGATATGGGCATCGAACGTGGCTTCAGCACTCATCAACACTCCGAGATCTCGAACTAGTTGCTTTTCCTCAATTTCGGTGCCATCTGATGCTAAGTAGCGATGTGGCATCCCGATCTCTGTGCGGACTTATCTCATTACTTCGAACTTGGTACCGTTGAACTGCATATTGTTCACTAGGGCCCAATCGTAGATTGACGATAGATCATCCTGTAACCTCTCGCAGTCTAGGTCATCTGTGAGCTACATCAGCACTCTTGTATCGTCCGCAAATGACGCTGTAGATGCGTGGGTGAGTTCTGAGTCAATATCGGCAATGTGGATGAGGAAGAGTATCGGTCCAAGCACTGAGCCCTGCGGAACTCCGCATTTCACCTTCGCTTCTCTCGATTTCGAGTTTCCAATTGCGACAGCTTGTACTCTATCTGTAAGGAACTTGTGTATCCACCTCAATAGGCTTCCTCCTACCCCCAACAGCCTCAGCTACCTAAAGAGCACCCCATGGTCAGCTTTGTCAAAAGCATTAGTAAAGTCCAGGTATACCACGTCCACGCCAGCTCCCTCTTCCAACTGGGCCACTAGACGGTGATGGTGCTCCAGTAACTGCGACAAACAGGAACGATTACGCCGGAAACCATTTTGTCCGTTATTACACAGGTCAGCCTCTTCCATATACCGGAGAAGCCTCCTGACCACTACCTTCTCAAAAACCTTGATCACATGTGAGGTCTAGGTCACAGGTCTGTAATTTTGGGGTCTGTCCCTCGCACCTCCTTTGTGGATTGGCGTTATCAGTCTTACTTTTAGGCCCTCAGGAATAATTCCCTCCACCATCGAGGCTTTCCAGAGCATTGTGAGCGGAACCTTCAGTGCTTCGACACACTTCTTCAACAGCACTGCCGGAATTCCATCCGGTCCTGGTGCTGAGAACGTCGCCAGTTCTTTGATAATTATTTCCATTTCATCTGGCCCAAACTCAATGTTCTCCAACCCCCTTCTTCCTGGCAGTGCCTGGAGACCTTCGATTTCATTCTCCTCCCTTGAGTAGCGGGGGGTTACTCAAGACTGATTTAAACTGCGATCCCAGTAACTCACACACACCCTGGTCATCTCCGACAAGGACATCGTTATCCTTCAGCGGGCCCACTGGCGTCTTTATTTTAGCCTTAGAGTGGGCGTATTTGAAAACGTACTTCGGGTTTTCTCTGATTACCTCCACTACTCGTTCCTCGGCACTCGGCAGCTTGTTCTTCTATCCTATGCGAGTCCTGCAACCTGAGTTCAATTTCATAGTGCAAATCTACTAGTCTCTGCCTCCTCAGATCACTAGTGGATTCAGTTATTTGTTTATAAAAAATTCACTAAGGACCGAACGTATCTTCCCTTCCTCTCGTACCCACCGCCAGGCAACTCGCCCAACAAAAGTGCGTCCCGACCTCAAGAGGTGCAGTGCACCACTGAGGGTTGCCTCCTAGCAAGCAGCCGAACGATGACGTGGTGCGCCGCGCACCAATATTGCCTTGATGTTGGCGGGAAACTCTACACGCCCACCGACCCCCAGAAATACATGAACTTCACTGGCTTCGTCTCTGGTCAGTGACCTGATAACCAATCAACTAGCGGAGCCCAAAGTGGTCTTGAAATTCGCAAAAACACTCACCAAGTTATCCTTAAATTATGAGTATTTTCAGAAGGTAACTAAAGCGTTAGTTACTCAGCATTGAGAACCACTGCTCAATGAAGAGTAGTGAAATTAATTCTAAAATAGGAAAAGGCGGTTTTCAGCTTCTGAAGACAAAAAAATATTTGCGTCCATTTCGTTCCGTTCAAGCAGCAGTTAACTTTGGCATCACGTTCTATAGAATCATGGCTGCCCTCGTATTTGGGATATGGTCCGAAATAATAGTAATAGTAAAACGATATTTTTAGTATAAGTATGCACATTCAGAAATACTCCACCGAAAAACATACGAACTTGTTTTATCTGAAAACCCTTATATGTGTAACTAATGAAACCTTTCTTTAACCTCTCCATAGGTTATTTTTGGGTGGGGGCTGTTCGGATGCTGGACAACTCGTGGATGTGGCTCAGCAACGGACGCGGCTTGGTCGTGGCTGCAGACTGGAACTCAGGACAACCGAATGAACGGGAAGCTTATTGTGGCTACGGGGAAGGGAGCAGCTGGGGACTCTGTGACAATACTTGTGGAATATTGAAGAAAGCTCTGTGTTCTATGAGTGAAAACTAAACTTTTGTTTTTCATCTCACAAAGTACTTACATAGTATTAATGGCTTCTCAAGCATGGTCTTTCCTGTTTCGGTACCTGCACTTCACTTTCATAACGAACTATGTATTTGAAGGCGAAGAAAATGAAAAAATCTTTACCTGGAGTTTTCGTTGCATTTGCATTTTTGGTAACTTGTGATTTAAGCTAACTAATGATTTAAAGGCTCACAAAGTTCTGTTTGAGTGAACGAGTAGGTGTTTCGTTCAATTGATGATGAAGTTGCAATTAAAGAGGAGTAGATATGAGTAAATTATAGACGTGGCAATTCAAATTAATTTACTAATAAATAATGCGTGGCAATTCAATTAACAGGTTACCATGGCAGGTCATGGTAACCTGTTACCACCACAGGAAACCATGAGGTAACTTGAGTTGTCATCAGAAATCGATCTTGACTTCATTGCGAAATACTACACTTGCACTCGCTTCAAAGATTAAGTTAGATTTGCTGGCACTAACTTCTAAGATGGTGAGTAGAGCAGCAACAATCGAAACACATGCACTTAAAGATAGATCGAGTTTCTTAAATGCCTCTGGGTTGGTAGATTAATAAAGATTGGCAAATTATCTGCGCCTGAATAGAATGTCTTTCCTGTAAATGTTTGACTCTTACAAAAAATTGTTAAATGATACCGTATGCTTTTAAAGGGCGCATTCTGCTCCTGAAGGTCATGATAATTTCGATTGAAGTAATATTTTTCCGAATTCCAAATGTTGGGATTAAGATCTAATATTTGATCCTGCCTCAGTTCGGTTGTGTAAATGAGAAAATATTTTTTGTGTCTTCGGTGGGTCAATTATGAAGTTAGTTTTCTATTTAAACCATATTTGCACTCATGTTTGCTGCACGCAACTGTTTTATTCACCGCGATTTTGCTCGTTCATTGCCAGCGTGGCGCTGCTCACAACATCCGCCCTAATTAGTGAACAAAAATGGGTAAAAAATTCATCGCTCAAACTCCTTTTGAATTCAATGAAATTGGTGACATAGAGTAATGTTCTCACAGAACCTCTACGTTCCACTTACGTGGACACGGAAAATATTGGTTCGTTTCAATCTTGCTGCTCAAACGTTACATCCGGGAATACAGGGCGGGGTGACCTGCCTAGCGACGACTCGGAGAAGGAGGACGACGAAGGCGGAGCATCAGCTTGACCGTGGACTACGACGTCCTAAACTCATCACAAGGTCACAAGCTGCACGAATGGACGGGAAGGATTCAGCACATTGACTGGCGTGAGGTATTACCACTTCTCGGAAGTATGCAAGCAACTGACTATGGGCGCGTGGTACTGGTTAAATCTTGTTGATCTGCCCTACGTGCAGACGGTCTGACCCCATCCCAGTCAGACACCCCTACCCCCGGCCTCCCCCATCCCCCCCCCCCCCCCCGGCCTCCCCCCTTGCTGGCCCCCTCCCACCTTTGCGTCCTCCACCTCGGATACGCGCTGGAGCGCAAGGACCGCCCCGGAAGTCACGGCGGAGGTCTCCTCATCTTGATCCGCCATGATGTCCCCTACATCGGACGAGACATCTCTCCCCTCCTACGCGGCGACACCACTATGGAGGCTATAGCAATCTCCACTCCTCTTATGGCTCACCTCTCTGTATCATCAATGTATACATCCCACCGGCCTCCTCCTGCCCCCCGGGATACTCCCGGGAGCTCGCAGACATTATCTCCATTCCGGGTCACTGCCCGATAATGGGCGATTTTAACGCCCACCATCCCTCTTGGTTCTCCCACACGGAAGACCAGAGAGCCGTAGCGCGAGGAACCGCAGTCGACGACCTCATCGCTGGTTCCTTCCTCGCCTACCTCAATGAGGACTCCCATACCCGCCTCCCCTCCCATGGCCCGCTCTCCTCTCCGGACCTCGCCATCATCAGCGGTCACCTACTCCTCAGTATCTCCTGGACTCCTCAAGCCGCTCTAAACTCGGACCACCTGCCCATCCTGATCCATCTTCCTTCCTCAGCTGATTCCCCGACTCCCCGGGCCGCCCGCTCCTATGTCAACTTTAAAAAAGCTGACTGGCCCGCATATACGGCAGCCATCGAAGCGGCGCTCGAGACGGTTCCTCCCCCCACCTCGTGTGGCGGAGAGTCGACCTTAAGGGAAGTCTTGACGACCGCTGCCAGACAGCATATCCCTGCCGGATTCAGGAAGGACTTCTCCCCATCAGTCAACCCTAGCACCCGGTTGCTCATAGAGCAACGGGATGACATTAGGGCGAGCAACCAAATCGATCCCGGCTCCCAGAACTCAACCTGGAAATCGGCATCTCCATACAGGCCCACGCCAGGAACACCTGGCAAACACATCTTGCGTCTTGCAGCAGGCGTACCAACCAATCCAAACATTGGAATCTCCTCCGCTCCCTAGCCGGAAAGCGGAACTGCCCTCCCCCCAATCAGCCAATCCAATTTGTTCGGATTTCCCTCTCCTCCCAACGCAAGATCTCCTCCGCCTTCTGCAAGCTTTTCACTTCGGCCGCTTCTCACTCTCAGAGTCCCTCCACCCGCCGCCTCATCGTTGAATCCGAACCCAACATCCCCTCGACAGGGACTTCTCCCCTTTCACCCCGACATGGTGAAGCTTGCCATCGCAGCCACCAACAACTCATCCGCTCGAGGTCCTGATGGCCTCACGGTTCTTCATCTCAAGCACCTCGGCCCGCGTGGCCTCCAGTTCCTCGCCCATATTTTCAACATCTCCGTCTCCACAGCCTCTATCCCATCCATTTGGAAAAATTCTATAGTTGTTCCAATTCTCAAATCGGGCAAACCCGGAAACCAGGGCTCCTCATACCGCCCTATCTCCCTCCTCTGCCCTGCAGCCAAGATCCTTGAGCGCCTGGTGCTCCCAACATCTTGGGATCTCTCACTCTTGGGCGTGGCTACTGGTAAATCCTCGGTCACGCTCTTCGCCCCAGACACCCACCAATCTCGCTCCCACCCTGCTGCCAGTATCTGCAACGGCGTCATCCCCCTGGATAAAACGCCCTAAAATCCTGGGCGTCACCTGGGATACGCACTTCACATTCTCCCCTCATGCAAGAACCATCGCCACGAAAGCGACGGGTTCTCTTCGCATCCTAAAAGCCCTAGCTAGTACCAACTGGGGCTTCTCCAAGGAGGACATTATTGCCACCTACCGAACCATCACGCGCCACCAATCCTCAACTACGCGGCCCCCATCTGGTACTGTAGCCGCGCCTCATGCGTCTCTAATTTTTGTACCGCGATTTTTTTTATAATTTTTCTTGCGATCATTCAAACAGTTATTTATTATATTTTTGGTGCTAAATTTGTATCCGTTTTTTTCCAATAATGTTTTTGCATTTCGATCTTTACTAGCATTTTTATTTAGAGAAAAAGTCTGTTCACCCTGATCATTCGATACGCGTCACTTTCATTCTGTTAGTCGTGAAGCACTTTGCGCTTCACTGTTGGTGAATTTTTGTTTGCGACATGTAAATTTGTGCGTGATATTTGTGAATAGTTATATTGTGAGATCTAAATTTGTGCTGTAATATTTGTGAATTGTAATTATTTTGTTAGGAATAATTCAAGTTAAGTATCATAGCCATATCTTAAGTTTATTTGTTATTCTTTGTTTACAGAACCGAACTCAATTATCACGATTAGTTAGCTTAGGTACGAGCCATCCGCTGGGTTTGTTCCGAGTTCACTTTAGGTTTATATTGTGCTTATTTTGAGCTTATTTGTGTTCTCATCAGTGCCTTCGTATCAATAAAGTGCTTATAATCTCAAGTTCACTTCCCTGCACGGTTAACGTTCGGTTGTCTGGCTGGCGCTGAAGTAAGAGCGTTCGGACGTCACCGTCGCGCTTACAGCACCCTGTTGCCTCACGTTCAGCAGTTGCCCAGTTCCTCGCCAGCGCCCTCCAGCCCTCCCATACCTCATTCCGCATCGTTTCTTCCCCCCCCCCCCGGGGGACCGCCCCATGAAAGCCTCCAACCAGTCGAGGTTCGGTCACATGGTCACACCATTCTTGGGTAATGGCATGATGCCTGCCGTTGCCTACGGAGAGGCCAAGCGGTCCCTCCGCAGGGAGATCGCCTCCCGCGTTACGGCGACTGACGCCATAAACGCCGTCCTCGCAGCCCCGCCACCGCCGATTGCATCAGTGGAGGCCTCACTCCCTCGCCTCTACCGCTCGGCGCTATCCCAGCTCCGCTCGGGATACTGCAGCTCCCTGACGTCCTATTCCGCCAGGTTCGGGCGCTCCCCTAGCTCCGCTTGCCCGGAATGCGGGTATCCCCTCCAGTCCGTTCAGCACCTCTTCGCCTGCCCCGCCTTCCCCACGTCTCTCAGCGTCTCCTCACTGTGGGACAGCCATGTGGAGGCAGCGGCTTTCCTGGCCACCCTCCCTGCCTTTGCCCATCTCCCCCCTCTTACGGTTCCTGCCCCTCGCCCACCAACAGAGCCTCCCCCCGGCGAGCGTGACGGTCGCAACGAACAACATCAAATCTTGTTGCCGTTTGATGTAAGCCCAAATGCGCCTCGATAACACACAATACTAACCCTTTAATGCAAAATACTAACCCTATTAGGTATTCACAATATTTATATCAAGTAATTTCGCATGTACTGTAGCAAATAATGAGTCTATGACACGGCCGATAAATTTATGCATCTAGAAATCAAGCGACTTCTATGCACAAAGAATGATCAAGTTTGTACGTGACTAATGTGTCTATATTTCCTTTTCATCGCAGTTAATGCCGTGAAGAAACAGTTCATTCAAATCAGCAATAAAAAAATTCAAAACTTTCGGCCTGTACTCAAGTGCAATGAATTTTTGATGATTCCATTTTATATTATATTCAAAGCATCACGGACAAAACGTTCGTGCTCTGTATGAGAAATAAATGGCAGCAGTTAGAATGACGTACGAGCGTAGTAAATAAAGTGCACCATGATTAATGGGAAGTAAACACTAAGACACATTTGCGAATTAGCCAAAGTGTCTGTATGTTCGGCTATGAAACACAGCTTAAGAAAGATAAATCATCGGTATTGATTATGGTATACTATAAATTCATTGTAGTCATTATACACAATCATAGTAGTTACTGAACCGAGCTCATGGTAACACTTGGCAAAAACAGCTTAAATCATAGGTTACCACAATCTTATTTAGAATCTTACCCAACAAAATTAACCAATTACCTCTGAATAAAACCTCCTTCAATATTATTACGACCACAAAAATTGTCCAATTACCCCGGAATTTACATAAACAGCTTAACAGTCTACCGATCATTTACCCCGAATCTTGTCCAACAAAATTAACCAATTACCCCCGAATAAAACCTGGTCATTTACCCACAATTTTAATTAGACTTCAAAAATTTGAGCACTGTCTTACGACCATTTAAACCCCGGATCTTGAGTTAACGACCATTTACCCCGATTGAGCACTCTTCAACCGAAAACTCCGTAAAGTTTGGAAACTATTCTTTACTAATGACGCAGGACTTGATGTACAGTGAGGAAAATCGTTTTGGGTAAATGGGCTAATCTGACTTGAGCTGATCCCTCAACATGAATCATCGGTCTGCTCAGCATGTTCAATATATTCAATACCCACCTATTTAGTATCCAATCTATTAATTTACTCGTTATTAACACTCAAATCATTTATCATTTAAATCAGCTCGTCATTTAACTTAACCCACCAAGATAGCTAGCTAACCTTGAATTCGTTTCGTCGTGGAAACCTTGAGTCATTTTTTTTTCATTGTGCTCACCAGCTTGTAGCTGAAGGCGCTCTCAAATTAACCTCCACAAAAACTCGCTCCAGATCCAGGGCCGGTCTAGCAGAGGTAAATGCATTGCTAATATCGAGAGTGTTCTAGAACATATTTGTCCTCGACCGCTGTAGTTGATCTGTAATGCATTAAGCTCTGAACTCCCGTCGAGTGAGGATATTTCAGAAGGCAATACCTACCTATTGATCGCGTACGGAAGAATCTGCAGAGCAAATAAGCACATAATGAGCACGCTATCAGCGCAACAAATTAATACGTTGAAAAAAGCTAAGGAAGAACTGAAGCTCATTGAGTGTGTGAAAGATGAAGCTCTATCGAATAAAGAAAAATATGAAGAAATTCGAGATTTGATCATCAAAGATGCAATTGCCAAACCGCTAAACCGTACAGGGAAAATCTTTTCAATGTAGGGAAAAGAGTGAGAAGAAGAGGTATAGAAACGCCGGAAAAAACGAACTCATGGTTAATGAAAAACAAGATTGAGAATAAAATACCCCCTCCTGAATAACCTCATGATATGTGCAATGATTATGGTGAACTATACAAATTTTTATATAAAGCAAAGAGTACAGTAAAATCAGAAAAAATGGCTTCTTGAGAACTAAAATTGTGTTTGGATATTTTCTGGGTCGATTCTGTGAAAAACTGTGAATGAGCATATATTTAGAAGGACTGAAACATCCCTTAAAACTGTTTTATCCGAGCTGTTTGATATAAATAAATCACACAGCAATCACCTCCGATGGTTAGGAAAGGTAGACTATAAATGTCGGAAACTCTTGTTCGTATCAATATCTCTGCATCAACTATTCATGAAGCAAAAGCAGATAACTAACATATTAAAAAATAATCCTGATTTAGCCGAACAGTGGGAGTGAGACCGTCAACAGTGTTATGTAAGCAAGTGATGTGCGGAGCACGTCAAGGTCAATCACTAACGGGATTTCCAATCCAGTCAGTGATGCATCGCTGACTGCTGCACCGTCACTATACACCTGCTGCTGCCTTCTCGATGAAGAATCAGGCAGCTGGCTCTACATCAACTGTCAAAAATCATTTCAGAAACTCACTGATTCATTACCGCGTTTCATTTACCATGAAAGCAAAGTGTGAGTCCTGTTCAGGAGATCTTACTAACTCGATTACGTCCACTCAGTTAAATGAGTTTCATACAAGTGGGGAAAATCTTGTGAAAATATGGATATGAAATACATATGATATTTGAAACAAAAATTATCATCACCGGGTAATTTACTTAGAGATATCATAAAAAAGAGATCGAATTGGATCTATCTGAATAATATTGACTAATTCATAATGATTTAAATTCCATCTTTTACAAGATGAAAAATCATTCCCATCATAGCAAGTCTTCGTATGGAGCGTTTCCTTTCGTGAGTAATATAAAAAATTCATTACCAAAGAATTTCGGGAATTCATAAGTAAAATTTTACATCTAGTGCATAAGATCTCGACAGCAGAGTGGCTAGCGACGCGTCTTGGTAGTCGCTACCCCAGGTTTCGATCCCAAGCACCTCATGAGGTTTTTGCAGGTCTTACGTCAGTGGGCGGAGACATGAGAGGAGCTGGGGGGTGGTGATTAACGAGGCGCACGCCGTGCGCCACCGACAACAATGCTGTCGGTGATTAACTATGCGCGCGGTGCGTGCATAGCATGAAAGAAAAAATAAAAAAAACGTGAAATTCTTAGAAAATGGCCAAAAAAGAGGGTACTATAGAAATCTATCTCCTCCTAGGATTTTCAAGCTACAACATCGAGACGCATATCATTCGATGCGTAAAGGCTGTATATATCGATTGGCCATAGCTTTTTTCGGAATTCTTATTTTTCGTGGGTAGGGTGGGCATTTTTCGTAAATTTTCCGTAGACCAAAAATTGCAAATTGACCCCCCCCCCTTATCTGATGATTTTGGGGTAATAAAATGATTTTGGCACCGTTGGATTCGTCACTGTCAGCTTTAATATGAGCACAAAAACCGGAAAAGCCAAAATCTTCGATTCTGAACAGATGCTCTCCTTAACTTCCGCAAAGCCGGAGCATGCATTACCTCGTTGAATCAATAAAATAATTCTGATTAATTCAATGTAATACATTGTGAACAAATAAATGTATTAGAATAAAAGAATTTTTCTAATGTGTTTATAATTTTTCTATATAAAATGAGAGCTAACGAATCATCTAATTTATGACATGCGAAAAAACACACCTTAAGTACTAAAACCTTTTTTATCTTTATTTTTCAAGTAAAATGAGAGTTGATAAATCATCTGATGTTAATCATACGAAAAAAACTTACATTTAATGTGAAATCTCTTTGGATACATTTTTTAAGTAAAATGAAACCAAATATTGTCGGCATGAATCACTGTGAAGTCAGTAACACAGTGGTTAAAAATCTAAACAAACATATAGAAACTCATAAGCATCGTAAAATAATTAACAATTCGATCATATCAAATGCATACTTCCATACAAAGACAAAATGCGTAAAATGTAATCGCGAAGTTCAAAACTTGAAAAGGCATGAACAAATAAACGCTCATAGAAAACGTTTAAATGATGTCATAATAGCCAGTTCTATCTTTCATTGTAATTTTTGCAATTTGGAAGTGGACGATATTGGAGTACATGAAAACTCAAATGTACATTTTAAAAATAAATTTGAATACATGCGAGGGGAAATTAAGAAGGCTGGGAATGAAACATGTGCAGAACATATTTATCATGATATAAGAACTATCGATCCAAAGTTGTTTCTCAAGAATATTACATCTGAAGTTATTCAAGTAATTAGACAGTCAAAATTCGATAACATTAAATTACAGTTGAATTTACAAGTTGAGTTTTACAAATTCAAATTAGGTAGTGAGAAAATCTATAATACCGGGTGGTTCAATTCAAATAGGTTTATAGAACTTTCAAGGATTCACATAAATTTAAATACAATTAAAAAACTTTGTGATAACCTGATACACAGAATCGAAGAATTTACGAATAACTCTTCTGGATGGATATTAACAAGTTGCTAAACTTCACAATTAAAATTGTTGAATACAAACCTTTAAGAAATTCTAGCTATATTGAATTGCCTGACAAATTGAGACATCCGAAATATAAGTTAATAAATATTAAAAACCAAGATAACATGTGCTTTAAGTGGACGGTCACGCGCCATTTCTGCAGGAATGAAAAAATGGTAGCAGAATAACGAAAATATTAAAAAAGAAAGCTGAAGAGTTGGAATTCGCAGATATCAAATTCCCTATGAAAATTAACGACATCGATAAATTTGAAAAGATGAATAATATTTCCATATATGTATTTAGCTTGAATTATTGTTTGGAGCTATGCCCACTTCGAATAACTAAAAATAGAGATAAGGTTTCATTATTGCTAATAACAAATAAGAATGGAAGTCATTATGTTCTGATGAAGTCTTTAAGCCCATTAATTCATAGGGCGAGTCATAAAACTAAATATGTATGTCCAAACTGCCTGCATGCATTTACACGTGAAGGCCTAAATGAAAAACATAAAACTGATTGTTCTGTTCCCACACCCGTCAAATGTTTTTAGTGATGAGAAACTAAAATTCAAGGCCTTTCAAAAGACTATCAAGAATCCCTTTGTAATTTACGCTAATTTTAAATCGACCTTGGTAGGTATTGATTCATGTCAGCCAGACCCCAAGTCGAATTATACTCGGAATATTCAAAAGCATGAGCCTAATAATTTCTGTTGCTTTACTAAATGCGAGGATGATAGGTACTCAAAGTTGGAGTTATATAATGGTGAAGATGCATCGGAAAAATTTGTAGAATATCTAGAAGCAGAAACAAAACAAGTATATGAATTATTAAATCTATATCCATAAAAGATGTTCCTATCAAATGAAAAATGTCATGAACAAATAAATGCTACAGTTTGCTATGTCTGTCATGAAGAGTTTACTAAAGAAAACTATAAGGTTAGACTTAGAGACCACAACCACCTAACGGGAGACTATAGAGGTGCAGCGCATCTGAAGTGCAATTTTAAAATTATAAATCTTAATTTTATCCCAGTGTTTATGCATAACTTATCCAATTATGGTTCACATTTGTTTATTAAAGGACTAGGTAAAGTGTCCAGTAAAATTAATGCTATACCAGAGACGGAGCAAAAATACATAAGTTTCACACAGACCATCAAAGTCGAGATGTATATAGATAAAAAAACTGGGAGAGTGTGAGATATGACAAGTGACATAAGATTCTTAGACACTTTCAGATTCATGTCTTCATCGTTGGATGCAAAAAATTTATCAGAGCATGTAAATTTGAAAAAAAACATTTCCCTAATAATGAGCAGTTTAAATTAATACAAGACAAAGACATATATATCCATACGATTACATGGATACCTGTGATAAAATGAATTCAATTAGTTTACCATCGAGGGATGAATTCTATAACAAATTAAATAATAAACATATATCTGATAAAGAATATGAACATGCTAAAGAGGTTTGGGATGTATTCAAATGCAAAACATTCGAAGATTATAATAATCTCTATCTCAAAGTTGATACCTTGTTATTATGTGAGATGTCTGAGAACTTTAGAAATACCTGTTTGAAAACATACAAATTAGATCCAGCCCACTATTTCACAGCTCCGGGTCTATCTTTTGATGCTTTATTAAGGCCAGTAGTCACAGTGCGGCGAAGTCCGTGAGCGAGAAATTCGCGACAAGGATGTGGAACCCTTGTTCTGTGTTCAGATCGGCCAGTTGCTACGCTCGAGCTTGTTGCCTTTGTTATATGATACCTGAGCCAGCACCCATCTTAGGGCTGCGGCCGTCTCCTAGGTGGCCGAGGAATGGCTTGCGGTCGGCTAGAACTAACTGGTCTCGGCCGACCACTGGCCATCTATTATTACTCGCCCCTCATTGTGCTCCCCTTCACAAGAGTGACAGGCGGGTAATTTACGAGGTGTGTTTCCCCTCATTTTTTCCCCAACTCCTTCATGAGAACTGCGGCTTCCAAAGAAAATGTGAAATCTCCGATTTAGCAGTAATGAAAAAATATTTTGTTACAAAATATCTACACAATAGAGGTTGATTCAGATATGTCTTTAATACCGATCAATAGAGAATAAATAATACATCCTTGTGTCTCACAAAATTAGGTAAATCGCATAGTATAATGAACATTGATTGATCGATGTACAACCTTTGCCTCTATCATAACTAATGCTAGACAAAATTTACATAATTTTTGTTACTGTAGAGAAATTTTAAATAAATAGCTGAATAAGCATGACAAAATTCAGATTGATATTTCATTTACGAGCGGAGTTATAATGACTATACGTAGTGATAGATTCTCATAAGGATCCAGCCAAGCCTGCCTGAGGGCATAGCGGTTATCAATCGCGGTCTTAAAGATTAGTGAGATAGAATTAGACTTGCTGAACGTCCTGATATGATACTATTCAGTCAGAAAGGCATTAGAGGTAGTGTTTCAATGATTTCTAAAAGATATGCTAAGGCAAATAATAAATATATTCCGGAAAGTTATGATCCTCAAAAACCGAGTAATTATATTTCATACATAGACGCAATTAATTTATATGGTTGGGCTATGTCACAGAACCTACCAACAAAAAACTTTAGACGGTTGAAAGAAAATGAACCATTCAGAGATAATAAAGGCTACATTCTCGAAGTTGACTTTAGTTATCCAGAAGACTTACATGACAATCATAATGATTTACCTCTAGCTCCTGAATAGTTAGTACCTCATAAGTTAGTACCTCATCTTTGTAAGCGCGAAAAATATGTAATCCATAACAGTAATTTGAAGCTATATGAGAAACTTGGATTGAAACTAGATAAAATCCATAGAATATTAGAATACTATGAGAGTCCATGAATGAAGCCGTACATAGATCTGAACACGAAAAAGCAGCAGCAAGCGACATCTGATTTTGACCAAGATTTCTTAAAGTTAATAATTCAGTATTCGGTAAAACGATGGAGAACATTAGAAACCGAGTCGAAGTTAATTCGGTTAAGACTAAACAAGAATTGAGAAGATTAGTTAATAAACCTTATTTGAAAGGATTCAAAATATTCTCGGAAAACCTGATAGCCTGTCATATGCAAAAACAAAAGCTAAAGTTTGATAAACCTATTTATGTAGGGATGAGCATACTAGATATAAGCCGGACATTGATGTATGACTTTCATTACAACTTCATCAGGGAAAATATGGTGATAGAGCAAAGCTATTGTTCACCGATACTGATTCACTTTGTTATCAATTTCAAACCGATGACTTATATGAAGATATGAAGGATAATCAAGACTTATTTGATACATCAAATTATCCTAAAGATCATTTCTTATATTCAAATCAGAAAAAAAGTAATCGGTAAAATGAAATATTAAACTAGCAGCATTCCTATAAAAGAATTTGTAGGTCTTCGAGCAAAGCTGTATTGTTTTCGAACAAAGTGCAGGTGCAGGGTGGCCCAGTGGTTACAGTTCAGGGCAAGTACTTTCAAACATTGCCAAGTGGACGTAACTTCTTGAACTCAAGCTCAAAAAGATACGTCTAGTGTACGATCAGCGTTTTTTGACACCTAAAAACTTTCGTACGACCGACTTAGCTAAGACCGTACCTTCAAACCACGTTTGCATGTCAGCCAATCACACGCTCGCTTACATCCTTTGTTTACGTGATGAGTCACATGACGCCATGCTTCTGTGTTCAGTTAATTAAACATTTTGTCCCTTTTTAAAGAATTCTAGACTCTTTTAATCTGATATTTTGATGACAAATGCCGTTTTAAGATAGCAAACTGTTATTTAGTGATTAATATGATAGAATGAACAACGAGAATAGAATTTTAGTAAGTTCATTTTTTAGCTTCACCCGTCAGATTTGTTTTCTGTTGACATATACTAAGAAAAAATTCATTTAATGCATGACTAATAAAATTTTCTTAATATCGAATAAGGATATTTTTCTAAATCAAAATTAGAGGATTTACCTTAAAATGATACTAAAGTCTAGACACTAGTATGATACACTAGTCCAGACACTATTAGAGACTAGATACTAGTAATTAAATGATTACCAATCGCTTCACTCACTCAAAAGTTGATCGTCACTCCACTTGCGCGACCTTTGAATCGGCGCAAAGTTACGTGCTCGTAACGTACCGCAAAATGTTTTGAAGGTACCATTATTTGAAGTTACGAGCACTTAGCGGACTTACGCTGCACTTAAGCCGCTACGAGCACTTAGCAATGTTTTGAAAGTACCTGCGCAGAGTACCAAGATTGGCGCAGAGAGGCGCGGGTTCGATCCCAGCTCTGTGCGCCAGTTTCTGGTCAGAATCGGCAAGGAGGCCGGGCGGTTAAGCACAGCAGAATTGTATCAGTGAGTTGCGAGTTCGAGACTGCAAAATGCTGTGGATGTTCTGCAATGTAAGAATCGGCGACAGGCCTACGGCCCACTAAACGCTGAAACCACTATTTATTTATTTATTTATAAATTGTTCTGTAGCTAAAAAAACTAAAGGTATGAAGAAAAATGTAATTGAAAGAAATACAACCATGGATGAATATAAGAGAGCACCGAATAATGAGACTATATATAATAATGTATAATATCCAAAGTGATAATCATGAATTGTATACGAAAGAAATTAATAAAATTGCTCTGAATGGTGATGATGACAAAAGACATATATTAGCAGATGGTATTAATACACTAGCTTTAAACCACTGTAATGCAGGCTGATAGTAGTCTCTATAAAATAATCTAATAAAAATGATAGTCTACAATAAAAGAACATTAATAAACTATCCTGAGCTACTATCAACCGATAATAGTGAATACTTAAACCAGCTGAAATCATTTCTTCGTAATGAAAAAACTGGGAGCGGCATTTTTAACACGATGTTGAGGAAATTACCACTGCCAGAAATGCATTTAAAATTGCCCTTCGACATTCAATCTGAGCAAATTCCCAACGGTTCTTTCAATGAAAAGCATACCTACTCCTTCTCTGGCCCTGGCAGTAAGGTGCAAAAAAGACTGAATGAAGGTTATAATGGAGTTAATTAATTGGATAGAGCTTGTAAAGAGCATGAGAAATTTTACAGCGCGCATTCAAAAACTAAAGACAGAAACAAGTCCGATGATATCCTAGCGAAGAAAGCGGCTGAAATTGCGATAGACCTAATGAGCCTGAATATGTTATGACTGATGCTAAGTTAGTTAATGCTATAATGGCTGGAAAAAAGTCACTCAGGTCTTGGAGTATCAAAAAACGTAAAGTCCACTCACAGAAGTGACAGGTAGAATTCTAAATCAAGTATATTACGATCCTAAAACCGGCTATGTGGGGACAAACGAACTCGTTCGTAGGAGTGATTTATCTTGAAAGCAAATCACAAATTGGTTGTAGTCACAGGAAACTTACACTCTACATAAACCAATAATATATAATTTTACCACAAGAAGAGTTAAAGTAACAAAGATTGATGATCAATGGCAGGCAGATTTAGTTGACATGCAAAATTATACAGATAAAGGTAAAAACTACATCCTAGTTGTGACTAACATCTTTAGCAAACATACATGGGCAATTCCTATACGTAGAAAAACTGGTGAAGAGATTAAAACCTCTTTCCAAAAGCTTTTTACTGAATGAATACCCTCAAAAATTCAAACAGACAGAGGTCTAGAGTTCATTAACAAGCCAACACAAGAGTTATTGAAAAAGTTTGAAATTCAATGGTTTGCAACTGAAAATGAAACAAAAGCTCAAGTTGTTGAGAGATTTAATCGGACTCTCAAGACAAAAATGTCGAAATATTTCACGTACGCCAAGACAAAAAAGTGGGTAGAAATTTTTTCAAAAATGACTCCCCGTGAAGCTTCAATGGAGCAGAACAGTAAAATAGTCTATGTAAATCAAATCTATTCCCCGAGATAAAGACTGTTGTGAGAAAGCCTAAATTCAAGATTGGAGATCGTGTCAGAATTAGTAGAAAACGTAAGGATTTTAATAAAGGATATTTCCCTAATTTCACACGTGAGTTATTTATCATCTCTAAACTATTAGAAACGAAACCTATAACTTATAGGTTGAAAGAGAAGAATGGGGAGAAAGTAATAGGGAGTTTTTACGGAGAAGAATTAGCAAAATATATCAGCGATGTTTATGAAATTGAAAAAATTTTGAAAAAGAGTCAAGGGAAATTGTTAGTCAAATGAAAGTGATATGATGATCCATCTTTGATTCTAGAAGCTGAACTAACATAGAGTTGAACTGACATTATGTTGAACACACATTGAATTCAAAATTAACACACACTGAGTTTAAGTTAATTGAGATATTTGACTCAATAAAATGGCGTTAATTGATATAAAACTAAACAAGATCTAATAAAATTAAAGAGACTTAAGGAAACAATTTACACAAGAAAAATTTATGGAGCAAGATTTGTACGATGATGCTAAAAAAGTATGTAAGCCTCTAATTGAACCTCTCACCAAAATGGTAGAAGAAACTAGGCAGACAAGGTTAGCTCTGAAAGATGCTCCCAGAGAATTATTAACAATCAAGCCTGCTGAAAGATTGGCATTAGATCCTCCAGATCCAAAAAAATCCGACTCAAAAGGAGTAGTTGGTTCAATAGCTAAAACTTTTTTAAGTCATACCTTCATACCTGGAACTGAGTATGACAAAGCTTATGGCATAAAATTTGATGGGAAGAATGCCAAGCTAGGAGATACGATTGTCAGCATCCAAGGTAATGATTTAGGGATTGGTAATGAAGTTTTTAAAGGAACTGTCGGATTATGGGAGCTGTTAACAAAGCAAGCTCCCGAAAACTACAATAAAAAAGATGTTGAAAATTATTTGCGAATTATAAGACAAACAAACATTTATCTCAGGTCGGATTTAACAATAAAAACTAACAGGGGAGATAAATACTACAAATTCATCAGACCACTCTATAAAGCAACACAGAAAGAGAAGGTCAGTCATGAAGTTGCTAGAATCAAAGCTGCAAGCCCGGCATCATCTCGGGATTCAACTCCTGAATCAAGACCGGATACTGATTCAGATGTTTCAGGATCAGGAATAATAGTTATACCTTCTAACGTTAATGATATTGTTGCAAGACATCACGTATTATTTGGCTCTCTGAATGCTGGAAACACAGGAGTCTTTAATGAATTGCAGGCACTCACTCATGAACTTTTTAAACGAAATTTATTAAATGAACATGATATTAAACTGTTGAATGATTTTTGTTTAAGAATATGGAATCCCAAAGCATAGTTATTACCGGAAGAAAAAGTGATATTTACATGAATTTCACACCAACAATAAAATTGGATACAAACAAATTTCATGAACTGGCATTGGTGGGACTGGATATGTAGCACTCTATACCTAATATTGATCAGACAATTTATTTTATGTTGGATTATATGGTTGAGAAATCGTTATAACAGTCCCGACTGGATGCTATGAGATAGAGAGTATCAATAAGTATATTAAAAATGCACCTGGAGATGAAGATTCGATTGATAAAAGAGCGAACACCAATACTCTGAAATGTGTTATAACTATTCGCAGAGGTGGGCAGTAGCACGCCACATTTTCAGTAGCGGTAGCGGTAGCGGCGCTACATTTAAGCAATTATAGCGGTGGCGGTAGCGCCCGCTACATATTTAAGAAGCGATACGAGGTTTTGCTGCTACAGCGCTACCGCTGCATTTATAGATAAAGCCTTAAGATTTTATTTAATAGTATTAAATATTATTGAAAAACCAGCATGATACATACATAATATAAATTACAGAATAAAACTGTTCGAAAGATTTCGGTGTAATGTTGTCAACCTTAGCCTGTTACTATAGTGTCAATATTTTAGTTGTTTCCAGAGGTGGGCAGTAGCGCGCTACATGTAGTGGCCGCTACTAGCGGCCTCTACATTTTCAGTAGCGGTATCTGTAGCGGCGCTACATATAAGCAATTGTAGCGGTAGCGGTAGCGCCCGCTACATTTAGAGCATGTAGCGGTAGCGGTAGCGGCCGCTACATTTCAAAGTAGCGCTGCCCAGCTCTGACTATTCGTGATCCTGACTTGAAAATTTATTTCGACAAACCCAACAGTTACATACTCTGTTAGGTTTTGATAAAAGAGTATTGTAAAGTGTTGGAGAACATGAAAGTTCATATATAGTAAATATCATGTCTGTTAATGCAATACTTGTTCACTGCAGAATAATCAATGGATCATATCTCAATGGTGATTTACAGAATATTTTGTATACAATTTTTCCTAACGTCCCCCCGGATATAAAATTGTAGAGTATCCTAGTCAACCAATTTATCTAACCGTAGATCAGCCTTCAATTTATAATATTCGAATTTGGTTAACAGATCAAAATAGAAATCTTTTGAATACCAGAGGCGAGGAAATAACAGTACGATTGCACTTAGGTCTCAAAATATTAAAAAATCATTAAAAATATTTCTTACAAAAATGGAGAACTTACAATGGAATGAAACTATTCAAATTGATGAATCAATTCATAAAGTTGAAACTCATGATTATGAGCCTCAAATTGGAACTGATTTAAATCGTGAACACAACGATATCCAGATTATTATTCAGAATCAAGATCAGTTTTTACAACCATCAGACAGTTGTCTTTACATCGAAGGGGCTTTAACGAAAGAGGATGGTAGTAATTATAACTTCAAAGATGATAAAATATCAATTATCAATAATGGTCTGATGAATTTATTCGATCGAGTATCTTATAGAATCGGAAATGAGGAAATTGAGGGGAATAACTATCCTGGAATTGCTACAACTCTAAAAGGGTTGACAACTTATCAACGAAACTCCAAAGAGAATATGATGTTCTTCTGGAGCATTGACACAAGGATAAATGCAAAATTGAATGATGGATTTAATGAACGTAGTGATTATATATTTAGGAGCCGCTGACGGTCAATTTAATGCTACAATTCCCCTAAAACATATTTTCGGATTCTGTGAAATTTTTGACATAGTGATTTATGGAGTCAAGCATGACTTAACTCTGAGAAGAGGTGATGATGCAAATGCTCTGTTCAAGACTAACGATAAAGATCTAAATTATCAATATAAAGTTGAAGAAGGGAAAATCACTATCAAAAGACTAATTTGGAAAATGACGGCTTATAAACTCTCTGATGAGTATAAGATTAAAATATGTCGTCAAATAAAAGATAAAATTCCTATATCAATTGCATACATGGGAACAAACAATTATGAGTCCAAGTCAAAAGAAGTTCGCAGATCGGACTCTTACACCAAGTTCGGGAACTCAAAGACCTCGTTATATAATTTTAGCATTTCAAACTGGTAGAGATAATTCGCAACTTTCTAACAATGCACTGTTTGATCAATGTGATATGAGGAATACATATATCCAGCTAAATAACGAAAGGTATCCTGAGCAAAACTTACAAATTGATTTTGATAGTAACAATTACGCAGTAGTATATAAAATGATGATAGAATATGCATCACAGACATATTGTGCGGTTGCATACAGAGATCATAGGTTTTTACATCCGATTTTCGTATTTGATATCAGTCGGCAAAATGAACGTCTTAAGGACAGTCTTATTGATATGAAGAATAAAGCTGAATTCAATACTAACATTCCTGATAAAACACATGCCTATGCTCTGATTCTTTCAGACAGAATAATTCAATTACAATCTGATGGTGAAAAAATGAATATAAATTACTAATCATTTAAAAATTCATTCGGATTTATATCTTATTAAAATGATGTATTGCGTTAAATGTCAAAAGAAGACTGATACTGAGCATGCTCAGTATGTTATGACGAAAAATAATTAAATATTAAAGAGCGGACGTTGCTTGATTTGTAAGAAAACTAAAACTTTTTTTGTATCAGCAAAAGAAGCAAAAGAAGGTTTCATCTTTTCAATTCCTGCTATCCTAGGAGCTCTAGGCGCTGCTGGGTCTCTGGCAGGAGGGGCTTCTGTCATAGCTAGTGCGGTCAATAAGAAGAAAGCTGATGATAAACTTATAGCAGAAACAAAACGACATAATGGAGCAATGGAATCTAAAAGGGGATCCGGTTTAAGATTGATTCCAGTGGAAAAAAAATCTTGTGGGGGAGGTCTCTACTTGAATCCACCAAGAAAATAATACCCATTAAACCATTAACACAACATGATTTGAAATATTATTTGAGAGTATTGAAAGTTCTGGCAGTCAGAGATATTTTAATGAGGGATAAACTGCCTAGGTCACCTTTTGCAACGGAGCGAGGAATTTTGAATCTTGATGTGAAAGAGGGGACTGGAACGCATCGGGCTTGTTGGTACAAGGTAAATAATACTTGTTATTACTTTGATAGTTACGGTTTGACATGTCCTAACGAGTTAAAAACGTACATGAATAAATTCAACATTTTTTGTTCCGCCTATAAAATACATAAAATTGGTATAATAATTATTGAATAATAATATTATATTATAATATTCAATAAATAATTGAAAAATTTCCCTTAGAGTCTTTGAAAACTTCAATCGAAACTCTACGAAATGAACATTCCAAGTTCAATTCAATTATTACAACCTTGAGAGAAGACTTACAAGTTGAGTTTTCTAATGCTGATTTAAGTTTGGAATTTTTAGAGTCTACCCTCGAAGATAAATATAAAATTTTAGAAACAAAGATAGATTTTTCTGAAGAAAATCTTATTATACAATTTGATGGGAAAATTGACAGTTCGCAGTCAGCTTTTGATGGTAAAGTCAAGAATTTGGAATTGCATGTTGAAGAAAAACTAATCAAACTAATTGATGAGAAAATCATCAATTTGCAGTTAGCGCTCGATGACAAAGTAAAAAAATATAGAAATTGGTATTGAGGATAAACTAATGAAACAATTTGAGGAGAGAATAAATAATTTGCAGGTAGCGCTTGATGATAAAGTCAAGAATTCGGAATTGCATATTGAAGAAAATTTGAAACTGATTATTAAAGCTGATGAGGAGATTCATAGAGTACATTTGGCGTTTGAAGATTTAGTAAATGAAAAGCTTAAAACTTCAGAATTGCGGATTCATAACCTCGAGTTAAAAATTGATGGAAAAGTATCTTTTACTGAAGTTGATCAGAAATTCAAAAGCTTGGACTCAAATTTAGCTTCAATTAATGATGTAAAATTGAATAACATAACAGAATAAGTCATGGAGTTACGAGCGGGGTCAGTTTCTGTTACGAGCGGGGTCAGCGGGATTTTGGTCACCAATTTGTAACGGATTAAAAACTATTAATCCATAATCCATAAATATATTAGGCTGTGAAGAATTACTGTTTCGTCGTCTATTGTATTTAAATGACCTGCACTCAGTTGAAGTTGAACGTTTAAGGGGAAGCGAGGTGGCCAGGCGGGAACACGCTCTAATAAAAAATAGAATCAAACAGTCATATATAGTTCTTCTTACTAAAATTCGTTGTGAGTTGTTATTGCAAACTGCGAACAGATTGCGAGGTTATCCTTTCATTCGAAACTAGAAGTGTTGCAACGTTAATTGTCAGACCAATTGTCAAAAAGTCTTCATATCTCATTCCTATATATGTGATCATTTCCTGATTGCGAACAATCTCATAGCAATTACTTTTTTCTACCTCTCTAATTTCGAACAATGATAATTTATCTTTCTTAAGTTGCTTTTCAGCGCCGAATATACCAACACTCTGGTTAATTCGCAGCAAATGTGTCTTAGGGTTTAATTCTTATTAATCTTGGTAATCTTTATTCAGAGCGCTCGTACGTCATTCTAATTGCTGCTAATTATTTCTCATACAGAGAAAGAGTATTCTTCTTCACGGCATTAATTGCGATAAAAGGAAGAATAGACTCATTTTCACGCACAAATTTGATCATTCTTTGTGCGTAGAACTCGCATGATTTATAGATGCATAATTGTAGCGGTCGTGTCATATACTCATTATTTGCTACAGCACACGCAAAATAACTCAATATTAATACTGTATATAATAGGATTAGTATTTTATATAGAAGGGTTAGTATTGTGTATAATAGATACGCATTTGTGCTTACATCAAATAGCAACAAGATTTAACCACTACCAGGCGCCTAAAGTCGGTCTAAAGTCATACTTCCGAGAAGTGGTAATATCTCACGCCAGTCAATGTGCTGAATGATTCCCGTCCCGTCGTGGCAGCTGCAGCAAGATGGAAAACGAACCAAAAATATTCCGTGCCCACGTAAGTGGAACCGAAAGGTTTTTTGAGAACATTACTCTACGTCACCAATTGCTTTCATTCAAAAAGAGTTCGAGCGATGAATAATTTTTGCCCCATTTTGCTCATTAATTAGGACGGATGTTGTGAGCAGTGCCACGCTGGCACTGAACGAGCAAAATCGCTTCACATCTGAGTGCAGCAAACATGAGTGCAAATAGGCTTTAAATAGAAAACAAACTTCATAGTTGACCCACTGAAGACAAAAAAGATCATTTTCTGATTTACACCAGAGGATTGAGGCAGTATCAAATATCAGATCTCAATCTAGACATCTGGAGTTCGGAAACTTTAACATATAACATTTATCGTAGTTGTCATGACCTTCGGAGGCAGAATGCGCTTTTTAAAAGCATACGGCAACTTTGGACAATTTTTTGTAAGAGCCAAAATGTACAGCAAAGACATTCTATACAGGCGCAGGTAATTTGCCAATCTTCAGTAATCTACCAAGCTGGAGGCATTCAAGGATATCGATCTTCCCTTGAGAGCATGCGTTTCGATAGTTTCTGCTCTATATTCACCATATTAGAAGTTAATGCCAGCAAATCTAACTGAATCTTTGAAGCGAGTGCAAGTGCAGTATTTCGCATTGAAATCAAGATAGATTTGTAAAGTAGCTACCATGACATGCCATGGTAACCTGTTAGCTGCATTGCCACGTTGAGTCTCTATAATTCACTCGTATTTACTCCTCCCTACATGCAATTTTGAAATCAATTGAACAAGATACCAACTCGTTCAACTCAAACAGAACTTTGTGAGACTTTATATCATTAGTTTGCTTAAATCATAAGTTAACCAAGAAATGCAAACGCAATGCAATGTAAATACCCAAGAAATGCTATGCAAATACCACAAGTAAATTTCCTTTTCATTTTCTTTTTGCCTTCAAATACATGGTTCATTATGAAAGTGAATTGCCGGCACCGAAACAGGAAAGACCATTTTTTTATACTATGTAAGCACTTCGTGAAATGAAAACCAACAGTTTAGTTTTCACTCATAGAACACAGAGCTCGCATCATCAGTCCACATGTGTGGTCAAAGAGTCCCCAGCTGCTCGTATCCACGTGGCCGCAATAAGCTTCCTGTTGATTCGGTTGTCCTGGCTTCCAGTCTGCCGCCACGACCATACCGCGTCCGTTGCTGAGCCACATCCACGAGTTGTCCGGCATTCTAACAGCACCCACCCACAACCATCCTATGGAGAGGATAAAGAAAGGTTTCATTAGTTACACATACATGGACTTGAGATTAAACAAGTTTATATGTTTTTAGGTAGGGTATTCTTAAATGTGTATACCAACACTATAAATATTTGGTTTATTAAATATCAATAAATATAAATAATTTTAACAATTCGTAATACCTCGACTATGATCAATCTGGACCTAACCATGACAATCTGGACCTAAGCTCAACAGGATTCGGGTTAAGGATCTAAAAAAAATTTCATGACATCTATAGCCCTAGCCCTAACCTAACGGGGTTGGCGTAAAATGCATGTCGCAGAACTACGTTCATTTTTTCGATGTTCTACAGCTGTTTATAAACTAAGGGGATGCGATCATCTGCCACGCGATTTTTGTCGCATAATTGACATGCCGTCGGGGAATTAAAAAAAATTAATTCCTTCCCAGCAACTTAGGAATGCTCTCACCAACTTTACTCGAGGTTCACCGATGATTTCCTGGACGTAATTGAATATCAGTTAATGTAATAAGTGGATCATTCCAAAGTTAAATAATCTTCTTTATTTACTCAGTTGGATTACTGAGGGAAAGAGTTTAAGACTGAATCTGTCTTAACTGTTCTTTCTCGACTGTATCACTGTCCTCGAAATAACGGGAACGTTTGGTAAATACTGTGGTAATATTGCCATTAGCGTGGCAACCGGTGGCAATTATTCTCAAATTGTCGGTCCATACTGGTTTCATAAATATTTGTATTATTATTTTATTATTACTTTTATTTCGGAGGATATCCTAAGCACGACAGAGCCATGATTCTATGGAACGTGATGCAAAGCTAACTGCTGCTTCAACCGAACGAAATGGACGCTAATATATTTTTGTCTTCAGACGCCGAAAACCACCATTTTCTATTCTATGTCAGAATTACTTTCTTTCTCTTCATAAGGCAGTAGTTCCCAATACTGAGTAATAAGCCATTTAGGTAACCTTTATAAGTACCATAATTTATTGATAACTGAGTGAGTGTTTTTGCGAAGTTCAGGACCATGCACTTTGGGCTCTGCCCGTTGATTGTTTATCAGGTCACTGACCAGGGTCGATGCCAGTGAAGTTCATGTATTTCTGGGGGTCGGTGGGCGTGTAGAGTTTCCCGCCAACGTCAAGGCAATATTGGTGCGTGGCGCACCACGTCATCCCGCTTTTGCTTGCCAGGAAGCAACCGTCACTGGTGCACTGCACCCCTTGAGGTCGGGACGCACTTTTGTTGGGAGAGTTGACTGGCGGAGGGTACGATAGGAAGGGAGGGAAAGTTCAGTACTTGGTGAATAGTGAGCGTGTTTAAAACTTATAGGCAACAAAAAGTTGAGCGTGAAAATATTTGTCATGATGGGGAATGAATTTACCATGATTCTAATATGTAGCACCAGATGAATGAGCGATGAACGACCAGCAATTAACTAATATTCAGGCACATTTTGATTTAAATGAATTGTCTTCAAACACTAATTATGCAATCGCAAATATAATTGCATTTCCATAGTATTAATTTAAAGCAAACGAAATTTGAAAACACGACCGCCTCCAAGGCCCCAATAGCTCACCGTCAGCCCAGCCCTGAGGCGTGCACCTCAGCGACACTTTGCAGGGCACCGCCGCGGTGAGCGCGTCGCCGAAGCCACCAGGGGGACTAGCGCATCGGTCTGGAACTGTGGGTTATGAAGTGAAAATTAGTAAATTCGGTAGCATTAATATCATCCTTTAATAATTTGAAATATTTACATGGAGGAAATTCAATTGTTTCCTCCATAACGTGACAAGATCTTTTTTGCTGAAGGTATTCAGGTAACGCACGGAACGAGTAGCAGGCCCAGTCGCCGGAAGCCGCTCCTCGGAGGTGGTCGTATGGTCCGTTGGCAACGACGCAGCGGCCTTCGGAGTAGCAGGCGAGGCCGCGGCTTGCATGGCGTCGGACATGTTCCGCCTGCAGGGCGCAGACGAGAGCTGACTGTGCCTTTACTTCATATGAGTTGTCCTCCATCAGGAATTGTGTCGTGTTGATGTCTATGAGGCTATACTTGGTAGCCGATGAGGTGTACACGCCGAGGCAGGCAATGAGGCAGTAACCATACATCGTCCTGAATAAAGTAGGTAATATGGAACATGTATTATGCGTAGGTGTTACGAATGCGGGTCGAAGCGATATAGCAAGTGTGTAATGAACAGTACAATACAGTACAGTACAGTTAAAGCTCAGCTAAAGACCAAGAATGAAGCCTACAGGCGTTATTTACGAACTCGCAGCGATTCTGATTATGACCTGTATGCAAGAGCCCGAAATCAAGCTAAGAAAGTCTGTCACACTGCAGTGAAAAACTTAAAAAAGTATTGCCTAAAATGCAAAAAAAAATGAATCTGAAAGCCTTCTTTTTGTACGCTAGCTCGAAGTGTAAGACAATTAGACAAACGACGGTATATCTGATTTGAAAGTAGACCAACGAAAAATTTCCTCTGATGAGGACAAGGCTAACGTTCTTAATCAGTTCTTCAGCAGTGTGTTCACAGATGAGGCCTTTAACAGTATTCCAGATATTGAGAAGCGCCCAGTCGGCTCGAAGTTAACAGGATTTGAAATACACGAAGAAGAGGTTCTCAAGCGCCTATGGTAGCTCTAAATCCCAACAAGTCATGTGGGCCAGACGGCTTCCATCCCAGATTGCTCAAAGAATTAGCAGCCGTTCTGGCCGGGCCGTTGACAGTATTCTTTCAAAAAAACCTTGAACGGAAGAACTTTGCCGTCCGACTGGAAAGAAACTCTAGTAACACCATTGTATAACAAAGGTGACAAAAGCAGCCCCGGCAACTATCGCCCTGTCAGTCTGACAAGTGTTGTTTGTAAGGTAAGGGAATCTGTTGTGAGGGATAGGGCAATCGATCACCTGACTGTTCACCATCTCCTATCAGATTGTCAACATGGTTTTATTGCCGGTAGATCCTGCACCACTAACTTATTGTCTACGCTGAACGATTGGACTCGCCTTCTGGACAAAGGGAGCCAGTGTATGCATTGTACCTCGATTTTGCCAAAGCATTTGACAGTGTTCCGCATGAGCGACTGTTACGTAAAGTAAAGTCTTTGGGAATTGAGGGAAACGTACTCCAATGGATCAGAGACGTTCTAGTAGGAAGACGACAACGTGTCAGTATTAACGGAACCGTGTCAGACTGGGCATCAGTGCGCAGTGGCGTGCCACAAGGAAGCGTTCTTGGGCCTATTTATTCATTGCTTTTATAAATGATCTGCCAGAAGTAGTGTCCAGCGTGTGCTCCATGTATGCCGACGACACAAAAGTTTATAATACAGTGAAGGATGCGTCAAATAAAGTGCAATTGCAAGGTGATCTTGATAGTTTAGTTAACTGGGCTGATACGTGGAAGCTTCTGTTTAATGCTAACAAGTGTAAAGTACTTCACCTCGGGAAGAACAACCAGCACATCAGGGACAATCATGCCGCAACAGTCCCTTTTCACACATATAATTTCAACATTGCCTGCATACAAATAGCTCAATATAATAATATAAATCACATCAATAACACACCTAGTCAATTCAATCACCAGCGCACTCTTTTCACATCATAACCAATTCATTCACCACAAACAACTCCATCATTAAGGCATATACAATATATACTCACAGTTCTATATCTTATCACTTCTAAAAACAATCAATTTCAAAAAGCCATCATTAAAATATCACACTTCCACCAAAACAACTCCTGTAAAGAATTCCAATACTCACAGTCACAATTCATATCTAATCAATTGCAACATTAGACAGCACTCAAGCAATCATCAGCTCACTCTGCCAATATCGTATTTAAACTCAAACGCAATTCCGAAAACAACAAAAGAATTGACCACTTCCATAGATTTTAAAACCTTGCCTACTCTCTCTGTATTTCACATTGTTGATTTTGCCTAAACTTGTCTAGCTTTTCCCCATCTACCATAATCTATGTAACCATAATTATTTATACCTTACCTTATCCAACTTTACCTAACCTGCACGGCTCTACTCCATCCATACTCATAATAAACTTTCCGTACTCAAAATAATGTAATTATCTCGAGCCCAACCTTACATTACCCATAATTCAAAACCCTGCGCAGCATTACCCAAACTTACTTAACTTTGTTTATTCTTCCCTAACCTAACCTAACCTATCCAAACCTAACCTAAAAGGACCTAGCCTAACCTAACCAAATCAAACCCAACCTAACCTAACCTAACCTAAACAGATGGAACAAGCTTACAGATGGAACAAGTTTCCAGATGGAACAAGTTTCCAGATGGAACAAGTTTGCATATGAAAAAACAAGTTAATCTTCGTTCTTGCTAATGAGTGTTTGGTAATCGCGAAACTTCAAGTTTCCAGCACTGCGCCAGAATTATATTCAGTACGGTCATTATTGAACAACCTACGGCAAGACTGACCGTGAGACATCAATATCAAGGAAACATGATAGTTCTGAGGAACAGCCTCTAGCCGGGACGATCGGCTACACAGCTGCGACCCATCCGCTGGTGATACGGCTGCAGAAGTGCGATTGAAGTACGGTCGTAGCAGGAGTCGTACCATTCTACGGGAGCGTTATACGGTTCAACAATCCTGGTAGAAGTAAATGATTTTAATGAAGGTAACTGATAGATTTTGAACTTTAATAGTGTTCAAGGTGACGGAACTCCGCGAAGGAGCGGACGTCGGTTCCACGACAAAACTTTACGATTATTTCGATTTTGTGGAAAAAAATACTAAGCGATGACCAAATGAAAACTTCACCGCATGTACAGGAAGTCATGCCCTAGACATGTGCGAAGTATCGACTCAATTCATTGCTTTGTCGCCGAGTAATTGGGTGGGGAGGGGGAGGGGTTTTTATTTTTTTATAGTCGTAAAATTAATGCTAGAGGGCTGTAAATTTATAGGGACATACTTCTCATTATGGTCGACATGTGTACCGAGTTTGAAACGTGTGGCTTTTTTCCTGACTGAGAAAATTTTTTTTTTTCAAAAATTTCGGTTTTGAATTTTTTTCTCGAAAAAATTCATAATGAAGACCCCCTCAAAAACGTATACATAAGACACGCCAATGGTGCCTATATGCGTGTCAAAATTGGTGACGATCGACTGCGCAGTTCTCACAAAAAACTCATTTGAAGAAAATTAGATTTTAATTCGTTATTGCCACAAAAACGACCCTGGATGGCCCAAAAAAGTTTATGGAATACCTGTAATCATGCCCAACATGTGTGCCAAGTTTGGCGCCTGTGGCTTTAATCCCGGCTGAGAATAACTCGTTTGAAATTTTCCCCACCCCGGGGGTGGGAAAAACTTCGAAAAAATCCGGCAAAAATCGCGAAAAATTTTTTTTTTCGAATTTTGAAATTTTTTCAACGGCATATCATAAAACAAGTCTGGGGATGATTTTTTATCGAAATAAACGTTCCTGTGAGATACACGGATTTCGAGTTATTTCATCTTGAATTTTTGCCAAAAAGTCAAAAAATCGATTTTTTTCGAATATCTCGCGAGCCAAGCAGTTTATTGAGAAATTGTCCAATATAAACCCTAATTAACTTTCATTTTGAGATAATTTGACGTAAAAATTTCCTTTCTAGCTTCAACCGTTTGGCCTCCACAGAAAACTGCCAAAAATTTAAAACGGCTTTTTCTCGGCGGAAAAAAATTCCAGAATTTTTTCAATTTTTTCTGTGAAAGATTTTACTATTTTCTATCGTTCCCTCAAAGGGCAACGTCCAAAAAAATTTCTCCGATTTTTAAAAAATTGTAAAATTTTTGATAATTTTTTTGCTTTTCCCCCCCTGGGGGGCGTTTTTTTGAGCGGATCTGGCCAGGAATTTCCGGAAACTTGCCCCAACCAATGAGAAGAAAAGGAGCCAAGATAGAGGCGCGTGCAAGCGAAGGCTGATTTTTGGTGAATTTTTGAAAAAATTAGTCGTTTTCGGGGATTTGTGTCTTCCCCATGGGGAATTTTGGGGATCCGACTTTTGATTCGTCAATCTAAAATCAGGCTCTATTATGGGCCAAAATTTCATCTTCGTAGCAGGGCTGGAAGTACGAAAGTGGGTCTAAAAGTGTCGATTTCACGTAGGTACCAATACGGCGAGGACAAGGACGTAAAGTCAAAATCAAAATCTGAATGCGGATCTGAATCTAAGTGTTTCTTCGAAATTCTTTCGGGGTCCCTGCGCCATTAATGAACACCAAGATTACAGTATGAGAAGACATGGTTACAACGAGAGAGTAATGATTGAGAAGTCTAGTGTGGGGAAAGGTCTCGGAGTTTATGTCGATAAGGAGCTGAAATTTTGTAAGCATGTTGAAACGAAAGCTAACACATCCAACAAACTTCTTGGTCTAAGCAGACGCTCTTACGAGTTCCTATATGCAGAAGCGATGAATCAGTTGTTTGTTGCTGTCGTGCGCCCGAATCTAGAGTTTGGAAACGATGTGCTGTCAACGATATTTGAAAAGGACAAAAATTTAATAAAGAATGTTCAAAGACGTCCAACAAGGATAATTCCAGGCTTGAAGGGTAAGTCCTACGAAGAAAGAAACAAGAACCAACACCAGGGGCCACGGCTATAAACTAACTACGCTGCAACTTGTCCAAGGGACAACATTTCTTCTCGCTTCGAATCACCGACATGTGGAACAGCCTCCCTGATTGCATCATTGGCGCTCCGAGTATGAACGCGTTCAAGAACAGACTAGATAAAGCTATGGAAAAATATATGTTAAGACTTGAAATGCCTAGCACCATATCGAACCCGGTGGAAGTCTAGTAGCTATTTCAAACTATCGTCAGTCTTGAAAAGATCCGGTCAAATGACACGATTTTAGATCTTCTGTGAACAAGTCATGAAAAGTTCAAGAATTGGCGACAGGCCACATCAGGCTTACTCTTTAGCACCGACGTAATGTTATGTCACGCTATGACGCTAACTATGTAATGTTAAGACAAGGCTGTTTCGAGACCTTGGGAACGAGCTAGATTACATCGAACGTTGGCGAGCTCAGCGCGGGGGAAATTCCGTCAGTTGAGGAATTCGGCGAGGGATAGGCTCAAGTCTCAACGGTGCGCGACGGCTGCCGCTCCAACTCCAAGCTCGGCACACTGGGCGAACTGAGGGTAAATTTCAGCGGCAGTGTCTGGCTGCGTAGTGACGTGGCCGATGGTGCACGAGAATAGTGAGGTATGAACTGCACTAATAATTTTGCAGGGATTTTTTAGTTTTGCCGAGACATACTTTTGTTAACTAATGTGAACTAATTTTTAATTTGGCATAATTATTATATTATATAATTATTCAATTATAATTATATACATTATAATTATTATATTATAATTATAAATTTTAACTAACTTATAATTCGTAACATTGAGTTCCCTGAAATCGGAGTTCCCTGAGGCCAGCAGATCTTTGTAAAATCTGCACTCGCGTGTAAGTTCGGCCGTCACCAGCCCTTGGTCTCGTTATCTCTTCAGCCACATATTTGTGGCAAACACACCCCAGGCCTCAAGGATATTGTTTGAGGCAAGGGGCGGCTTTAGGTGGCCGGTGACTTGCCGACGGGCGGCCGGAGCAAACCTGCTCTGGCCGACCGCTGGCCACCCACGGTCCGGGGAGGAGAGAAGGCGCTGAAGGGGCACTTGACAGCGCCGAGAGAGAGATTTATGAGCTTGCGGTTCCCTCATAAACCACTGGGCATGTTTTGACTTCAACAATTTAGGATACAAACTTTATTTGAAACTGTAGTCTCATGTAATACTAATGTAGCAGTTGCGCAAAGATAGCTGCAAATTTTTTTACAATGGTAATCCGTACCACGGTACTTCGCATCATTATGGTTTTCGCTCCTGTTATTTGCTTTAAAATTAAGTATTTATTTTTGCCTTTTTATTATCATAATATTTATTTTAATATTTACAATCACAGTAATAACAATATAAATCAGTAATTCAGTATGATAATAATTCAGTGGGCTGATATTAATATTCAGTTTGATATTAATATTACAGATTATTAAGCAATGTGCAATGTGTTGTTACACGCTAATTTTTAGACTTTAAAAAATGTCTAAAGAAATAGAATATTAATTTAAATGCATGTCTTAACCGTATTTGATGAACTTCTGATAAAAATTTACACATATACATGAATGCTCTAATTACTGCACAGATCATGTACGTATAGAATTTAAAATGCTATATTCCAGCTCATTTAATTCAACGATTAATTTATTAACCAGACCAGTGGGCAGGGAAAGAAGAGTGCATGTTTACCTTGAAGAGAATATTTATTGCCTGCAGGAGAGCATGACAACTAAAGGGCTGGTCGTGCGTTAATCTACGGAAGTTTCACCTACCTTTCGGCTTCAAGTGCTTATATCTAATATTAGAATAATAATTCGGAAATGTTTGGGGTAGCGATAAATGAAGAAAAAATAGTTAAACTGACGTATATCGAGAAAATGCTGGAAAAGTCACACACTTTACGAACATCTAGGTGTAAAATTTCATCCTCTCTGATAACAGTTGAAATAAAAAGTTTACATGATCTATCTTAACGTCTACGTATTTAAAATAATTAGCCAAGATTGCATTCCAAATTTCAGACTTGGATCTTATTTATGAGGGGAGTTATTGGACCTAGTAATAGTTAAGAAATTCCGTAAGCGACCAACGCAGCCTAGCGCGATGATGCAGAGTCTTAAAATTGGCGTCAAAGATGGTTCTACTGTGGTGACCGTCACGTCAGTACGGTCTGCAGCTATCTCCTCAACGGCTTCGGCCGTTGGGCGGCGGGTGGCAAAATAGCGGCCGCGCGAAACGTCGAGTCATTCATTCCACCACGATTCCGATATAACAACATCAAAAATTAACAAGCATCGGCCACGACTTTGCCATATATGTACGGTCAACATCATTGCCACGGCTGCGAATCAGCCGTGAGACTTTGCGAGAGGGCCGAGAGTTGTACCACGATTATAAACGCCGTCATCAGAAGATTAAATTTTTCGAGCTCTTCGCAAGAATTCTCATCGGTACGGTCATCAGTACAGTACGGTCACAACTCTCATCAGAAGAAACGGCAAAGTCACAGTCATCAACCGAAGTACGGTCGTCATAAATTCTACGGTTAGACCGGCCGTGAGACATCACTGTAGCGCGGGAGATACGGCTATGAAGAAAGAGCAACTGTGAAAGGGGACGCGAGAATACAGCAGCGGTACGGCCGCTAAAGCTACGGCCGCAAAGTGTGCGTGTATTTATTATACGGTCGTTTACAACAGTCGTACGGCTCAACGGAACTGCAATTCGTCAACGTGTCCGGTAAATAGAGAAATTTTAGTGATGTTAACTGATAGGTTCTCAATTTTGATTGTGTTCGGATTATTCTTTTCATGTACTAGAGACATTTGTTAACGTAGGATGTGAACTTGAATTTCCCAATTTAATATCGCAGGAAATGGCAGGAGAGAATCAGGCGGAAAGGCACGGAAAATCAGGTCAACCACTCTCGCAATGTCAAGACAACACCGGCCGCAGAAGATCAGTTAGCGGAGCTGGAAGACAAGTAAACAGTATAAGTCATGTCCGCAGTTCCAGACCTGTAAGTAATGTAAGAAGAAACCGCATAAATCAAAGTGAAAGTGCACATAAAGTTCTGAAATGTTTTTACACAAACTCGGATTCTGTTTTGAACAAAAAAGTGAACTGTTAACTGTGATCTCAAACGAGTGTATAGACATTATTTGTATTACAGAAACACTCCCTTAAAATCACGGGGGGAAAATTGTACCTGTTGAATTTCAGCTGCCAGGTTTTGATTGTTTTCATAACTTAAATGAAGAGCAGTGCAGTAGAGGTGTAGCTCTGTGGGTTAGAACCTCCTAAGGGGCCCAGCAAGTCAAATTATCTGCAGAGCATCAATCAGCTAGAGAATCTGTGTGGTGCGAACTTACTCTAAAAGGCAAAGATAGCCTTCTCATAGGGGTCATTTATAGATCACCTAACAGCTCCTCTGATAACAATAAAGTACTAAACAGCCTTCCACCGAGCATGTCATTCAACATGTCGCATACGTTGATCGTTGGTGACTTTAACCATCCAGAAATAGATTGGGCAGATGAATCTTCTCCAAGAGATGAGAATCACCCAGCATCCCTGTTCATGGAGTCTGTGCGAGACTCATTTTTAATCCAAAACATCACCAAGCCAACTCATTTTAGGGGTAAACAGACCCCAAATATTCTAGATCTTGTGTTTACTAGTGAAGAATCAATGATAGATAAGCTTCGCCACGAGGTCCCGTTGGGCAAATGCCACCACCAATCATTGTTTTTCAGTATCAAGTGTTGTGCAGAAAAAAAGGTTTCGGAAGCGTGTACGTTTGAACTTTGCGAAAGGCGACTATGATAAACTCCGTGAAGCGGTTAATGCGCCGAATATTTCGGACTGTATTAAGGACATGAATGTGGCTGATTCATGGTCGTTTCTCAAAGACACGGTTATGTCAGCAGTTGATACCTGTGTACCTAAGATTACGCTTGGTGGAGTCAAAAAGTCCCAGTGGATGAACAGTGCAGTTAAAGGCTCAGCTAAAGACCAAGAAAGAAGTCTACAAGCGATATTTACGAACTCGCAGCGATTCTGATTATAACCTGTATGCAAGGGCTCGAAATCAAGCTAAATAAGTTTGTCGCAATGCAGTGAAAAACTTCGAAAAAAATATTGCTAAAAATGCAAAAAAGAATCCGAAAGCCTTCTTTTTGTACGCTAGTTCGAAGTGTAAGTCAAAGAACGGTATATCTGATTTGAAAGTAGACCAACGAAAGATTTCCTCCGATGAGGGCAAGGCAAACGTTCTTAATCAGTTCTTCAGCAGTGTATTCACAAATGAGGACTTGAACAGTATTCCAGATATTGAGGAGCGCCCAGTCAACTTGAAGCTAAAAGGTTTTGAAATACACGAAGAAGAGGTTCTCAAGCGCCTGGTAGCTCAAAATCCCAACAAGTCATGTGGACCAGACGGCTTCCATCCCAGATTGCTCAAAGAATTAGCAACCGTTCTGGCCGGCCCATTGACAGTATTCTTTAAAAAAACCTTGAACGAAGGACCTTTGCCGTCCGACTGGAAAGAAGCTCAAGTAACACCATTGTTCAAAAAAGGTGACAAAAGCAGCCCCGGCAACTATCGCCCTGTCAGTCTGACAAGTGTTGTTTGTAAGCTAATGGAATCTGTTGTGAGGGGTAGGATTATCGATCACTTGACTGCTCACCATTTCATATCAGATTGTCAACATGGTTTTATTGCCGGTAGATCCTGCACCACTAACTTATTATCTACATTGAACGAGTGGACTCGCCTGCTGGACGAAAGGGAACCAGTGGATGCATTGTACCTCGATTTTGCCAAGGCATTTGACAGTGTTCCGAATGAGCGGCTGTTACGTAAAGTGAAGTCTTTGGGAATTGAGGGAAACGTACTCCAATGCATCAGAGATTTTCTAGTAGGTAGACGACAACGTGTCAGTATTAACGGAACCGTGTCAGGCTGGGCATCAGTGCGCAGTGGCGTGCCACAAGGAAGCGTTCTTGAGCTTATTTTGTTCGTTGCTTTTATAAACGATCTGCCAGAAGCAGTGTCCAGCGTGTGCTCCATGTATGCCGACGACACAAAAGTTTATAATTCAGTGATGAATACGTCAAATAAAGCACAATTGCAAGATGATCTTGACAGCTTAGTTAACTGGGCTGATACGTGGCAGCTGCGGTTTAATGCTGACAAGTGTAAAGTACTTCACCTCGGGAAGAACAATGAACAGCAAGATTTCAGTATGAGAAGACATAATTGCAACGAGAGAGTAATGATTGAAAAGTCTAGTGTGGAAAAAGATCTCGGAGTTTATGTCGACAAGGAGCTAAAATTTTCTAAGCATGTTGAAACGCAAGCTAACACATCCAACAAACTTCTTGGATTAATCAGACGCTCATACGAGTTCCTAGATGCAAAAGCGATGAAGCAGTTGTTTGTTGCCGTCGTACGCCCGAATCTAGAGTTTGGAAATGTTGTGTGGTCACCGAGATTTGAAAAGGACAGAAATTTAATAGAGAATGTTCAAAGACGTGCAACAAGGATAATTCCAGGCTTGAAGGGCAAGTCCTATGAAGAAAGATTAAAGATTATGAAGCTTCCAAGCCTCAGTTATCGACGTCTGCGTGGGGACCTCATTGAAGTATACAAGTATGCTCATGGTTTATACAAGGTCCCTTCTTCTCGCTTCGAATCACCGATATGTGGAACAGCCTCCCCGATGACATCGTTGGCGCTCCATGTATGAACGCGTTCAAGAACAGACTAGATAAAGCTATGGAAAAATATATGTTCAGATTTGAAATGCTTAGCACCATATCGAATCCGGTGGAAGTCGAGTAGCTATTTCAAACTTTCGTCAGTCATGAAAAAAAACGGTCAAATGACACGATTGCGATCTTCTGTGAACAAGGCACGAAAAGGAAAAGACTCGGCGACAGGCCACATCAGGCCTACACTGCAGCGCCGAGATCACTATGTTATGTTATGTTAATATGAAATCAGCGTTTCATTGCAATGAAACCCTCTCTCTGTACTATTTTTGCCGTAACCTATTCATTTGAGGACTTACAACGTGCCGATAATGACCACTGCGGACTCAATCAAACCGAAATTAAAGAGATTGCCGATAAAATATAAGTATAATAAAAGTATAAATCCCAAATCAACCAAACTTTGATAACTCTTATTTATTCAGTCTGTCCGATGCCAGCTAGGCCGGCGCTGGTGGCCAACTTTGCAGAAGTCACGATCATTGTGGCATCGCCGTTCATTTCCTCGTGATGAATAGAAATGAAAATAATTAGCGGCAAAGTTATTGAACATAACAAACATAACACATGAATGTATTACCAACAATTTAATCTCAACATAAAAAATTTCGTGTGGAATAGTGACTACTTCAACCAATTTCCTAAAATATATATAAACATTCTCGCAATTTAGTCCATGAACCTTTGAATCTTGGGTAAAGATAAGAGTACGGGATTATTCGAATGAACGATTAAATAAGTAACTTGTTAAATATGTGCGAACTTCAGTCCAGGTTACTCCTGTTCAAAATAAACATGAAAAAAGTGTACGAAATTAGAGAGATAGTAAGAAATAATTGCTATGAAATTGTTTGCAATCAGGAAATGATCACTCATATAGTAAGAGATATGAAGACTTTCCGGCAATTGGTCTCAAGTATAACTTTGTAACGTTTCTAGTTTCTAATACAAGAATAACCTCGCAATCTGTTCGCAGTTTGCAATAACAACTCACAACGAATTTTAGTAGGAGGAACTATATATGACTGTTTGATTTTATTTCTTATTGTAGCTTGTTCCCGCCTGGCCACCTCGCTTCCCATTGAGCGTTCAACTTCAACTGAGTGCAGGTCAGCTGAATACAATAGACGACGAAATAGTAATTCCTCACAGACTAATATATTTATGGATTATCGATTAATAGTTTTTAATCCGTTACAAATTGGTGACCAAAATGTAATTCGTTCCTCATTTCTCGGCTAAAAACCCTCTGACGCCTTTAATGTAGAACGACTTATCAAACGCAGCCCATTAAGACTGCATCAATCAACGCATACGGTTAAGAAATGTTCATTAATTTCATGTCACTCTATTCCTGTAATAACTTTTTAAAGGATAAAAAGTAGTCCGTAACAATGCATTGAACATCGCTTAATAATATGTCATATTAATATCCCACAAAGCCCAATGAATTACTGTCATACTGAATATCTGATTTAAATTATTATTACCATGATTTTAAAATGCTGATTTCTATGATAATATATAGGCAATATAAATGGTTAATTTTGAAAGCAAATAACATGAGCGATAATCACAATGATACAAAGTATCATGGTATGCAGTATCACGCTATCACGCTATGCATCTTGAGCAATGTGGCACAAGACGCTATATGCAATATATAATTGGAGCATTCATGTAGATGTGGAAATTTTCATTTTCCGAAATTCCTTACATTATACGGTTAGTGAATTTTCTTTAATTGCATGCCTTTCAAATCCTTCAAAAGTTTTAAAAATGACCAGAAGCAGCCCGTATGAGTAATAAAGCAATATTTGGAGGTTGTTTTTGCACAGCTTTTGGCAGAATTTTTACAGCACAGCGCGAAATTGTGGTAAGGCGATGCCACTTGTATTGTGTACAGTACACAAAGGAGCCATACATGAGAGCATGAGCATCTCTTACAACCTGTGTTGGAGCGACGATCACCGGCTGAGTGACTAAGAAAACAAAAGCCAATTGATGAATGTGGAGAGGTGGAGTGAGTTGAGGTGAGCCCCCATGGGGGTTGAAGGAAGGGGATAAATTCCTCAATACTCCTGTTTTATTTATACATTGGCTGAAATTGGTTGAATACATCGCACTTATTATTACAGGGATGAGACAATATTTGCACTGGATTTGTCCGTGTGTTTGTTAACCTGTTGACAGGGTATGATTGTGTGAACGAGATATAGCGTACCTATTTGAGGGTATGAGGGAACCCTCACCCTAACCCCCAGGTCAGCTGTGAGGGCAACACCACTGAACGTTGTTTACAATTGTAGCGGGTAGGGGAGGGGATCAGGGTGAGCGTGGAGGGGAGAGAAGGCGTTCGATTCCTCTAGCCTTTCATTTCCTGAACACTTCACAGACTGTTCATTGTTCTGAAATGTGACGAAGTATTCCCAACCATAAAAAAATAAAATAATATCAATGAACAGACTAAATCATTGTCATGAATGACCAATAACAAAGGTTTCCGTAAAGACAACGAGACTGTATTCAGTGTATTGTAAAATAAACGCCGTTGTAAAATAAGCGTAGAATAAGCCTGTCTTCAATTTTTTTACTTAGCTTTGGGGCGTTGAATAATACACTTGTTAATAAACCATCCATCTCTGTCCCATAAATGTTACACGCACTCGATACATGGCCCAATTATTCAAGCAATTAATTCATTCATCATTTCCTGTCTACATTCGCCCTTTCCTCCACCTCCCTCAATCATTCTCTCCACCGTTGTTCGCTGCCCTCAAATTCCTATTCCTCCCCACCCTCTTCTTGCAACCACAGCCTTCCTTTCCACAGCCTTCCTTTCGCGTCGACAGTAGAGGAAGCCCTCACCTACCTTCCAAAGTAACCAGTGATTATTTTTTGGAAATCGTTCAAGAAGTGAACAGATTAAGGTCACGAATATAATTAAATAATTTGATCGACTTAAACTATAGTTTTTTGGCCTTCTTCAATGTGCGAAAATATTTTTGTGCCGGCAATTATTTGAAAAAGAAACTCAATGATCGTAGTTGCAAATAATCACGAACAGTCTGAATGATCAGAATAGACCAGTGGAACTTGACCGGTGGAACTCGACTCGCCATGCACTGAATTTCTCTTTTCGGCAGCGAACGGTTTATCTACGAGTGAAAAAAAAGCCGCTGTCTGCAGTGAAGATGAGAAATTTTACGGTAACTTAGGAAATCGAGAGATTTTAAATAGTAATGAAAATGTATGCCTCGACGTAACTAAAAAAATCCATGCACAATTATTAGTGCAGTACATACCTCACTATTCTCGCGCACCCTCGGCCACGTCACAACCCTGCCAGACGCTGCCGTTGAAATGTTCCCTCAGTTCGCACAGCGTGCCGAGTTTAGAGTCGGAGCGTCCGTGAACAGGGTCTGGTCAGATATTACCACTTCTCGGAAGTATGACTTTAGACCGACTTTAGGCGCCTGGTAGTGGTTAAATCTTGTTGCCGTATGATGTAAGCCCAAATGTGTATCGATTACATACAATACTAACACTTCTATGCAAAATACTAACCCTAATATACGCAATTTTAATATCAAGTTATTTTGCGTATGGTGTAGCAAAAAATGATTCTATGACACGGCCGATAAATTTATGCATCAATAAATCATGCGAGTTCTACGCACAAAGAATGATCAAGTTTGTGTGTAAAAATGAGTCTATTCATCCTTTTATCGCAATTACCCAGTTAAAATTTAGGGCAGGGAATAGAGCAGGCCGTCGCCGGCTGCAGAGCCGACGTAGAGACGCGACAGAGCAGCGATAGAGCAGAAATGTCCGCTTTAGAGACGATATCGCCAGCCGCGTATCAGCGCTAATTAGCTTCTGAGTACCTGCCCAGGGCTGCTCTGTCCTGCCGTCACGCAGCCCTTACTGAGCACCGCCTGCTCAAACCTGCCCAACGCCTGCTCTGGGGCGGCTCTGGCAGAGTACGCTGCAGTTACGAGTCACCGTTTGTCAAGAACGATTTAAAAAAATTTGTTCCTTCTCTCTCTGAGATCACCTAGACTTCTCTCTTGCAATGACAGGTTGTATTGACATTGGCTACTGACATTCTCGTCCTATTGACTTTAGCAACGTAATTTAGAATCTAGCAAATTCAATTATCGAGGAAATATATACATCAAATTACTCACCGCTATGAACTATCTGCAAACGTGGACTGAAGCTCCGGGATTCGAACGCAGGTTCTCCGCGTCGTAGTCTAACGCCTGTACCACTTGACCGCGCGGACACCTTACCAGCCTAGGCTCTATGAACTACTTAACTATAATACGGAACAAATGACTCGCCATCATCTAGCAAATCGAGGTGACGAACGTCCAGCACAGAAGGGACTATTTCTAGTGTAATCATCGACGAACGTCCAGCACAGAAGAGACTATTTCTAGTCGTAGCCATCGGCGAACGTCCTGCACCGAAGAAACCGATTCATCCGCGTGATTCCGTCGACGGTCGAAGCAACGATCGTAAAGAATTCACACTATATCCTCACGTTTCCCGCACATCGCCGTGCTTTAGGATCCACGACGACGGCTCTTCGAAATTTTGCGAGTCTGTAAAGTGGACTGCACTCAACGGCACCAGCCAGACCGCCCTCAGCTTCGCCTTGGCCGCTTCTACAGATTCCGGTGATGTACATCTGTGTAAATTTGGGACACTAGCAGGGCCGTTAGCCAACCTTGTTTAACGTCTTTGATCTAGTACAATTTACAGTCCTGGGTATGTAGTAGTATTGCCAAATTTCTGTTGTCCCATGAACAGCTGTTAAAGAATAGGATCTCTGTCGACAAGCAAACCTGTATTCCCACCGTGCCCAGCTCTGTATTAGGGTGAAATTTGGTGTCTTAAGTATACAAGTGTTGACCAGCTTATTTGTATCTTTCCCTTGTTAAATCGCACTGCCAGTAGTAGAGAACTTTCTATGCGCCTCTTTGACCACTCGGATAACGTAAAATCCAGTACAACCAACCTGACAGTTTAAAAGGTTTTTATGAAAAGAAAACTCTGCCGAGGACAAATTAAAAATTAATAGTTTGCCGTGAGTTTTAAAGCGAACAGTTCAAGAAATAGCGTGAGCAAATATCGTACAACGATTATATGCAAATAGGAATAAAAGGAAGACATCCATCATCATCACAGTTTTGGAACAATAACCAAATTTCTCTAATCAAGTGGGTCAAACGGTGTGGGGTTCAAAAACTGGCAGTGACGAATTGACAATTGGAGTAATAATTAAGTTTTCTTTTTTTTCTGTTACTGTTGCTTACCAGGGATCTAATTTTGAATTTTGTGTGCCATAATTGCATTTTTTAGGTGAATTTTTTTGTGATAGGATTTTTGTGTCAATGAAGTCTCTTGCTGTGGGATTTTCTTATAGGATGTTTAGGGTGTTGTAAAACTCTCTCACGTTTTCTCTTGCTAAACTAAAGGAGTGGCGCTGTAGAATTTGTAAAGATAAAATATGAAACCAATCCCTTTGGGTTAGAGTAAACTAGGTCAGCGCGCGATTAAACGTTAGGTATTTGAATTCTGGCAGAAATTTGACTAAGATATTAGCTTCAATTGGCGCGCGATTCTCGTATTATCTAGGCATTCAAGTAGCTATTTGGTTGTGCAGGTAATTTTTGGTGGTACTTCGTATTCGATTAGTGGAGATATATTTTTTTTTGTGGATTTGGCTAGGTGGCTAGGCACTTGAGAAGGTTAAGCTAATCGCTTGAGACGATTTGAAACCTGGGTAAGCGAAATCTGAAAACCACAAACAGTGACCAGCTGGTAGAAGCCGAGAGCTTGGGGAACACTATCCGATACAGGAAGTTCTCGACGAAAAGATAGGAGACTGTAAACATGATTCGACTCATAAACAATAGTCGATAGCTCAAAGCTAAGTTGAGTGCGCGACTACATACGCTGTATATATAACTATAAACTTAGAAGTAAGGAACTTCTCAGTTTAGGGCTCGGCTCAATTTTTTTGGGGGGGGGATGTAAAAATATTCTAAGTTGATTGATAAGAGATAGAATTAGAAGTTTACTTGAAAGGAGGAGTCCGTTCATGGCTTACGGATATTAATTTTCTTGATAGTTTTTTTTTTTGTTTTTTTGTTTACTTGTAGTTACTGTATAGAAATAAATTTAAGGGCATGCGAGTAGAAATAAGGAAGGACTCCGATTATGGTAGAAAATAAATTTTTGTGAGCGATAAAATAAGATAGAAACTTCGAGCTTGAAGGTCAACATAACCTAACTCAAAGGAATTCGGTTTCTCGTACTTAAGTAGTCTGCTGTAGGCATAGATTTTCGTAAGTTTTAATTTCTTTTTTTTGATTCGGAGCAGTGGTTGGAATTTCCATGACAGGATATAGACAGGCGTCGTTAAGGTCCAAAATAATGCAGGAGTTGTCGGGTCCGAAACAGAGAGTGGAGCATGACAAATTAGACCGACCGTGCAGGAACCCAGCAGGCTGGCTAGAACCGATGTTGGGGAAGGCGAGCGAATTAAGGGCGGCTTATGGTCGGCGAACTGGGCAGCAAATGTTAGGGAGGTCGGATGAGCGGAAGGATAAATTAAGCACACCATCGGGATTCAAATGCATGCGTTAACGGTCGTTTGAATTTATTTTATGAAGAGAAAAATTTTTATGCTCTTTTTTTTTGCCATCTTTCAAATACCGCACGATCTATAGGGTATCAAGAATTGACGTATAGGGATTTTAGCAAATAACCGAATAGCGCAACTCACGAATGGAAAAAGCGGAATGAACGTTTATATTCTAAGTAAATATAGATTGTAATTTTGATTTTTGCTTGTTCATTAATCTCTCTGCCAGTGTAGACTTGTTCCAACATTAATCTCGCTGCTAGCGTAAACCTGTTTTCAACATGAACAATTTATTCGTCGCTAAGGGTTGCACGAACAATGATGCGCAACGGCGATTACTGTATAAGGAGTCAATCCAATACCGAATAAATTTCAAGCCCAGAGATGGCTTGCGAAGCGACGTAATTCTAATTTTTATTTCCTAATCACGAGTAATCATGAACGGTGGAACACTAAGAACTTAAATTTCTCTACTTTAATTATCGAGATTTTTCATGCGTTGCGTGTACGTGAAGCTTACTGCGGTGGCTGGGGATAGAGAAAGTGTAGGGAAGTTCGCGGTTGGAGTCTGTTATAAACGAAGGGCGCTCGTGGAGGTCATAAACTGCGCTATATGGAATGTATTAGTTTCGGTTCTAGGCGGACGCTTGAAGCAGTAAGGCAATGGAAATTTAAGTAGTAAAGTTACTTCCGCAGCAGGGGCAGTCAGAGCAGTCAGATGCTAATATAGAAATGGAAGTTAGTAAAAGCAATCGTTTTTTTGTCATTCTCAGTTGAAATATAATGCGGATATAGGAATTCGACCGAGCGGGAAGCTAAGACGGAAGAGAAATTCGATTTAATGAATTGTGAAGCAGGAGCGAGATTTGAAATTCCGTAGTGCAGGATAAGCGGAGAAGACTCGGGAAAATGCAACAGGATTAAAAGAGCGCCGATAACAGTTTATAGTACGAAGTTTAGGCGCTATAGAGAATTAAATAGATAGGGAGGAAATATATTTTTTTTGGCAGCATGGGTCGAGTAAGTAAGAATTATTCTGTGGAAAAATTTAGGAGGAAGCGTGAGAATAATGATCACGAAGACGAGGGTTGCGATAAAGAAAATATTACGAGGAATACAGATTACTTCCGGAGGCGATGAGGAAAAGTGCGAAAATGATTGAAAATAGGTGGGGTTTCTAACAGGCGATGAATGAGCTGTGTGTTTAAACTCTGCCGACCTGCAAGCTAGACGGAAACATCTAGCTAGCTACAGTTCTCATATTGTGAAACTCTAAGTGCCGGGAGACTAAACGTTGTACTGAGGTGCCGCAGTTTAATTGGATATTGCCGAAGTTAATGGATAGGGGAATTATGACGCCGCGAGGAAAACAACGCGATGACTGATGAGATTGCGATGATTAAGAGATGATGGATGATTAAACTGCGATGAGAAATGCCGCGATAAATACTGTGACGAAAATTAATGAGATAGTGAAAGTGTGCGATGATGAATGCCGCGATAATTGATGAGGATTAAAGAGATGAGTAAGCCGCGATGATGAATGCCGCGAAGATTATAAGAAGACGTAATGCTGCAGCTAAATATTTAAAAAAAAAGGGATAAGACGAAAGTCAAATGGCCATCGTTACCGTTCATCTTACGATTAGTGATAATTTTGTGGAGAGGCGATGCGAATCGTAAAGTTACGGGACGCCGTGAATCGGAACGAATTTCTGCCTATTGCCTCTTTACACTAGACTTTTTCCTTGCGAGGGCACCCAAAGTTTGATATCTTTGGCCAGAGATATTGAACATACGGACTCGTTGGATACGGTATTTTCTTTCGAGGAAGCGAATTGAGAAAGACCAATTCGATGATGGTCGACCCTATAGATGGGAATAAAAATGAGACGTCGAAGATATAAGCGGTATAGACGAGAAGGTGCGCGACAAAATAACTAGGATAGAAAATTTTTAAATTTTTGAATAACGTACGTAGCGACTTGTCACTATTGCCCGAGGGCCGGACGTTGGCCTAGATTATCATTGCGCCGAAAAATTACTGAATGATATGATATGATATTGATAGTGATATGATAGGAAGGGAAGAAAGATTGGAATAAATATATCGCACTCTTACGGGGATTAGGAAGTTAGGCCTGACCCACTAAATTAATAGGCCATGCTAAGAAAACTGAAGTCTAGCGCACAGGAATTCAGTTTTACGAAGGCTGATTTTTAAAAGCGGGAAGATAGCCAGAGCCAAATGATCGCGAGCATTAGGCGGAACGCGTTTCAGATAGCGTAAGTTAACGCCGTCTGAGACCGAATGCTAAAGTACCTATGGCCGAAAGGAAAATATTAGCGCGGCTGACTAATAGCTGCTGTCTAGCCATGTAGCAATGAGAAAAAAAATGTATTCGTCACGATAAAACGAGTCTGAACGTCCCGGAGGCTTTGCGTTGGAATGTATAAGTAGGCAAGTGGTGGTAGCGGAATGAAAGACAGTACGCAAGAGCTCATAGTGCATTCAAACCGGAATGCGAATTCTTTTGCAATAAGAATAAAAATCCCGTGGTCTGTGTTGTTGAGAAAAGGATCGGAACGAGCACCAGCGGAGGCAAATACGCAGTGTAAAACATTTTTTTTACATGGCTGCATGGCCGCAAGGAAAATCGTTATAAGGAATAATCTAGGGAATTCTTAGTATAGCGGTTAAAAATGTAGTTTGGCGCGCACGAGTAGGTAGCGGAGTAGAGAGCGTGGCGGCAACTGCAAGGGAAAGGTTACCAAGGCAACCGTAGAAATTTCCACCCAACACGAGGAGTAGAAAACGATCGGTTAGGGTACCGGCGGAGAAGGTAAATGCAGAGAAAACGAAGTGGCACGCCGCAAGAGTTAGTTTAGTGACCCTAGGATTACTAGAACGGACGCGCCCACAAGAGAAAACGGCGAGAGAGAGTAGCTTGAGGGGGAGACTATTCAAGGGGTACCAACAACTAGCGAATACATGTAATAATGATCGGTCGGGGAAGCATAGTAGAACTGATAGGATAAAAATTTAGATGTAGGTAGAGGTGAGGTCTAATTTTAAGGTTCCGACATTGTTTAAATTGTACCGTGCCTTACCAAGAGATGTATTGCAGAACCACCGGGCCACTCCTGTGAGAGGCAAGACGATCGAGCAGCTCTGTGTACGGGAGACGACGGGTTCCCATTCCTCGAACGAGGAAAACTTTGTAAGTGCAACATCACCGGAAGAGGGTAAACGGAAACCTGTGTCATGGTAGGAGAACCGACGGGTGAACGAATAATAGATGCATAGATTGATTTTTTTTTATTATCAAAATTTGTACGTATCATGTGGCAGTTCTGTTGTGATAGACATGTGAATGTATCATTGTTGTTGTTGTTCGAATAAGTAGATGACTCCTGTTAAAATAATTCATTTTTTTTGTATGTAACGAAATTCGTTCTAGGGATAATTAAGAGGTGTTTCTGCCATGACCCAGGAGGATGTGCCCAACTCAGTAATAATTAAAAGTCAATTGGCTGAACAAACGCTCAAACCCGTCTTAACGGGACTCGTTTTTTTTCTTAAATATCAAATCAAAGTTCGGTGTACAAAATATCAAAATCCAGTATCAAAGTTCGGTGATGCTGCACGAACCCCGAGTTTCAATAAGCTTTTAAGTCGTGGTGCACAAATCCTATCCCTGTGGGTGGCAAGGAATTTAAGGGGTCCAACCCGGGTCCAACGTCGAGGCCAAGGAGCGTCCGGGAAACCCCACACCTGACACCACTTGATTAGAGAATATATTTGGTTAAGGAAATTTCGGTTTATTGTTCCAAAAATTTGGTTTATTGTTCTAAACTGTGATGATGATGGATGTCGTCCTTTTATTCCTATTTGCATATAATCGTTGTACGATCTTTGCCCGCGCTATTTCTTGAACTGTCCGCTTTAAAGCTCACGGCAAACTATCAATCTTAAATTTGTCCTCGGAAGAGTTTTCTTCTCATAAAAAAAAACACTTTAAACTGTCAGGTTGGTTGTACTTGATTTTACGTTATCCGAGTGGTCAAAGAGGCGCATAGAAAGTTCTCTACTACTACTGGCAGTGCGATTTAACAAGGGAAAGATACAAATAAGCTGGTCAACACTGGTATACTTAAGACATCAATTTCACCCTAATACAGAGCTGGAACGGTGGAAATACAGGTTTGCTTATCGACAGAGATCCTATTCTTTAACAGCTGTTCATGGGACAACAGAAATTTGGCAATACAAATACTACTACATGCCCAGGACTGTAAATTGTACTAGACCAAAGACGTTAAACAAGGGTGGCTAACGGCCCTGCTAGTATCCCAAATTTACACAGATGTACATCACCGGAATCTGTAGAAGCGGCCAAGGCGAAGCTGAGGGCGGTCTGACTGGTGCCGTTGAGTGCAGTCCACTTTACAGACTCGCAAAATTTTGAAGAGCCGTCGTCGGGGATCCTGAAGCACGGCGATGTGCGGGAAGCGGGAGGATGTTACGTGAACTCTTTACGATCGTGGCTTCGAGCGTCGACGAAATCACGGGGAAGCGGGAGGATGTTACGTGAACTCTTTACGATCGTGGCTGCGACCGTCGACGAAATCACGGGGACGAATCGGTTTCTTCGGTGCAGGATGTTCGCCGATGGCTACAACTAGGGATAGTCTCTTCTGTGCGGGACGTTCGTCGATGATTGCAATATTCTCGAACGTGAGGCGAACTAAATTCTTCTCTGATGCGGTAATATACATACAATATATAAGATGAGACTTCACCGGAATACTGTCCCTTACACTTCACGTTATCGGTACACTGGAGAGTCTCCGCACGAGAACGACACTTCCTTACTTCCTTCCAGCACGCCGGCTGTTCAACACTGCGCTCTCTCTTCTGCTACTCCGCTTGTTTTATAGTCCGTTCGCTACCCGCGTGCGTGGGCGTCCTCTACCCGCTTTTGAATTTTAAACCGTCGGCTTCTATCCGTCTTCAACGGTTCTATAATATTTAATAATTTTGAGATACTATGAATTGCTATACTAATCCTAGGCGGTTCGAGCTCCTCCCTCGAAGAATTCAAGTAATTAAGGGAGTCATTGACTAAGAAACACTAGGGCGGAATCCGGATTTTATCCCGGCGAAGGGAAATATTTTTTTTAAGGGGTACTTGCAGCGAAAGTAATAACCGTACTTGATTTAGAAGACGAAGACTTGCCACGCGGATATTAGAAAAACGAGGGGTAATTTCAATAAATCAGATAAGAAGGAAATTTTCAAGGTATATTCGGTAAGGATAAAATTTCTCCGGGATAAAATTTTTTTCAGCGGGACGCGTAGGAATTTATTTTGCTCTCATAAATTAGAAGCAAGTCTTAGGTGGGACGTTCAAATCCGAACAATCCTTGTTGTTGGAATGAAGCAATTTCAAATGGTCAGATCGAGGCAAGGGCCACCGAGTGTAGCGTGACCACAGAGAGGGAGAGAGACCAGAGCACCAAGGATAAATGGGAAAGGAGCGTAGTCATAAAATGGACAGTCGTAGAC